>NC_133666.1:460866721-461220754 GCF_037893015.1 Macrotis lagotis
CATACAAAATAACTTCCCTTAAATAATTTTAAAAATTGGTAAATGCAAATATGTTATCTTTCTTGTTGTCCTTTTAGTATGTATAAATGAGGTGTGAGGTAATTCCCTTGTGTGGTAATTCCCTCTGCCAATACAGTTCTCCACATAGCCATGGTTTTCAATCATGTCCAACTCTTTGTGACTCTTTTTGGGGTTTTCTTGGCAAAGATATTGGAATGGTTTGTCATTTTCTTCTTCAGCTCATTTTATAGATGAGGAAACTAGAATTAAGTGACTTGGCCAGGGTAACAAAGCTAGTATCTGAGGCTGGATTTGAACTCAGGTCTTTCTGACTCGAGATCTAGCACTCTAACCATTATGCCACCTAATGGTCCATATCCAACCTTTCTAGGAATGTCCTAGAGAATTATCTGAGATACACAGAGCTTAAATTATTTATCCAGAATCATACAGTTAATAAATACTCAAACTCAAATTTGAACCTGGTTCTTTCTAATGTCTATTCTAGCACTATAGTACTTTGGTACTCTAGAGGCAAATAGAGGCAATAGGGCCTCAAACAGGAAGATCTGAGTATAATGTGATCTCAGATTCATATCGCTGGGTGATCTTGGAAGAGCCACTTAACCTCAGTTCCCTCTATGTAAAATGAGGTTCGTAATAGCTCTTATCTCCCAGGGCTATGGTCAGGATAACATAACATAACATTTGCAAATTTCCTGGCATATTTGTACTTAAAGAAGACATTCCTTTTCTTTCTTTACTACTTCCATTAAAACACATACTCTATTATAAATGAATCACACCAATACCTAAACAAGAATGATGCTGAGACACTGCCTACAGAAATGTTAATTAAATTATGATGTAGAGAGGCAAGGAGCCTGAAGTTGCTCTCTTTACTTCTGGGGTTCCAGTATTTCCAAATGTAGAATGGGAGGTACTACCCTGGAGGATTTTTAAGTTCTCTTCTACCTTTAAAATTCTATAGGCATATATAGGCTGCTTTTAAGATACAGGAATTTTTTATAGGATATGAAGAATCTGGATTATTTGGTAGCACATTTAGTGAATTACACTTCAAAGAATATTATTTCAATATCAACTCTCCCAATAGAGCTGACAATAGCATTTTTTAAAGTGCTCAAAACACAGGTTTAAAAAAACTTAAAGGTCATTTTATCATATGGTTGTTTTTCAGATAGTGGGAATCTGTATTCAGTGCATAAGCAATGTAACTTATACAGCTTAAGTCAAAGACACATTATTTCCATCTTAAATTAAGGGAATCACAGAAGCAAAATCATGGATTAAGAGGAAAAGATGCCTTTCAAAAGATACCTGCACTTCCAGGTATTTCTTTAACTTAAAGATATTTCCTGCTTAGTTTTTCCCTAGAGCATACGAATTATGATGTTGAAAAAAGCATCATTGAAGGATGCCAATTTGCTCTTTTACATTCTGGAAAACAATTTTTCCTGGGAGAAAAAAAAAGAAAAATCTCCTTCATCCCTTTTCCAGATAGCACTGCTAATCCAGGATAACACTCATGTTTAAAATATGCTTAAGTCTGTACAAATTCCATTTTTCAATAAAATATCTGATTATTGAGATTAGGGACTTTTTTCATTTATGTACCACTGCCTGGGACATAGTAGCTGCTTAATCATTGTTGATTGATTAATTAAATAGTGAAAATTCAGTTAGCAAGAATCATGCTGAAGTTTCCATGGTGAAACTTGATTAGAGATCTCTCTCAGAATATGCATTTTCTTTAGGTCAGAGGGCCTGAGTATAAACATGTAAAAATTGAACTGCTCCCCTAAAAATGCAGTGGGACTACAACCAAGTCTGGAAAGGTCAGACTCCATTGATTGTAGTAACATGTTTCCACATATAATGGATGGTTTTAACCATCTGTCAAAATCCTTTTAACCACCAATTAGGGTTATGATTTGTTACTAAGCTGTACTTGAGATTTTAGGGCAATTTCCAAAACCTCTCTCAGGGAGTTGTTAAAATGAATCTAACAAAAGATAGATGGTATGTGGGAAATTGTAACATTATAACATATGAAGGAAGGGATATTATAATAAAAGAAGGCAATTCAGAAAAGTATGTGATAAAAAAAGAGAATTGGAGTATAGTACTTCAGAAGCATATATGAAAAGGTACTCTAACTTGAAAAAACTAGTCAGGTCCCTTTGAAGAGAAAATCTCAAAAGGAGAATTAGCTCCTCTCTTAGCTTCATAGTTTCCATTTTCTGAATCTTAGTTCACCAAGAAATTTTCTGATATACTATCTGGTCTCTCGAATAGAATTTTAACTAAGAATTCTGGCACCAGGCTCAAATGAAGTTACACAAAAGTTTTGGGGTGCGGTTGGTTGGGAAAACCTGGTAAGATATAACTCCATGAAATGAAGTAGCCTGGAAATCAAGGCTTTTTTTTGCCATACTATTTGCCACCTCCATGACTCTCTTCCACCAAATAGAAGCCCTTTCTTATAACAACTACATATTAGCCTAGCAAAGCAAATCTTTGAGTCTGAAAATAAGTCTCTTCTTGCATTTCTAGTTCATTCATTTCTATTCCAAGAAATGGGAAGCATGCACATTATTCATCAATCTTTTGAAGTTAAAATTGGTCACTTCCTAGAGTTATTAAGTCCTTCAAAGTTTTACTTTACATTACCGTAATCATTATATCAATTTCACTTTTCATTCTATCATACAAGTCTTCCCAGTTTCTCTAAATCCATAATTATGTGCCACAAGAAATGATTTTCCATTATATATTCTATATTCTATTATATATTACATACTATATATTACATATTACATATTATATGTAACAATTGCCAATTATTATTACATTTGTATAAAATAATTTTTTTCAGTCATTTCCTAATTGGTGGGGCACTCACTTTATTTTCACTTCTTTGCTCCCACAAAAGGAGCAACTAATTTATTTTGTTTTGTGCATGATTTTTCCCCCTGTCTCTTACCACTTCAGGAGTATATTTCTAATAGTTCTATAATTGGATCAAAAGTTAAGAACAATTTAGTGGGAAATAGGTAGCGCAGTAGAGTGCTGATCTTGGAGTAAAGAAGACTCATCTTCTTGAATTTAAATTCAGCCTTGGATATGAACCAGTTATGTGACCCCAGGAAAGTCACTTCATTCAATTTGTCTCAGTTTCCTCATCTGTAAAATGAGCTAGAGAGAAAAAAATTGGTAAAATACCATTATCTTTGCCAAAAAAACCTCAAGTGGGGTCATGACTGAAAATACCTAAATTGCAGTGTAATAATTTTGGAAATATTATTTTTAATTTTTTTGTAGAAAGATTGCACCAATTCAACCTACCTTTCTAGAATGATTTCACATTAACCTCATATATACCACATTCCATTCAAATTGGCCTACTTGTTATTCTCTATATGCTACCTTCCTTCATACTTCTTCCTCAGGAAATTCTAAATTTTTTCAAGATACCACTTAGATGTCATCTCCTACAGGAGACCCTTCTCCAACTTTCTAGTTGTTAGGCCTCCTTACCTCAATTCCAACAGCAAATTGCTTTGCATTTTTTTGTTTGTGTTTTATACTTATTTTCTTATGTGCATTTTGCATTCCCTAGTAGAACCCAAGCTCCTTGAGAGCAGGAATAATTTCACTTCTGTCTTTAAAATTGTTATCACCTAGTATTATGGCTTGCTTAAACATGTTTATTGAAATGAATTGATGTTTGAGGATAGAACTGAGGAACATAAAGCAAACTAATGCCTTTTCCTTGTCCTATCTGTGAGGTGCTAAGAGAAAAAAGAGTTTCTGAGAGGTCACCAAGAAATACGGTGTCTTCAGTAGAAAATTAGGCTTCATTGATCCTTAAAAGTAAGAAAGAAGAACAAATTCAGGATGAAGATGATTTTTTTTTAAAGTAGAAAAAAGCTTATAGAGGATACAAGGGAAACCAAAGCCAGAGGATGATACTGGCTGGGGAGGACCAGGGATGAGTTGGATACAGATGAGATGGTAGATCCAAGGAGCAGGGAAAACAGGTCTTTGTTTATATAATGTGGTTATTGAGGGGATTTGGGGAAAAAAGGCAATAGAAATATGCTCATGGGGAATATCTGGTATAAAGAATTTAAACCACATCCTAGATCTTAATTAGAATGGGGATCAAGTACCTCTACAGATTCTGATGTAGGTGGAACTGACCCAGTTGATTACAGTGATGAAGATGGGAAGGGCAGAATATTTGTGTGAAAGGAAATATAACAACTGTTATCACAATCACTGACAAAACATTTTATTTCAGGGACAACAGGGAATGGTAAGTAGTACATGTTGTCTTCATCCCAGAACCTATATTGATCCCAACCATTTGATCTGTTTCAGCCATTTGATATGGGTACCCATATCATTTGGGAAAGGGAGGAAGTTAACTGGGTGAGTAAATAAGGACAGTTGTGTGGGTTGGCACTCCATCAAAGTGATTTCTATTAGTCCCCCTTTCAACCCTCTCCCTACAGTCATCAAAATGTGGACCCCTGGGGGCAAAGGTCTCATTTTCCATTTTCATAATGGGTTTTTCATATCTGAGTGAATCTACCCCCCCCCCCCGCAAAGGGGTTTTGTTTGTAGATGACTAGTTTTGAATGTCAAACCAGAAACAACTCCCACTGTAAATTTTTGAAATTGGCATTCTAATTTAAAAATCATCATCCTGAAAGTTCTGATTAGTGAGAATCAATTCTACAATACCTTATCACCCCTGGATGAAGGAATAAAATGGAGTTTCTGAACCATGACAGCCACATGGACAAAAGATTAGCCTGCCTGCTAACAGGTGCTTTTTGCCTGTTTAGGGTTGTCTTAGGTGAACCTTCCAGGTGTGGCAGTTTTTTTGCAAGGCAATGCATACATACATTTCCCCCTATACATAGATGAAAGTGATTTTCTCCAGTTTACTAGGGGTGATAACCGCAAAATATTGGTATTAAAAAAAGGGAACTTGGCAAAACTCAAGGTAAAATCCCTTCAGTTTACACAAACTAGACTAATTTACTCTAATTCTCTGCAAAGGGTAAGCAGTGGCCTGAATAATAAATGACCTTGAATTGGATTTATGCTGATTAGAATTGAACTTAAAAAAAACAGCCTTTTTGTTGCTTTGAGATTAATGATAATTTTACTCAAGTAGCATGTGATGGTAATGCCATTCACAAAATGGTCTTTGATAAACCAATCAGTTGCCTTCTCATCTGCCTCAATAAAAAAGCCATTTCACTCTGGAAGAAAATAAATTGGACTTCTTTGCTAGGCACAGCTATAAAGTGGAACCAAATAGAAAATTTCAGAAATAAACCCAGGGTAGTAAATTGCTAGCAGAGGAGATTCCAAATATCCAGTTTTTCCCATTCTCTGATGAAGTACTGTGCATGGCAAAGATTTTTGCTATGCCATAGAGTTTATTAACTATTAAAAATGCTGAATATCTATGGAATGATTCTGGTTTGTTGACAAAAATAACTCATATTCTTTTACATAATGCTCAGCATAGTTTGTTTATTAAAAATGTAAAAATACAACACATAAACAAACATTTAGAAGCCACTTGAAAGCAATAATTAACTTGGTATATGCCACTAGAATTTCTGCTCCCTAATTTGACTAGGCACTACAGTAAAAACTGGTATTAAATTCATCATAGCATTCCACAATGAAAGATCAATGTATGTATGCTAAATAAGGAACTATTATTTGGTAAGGAAATAATGTGAATTTAAAAATTAAATGTGTTCTTTTGAGCTTATATTACTTTTGAGCTTACATTACTGGATGTACCAACACATTAATAATGCAACTCAGTGAGTACATATGTATATGCATATATATATTTATATATATAAACATACATACCCTATAAATACATAATATATACATATATAGACACACATTATACACATATATGTGTGTATATATTACTATTTATGTATATATATATATATATACATATATTTTACTTAGTACTAGAGTTACAAACACAGAAACTTAGTTTAGTTGTTGTTTAATTGCCTCGAGGGACCCATATTCTAATAGAGGTGGTAGAGGAATAAGATATCATCTCTACTCCATTGTCCCCATATGTGAAAATTGCATCTCTCTACTACATTTATCCATCATCATCATTGAGGAATGAGATATTTATTTCACATAAATTAATTTTCTAGAAAACCAGAATTACAGAGAAGATATGGGAAGCTGAAGCAAAGAACATAGGAGACAATGTTCTCCCAAAGGAAAGATGTAGGACAGGATGGAAGAAAATCTCAATATATTCTGAGATTCCCTAGATATAGCAAGATATGTGATATCCTGATATAAGAGACATCTTTAAAAAAATCTATTAATGAATATTTTTAAACATTTGCTATGTGCCAGACACAGTTTTAAATACTGGGCTTTATTATAACAACATTTTGTTGGTAATGATATATGGTTATGAAATATCTATTATCATAATTTTTCAAAGAGCAAAATTATAGGTCACCAGAAAGGTAACAGTGAGGTCCATGGTAATTATAAACAAACAGAACTGTTTTTTTCCCCCATGAATTGTATACAAAAGAAGAGTTAAACAGTAACTCCAGAGAGGTACATCACTAGCAAAGGAGGTGGGGCAGTTATGTAGCTAAAGCAAGGAATAGCAAATGAATGCCTTGAGGGCTAAACTAGTATTCATGTAATATCACATGACCCAGAGGAAGGTTCTTAGCACATTGAGCGAATGTGAATGAACAAGATTTAAGCAATATTAGAAAGTGTGAGAGTTGCAACACTATTGAATGAATTACCAAAATTGATGGTATAACAGCATTTGAAGTACTGAAGAAGAATCTTAGGAGGAGGACCTGTTACTGAGAGCAGGCTTGTGAGAAAACCAACTTCAGAAGAGCAATAGAGCAAAAATTACCCACTTAGGAAAATGTCTCAACTGATTTAGTTCAATTCAATTCATCAAACATTTAATAGGCACTTGCTATGAGCAAGAGGAAATGTGGCAATGAAAGAGTTTACTCAAAAAATGCTATATTGCTACCCTAGCTAAGTCCCTTAGTCTCTTGGGACTTGGGGCAACACTCTAAGACTCTAAGGTGTGTCCTCATACAAGAGTGCTCAACACCAATGAAATAACAGGTACAGATTGTATTTCTTATCTTCAAGGCACTGTGCAAATCAATAGGGATTCAAAGACAAAAGCAAAATACCTTATCTTCAAGGGATATTCATTAATTCATTTATTCATTGAGTCAATATATATTTATTAAGCACCTACTATGTGACTAAGCACATTTTGCTTCGAAGGGGAATGAAAGTGGACACAGTATTTACTCAAGTAAATAAATGCAGAGAGAGACAGAGAGACAGAGAGAGATAGTCAAAGAGACAGAGGTAGAGACAGAGACAGAAAGCATTAAATGAGCTAATCTAAAAGGTATTGTATAGAAGTGAATGTGACTTGGAGAATGTTCAGGATTTCAGATAGAGATGAGTAGGGAGTGCATTCTAGGAACACACACTGAGGTGAGAGATAAGTTGTTGCATACAAAAGTGGGCAAATAAGTATCTTAGACTAAGACAGAAAGCATGTGAATATGTGAATAGTAGAGAATAATATAAAACTATTTCAAAGCTGGTAGGAATCAGATTGAGGATAGCCTTAAGCATCCCGTCAGTGATTTGGTATTTAATCATAGAGGTAATAGAAGCCATTGAAGGTTTGGAGTAGGGAAGAATAACATGGTTGGTGTTGTCTTTTTAGAAATATCAATTTGGAAGTTGTACAGAGGATGAATTGGCAAAAGGAAGAGACCAGAAGTGAATTCTCATCTGGGCATGTTCAGGCTATTTGGAACACTCCTTATATCCATAGATTACCTATAGGGAGCAAGCTGCAATGTGAGTGAATGTTTGTTTTCCTTTGTTACAGAATGTAAACTCAAATAACCTCTTCACCACGTATCATTTTCAATGTGCTCTGGAATATAGCTGGCTCCACAGTATTTTAAGGAATTGGTTTGTTTTTTATTTCTAAAGAAAACTGTTTCAGAGAACGGATAATAGACAAATAATTCACAAGCTAAATCTAGCTCTCTATTAAGGCAGTAACTTACTCTGGGACTGCTTAAGTACCTTGACTGTCTTGTTTTCCATCATGCAGAGTAAGTTTTTCCAATAGCCTATGTACTTAGATGAATATGTGACTTCAGAGTGGGTATTCCATTGCAGATAGCAAAGTGTCTGGGTTTTCTCATTCTTTATGATTCATGACTACATTCTCCCTGAAATCTTCCTTTAAATTAGGTAAAAAAGGTCATTCTTCACTTTCTTTCTTGCAAACCTTAATCACTGAATAGGTGTTTTCCCAGTCAAGATGAGACCTGGGAAAGAACTTAATTTAAAAAGGTCACAGTCTCCTACTGCATACAGGACCATCTATCACACTGTAAACCTTCTTACAGATAAGAATCAGGATTACTGGAGATGACCCTGGATGCAAGGCAGTCAGGATTAAGTGACTTGCCCAAGGTCACACAGCTAGTAAGAATCAAGTGATCTGGTTCTTTTCCTTCATTATCGAAGAAGATCGAAATGTTTGAGAGAAATTATAATGTGTTCAATTATAGTTGATAAGATCAATATGATCTCAGAATGCTCTACCACAGGTCGAGCACAAATAGTCCATGGGAATACCTGGGGTGTTCTCATGTTTTTCAAGTTTTCTTTCTGTTGCTTCAATTCTACCTTCCTTGCAGAGCACAACACTCTCCCATGAGGGCATGCCATTCTGGGGTGTCTTCAATATGTGTCTTCAGTGCTATACAATCAGTTCTAAAGTTCTTAAGAGAGGCCTTCAGGGTGTCACTGTATCATTTCTTCTGACCTCTTTGTGGACACTTGCCTTGTGTGAGTTCTCCAAAAAATAATTTTTTTGGCAAGTGTACTATTGGCATTCTAATAATGTGCCCAGCTCAGTGTAGTTGCACTGTCTGTAGTAATATCTGAATGCTTCACAGTTTAGGTTGAGAAAGGACCTCAATTCTGGTATCTTTTCCTGCCAGGTGATCTTCAGAATCTTCCCAAGATAATTTATTAAATGGAAATGATTCAGTTTTCTGGCATGGCACTGGTTAGACTGTCCAGATTTTACAGGTATGTAGCAATGAGGTCAGCAGTACTCAAAACTTCTCCATTTGCTGTAAAGGATGATTCTACATATGGATAGTGTGGTGCTGATTGATGGAGCACTTGTGTTTTCTTGGTTAATTGGTGGACCCAAATTAGCACAAGCAGCAGAGAATCGATCCATACTTTTTTCATCTCAGCTTCAGAGGGTGCATTGAGAGCATAATCATCTACATGCAGAAGATCAGGCACCAACACTCTCTCCACTTTGATCTTGACTTGTAGCCTTTTCAAGTTGAAGAATTTACCATCAGTGCAGTATCTGACCTTGAGATCATGTTCATCCTCAGTGAAGGCATTTGATAACATGGTTGAAAATATCATGCTCAAAAGCAAGGGAGCAATACTGATGAACTCCCAACAACTAAATTTTGACATAATTTTCCATAAACCCTCATGACAGACAGTATCAAAGGCCTTGGTCAAATCTGCAAATATTGTATACAGACCTCTATTCTATTCCTGGCATTTTTCCTGGAGTTGTTGGGCAGCAACATGTTGACTGTTCTTTGCCCATTTCTAAAGCTACAGTGGCTTTCAGGGAGGTGATCATCTTCTAGGTGAAGGATTAGTCTATTGAGAAGGACTCTGGCAAGAATCTTACTAACAATGATTAAAAGAGTAATACCCTTGTGATTGTCAAAGATTGTCTTGTCAATCTATTCCCTTTACCTTTATATAGATGGATGATAGAAGCATCTCTGAATTCTTGGGGGATAACCTCTTCATGCCATATAATCTGGAGAGTTTTAGTCAACTTTTGAATGGGCAATTGACCCCCTCTCCCAACCTGGTAGCTCTTGGCAGGAATAGAAGCAGCACCAGTTGCTTTGCCACTTGAAAGGAGTCTAATGGCACTTAACACCTCTTATTCAGTTGGAACTTTCAGCTAGACACAGATTGACTTCAACTTGAGGTAAGGGGTCAGTGATTTCTGCATTGATTGATGATGATCTGTTAAGAACTCTATGGAAATGTTCAGCCCATCTCTCTAAGATTATGACCCTTTTGTTAATCAATGTAGCTCATCAGCACTGAGTAGTTGAGATGTACCATAGGTCTCTAGTCCACAATTAAACTGCAAAGTATCACTTTGGATTGTTACTATATGAAAAAAATCAAATTTCATCTGCCCTCTTATTGGGACAAAAGTCCTATATCTCTCTAAGCTTTACTTAAACTTTATTTTTGATGGAATTAAATGCTGCCTTCTTAGAAATGGATGGTAAATCATGTGGAGTACTTATTTTTCTATTTTACAACTTCTATATTTCCCCATCATTTTCATCAAACTAGTCTTGATGTTTGTAAGTACTTTGACCCATATGAATAAATACAATGCTGTACATCAGATCTCTCAAAGCTGCCCACTCTTTTTCTGTTCCATTGTTGCCAACTATGTGTTGGTTCAGTTTTTGCTCCAAGTTAGCCACAATTTGTTCCCAAACAAAGAGGCAGTCCAATCTCTTGACATTAATTCTTCTGGTGGTCATTTTGCCTTGGGGTCCTGCTTTGGTTGAATGTGAATATTTATCTTAGAGAGGATGAGTCTGTGATCAATTCAGCTCTCTGCATCAAATATTGCTTTTGTTACTCTCACATCTAGAATGCCTCTTCTTCCTACAAACACATAGTCCATTAGATGTCAATGTTTGCTACGAGGGTGAATCCAGGAAGTTTTAATGCATTTAGATGAATGAAAGACAATGTTTGTGATGAGGAGGTCATAAGATGCCCAAGTCTTCTGTATTATCACTATTGTTGCTGTTTCCAATTCCATTCCTCCCAAGGACTCCTTGCCATGTTTGGTACTTGACCTTCCTCTTGCATTAAAGTCACCCAGAATTATATACTTGTCTTCTTTTGATACATTGTTGATAAAGGTCTCCAGGTCTTCATAAATTTTTTTCTTTGACTTCATCATGGTTCAATATGGTGGGAACATAGGCACTGATGATGGTGGTATTGTATTTTCCTGCAAGTGGCAATCTCTTAGTCATGAGTATGTCATTCAATCCTTTTGATAGGCATTCAAGCTTGTTGATGATATTAGATGTTTTTAAAGTTTTTTTTTTTTTTGCAAGGCAATGGGGTTTAAGTGGCTTGCCCAAGGCCACACAGCTAGGTAATTATTAAGTGTCTGAGGTCAGATTTGAACTCAGGTCCTCCTGACTCCAGGGCCAGTACTCTATCCACTGCCCACCTAGCCATCCCCTAGATTAGATTTGATTACAAAGCCTACTCCAGCTTCACAGAGCTCCTCTTCACTGCTGTCCCTGTAGAAAAACACGTATCCAGTTGTGACTTCAGTAAAACTGGCTTTCATTTGCCAGCCTTGTTTCATTCAGAGCTGTTATTTGGATGTGATACCTGCTGAGATTTCTTTATTTAGGTTTTTTTTTTAACAAGGAGATGGGGTTAAGTGGCTTGCCCAAGGCCACACAGCTAGGTAATTATTAAGTCTCTGAGGCTGGATTTGAACTCAGGTACTCCTGACCCCTGGGCCAGTGTTCTATCCACTGTACCACCAGCTGCCCCTCCTGCTGAGATTTCTTGCAACAAGAGCTGTTCATCTTTCAAGTCTATTGAATCTCGGTTTGTCTATGAGAATGTGCACATTCCATGCTTTGATGGTGAGTAGAATCTTCTTTGAAGATTTGTACATTTTTTTATGTTTCTACTACAGGGTGGGATCCCTGCCTGCTTCAGTAATCAGACCAAGATTGGGTAAGCAGACAATTTTTAGGGCACCTTTTCTAGCCCCTTCTTTACACCAGGAGGTGAACAGTGTGTTCATACAGGGGGCTGCCGAAATTGCCTGTCACCACAGGACCTTGAGGTAGTAGTGGTAAAGTGACATGGGTGATGTTTTTTGATTCATGCATAAACTGAATTTAATTGAGGCAGAGGTACATGAAGTTGTTGGCCTCATTCTCTCTTCCAAAGTCATCATGGTCCAATAGCAAGACAGAGTCAAGACATCTGGTGATGGTTTTAGATGAAGTGAATGACCTTGGCATCTTTGATGTCTAGCCAAGTAACCTTTAGGGTAGTAATTCACATAATTCTTTTTACACATGTAGGAATGGTAGTTCAGAAAAGTTAAATGATCAAGTCACTTGTCCACAGTCACATGGATAAGTGGCAGAACTGGGATTTGAACTTGGGACTTAGAATGTTAAATTCAATGTTCTTCCTTCACCGATTTCTTGAGCTAATGCAAGGACACATTTTAAGTGATCAGGATGGTCCAGAGAGAAGTTTCCCCCAAGTAAATCTCACTGCAAAAACTCACCAAAATATTAGAGAATTTATAACTTATTTACTAGAAAAGAAGAAACTAAATAATCTAATTTATTACTATATATGGAAATGGTTTTGAACAGAGTAAATGATTGATTACATCCTACAATTTGACAAGTAAAGATTGAGGAAAGAAAAGACTTCTTATAGAAGGTGGGACTTTAGCTGAGTATTGAAAGAAACTAGGAAGTCAAGTACATTCCAGGCATGGTGAATGGCTAGTGAAAATGCTTGGGGTCCATGATGGAATATCTTCTTTTTTTTAAATTAAAGATTTTATTTATTTTGAGTTTTACAATTTTTCCCCCAATCTTACTTCCCTCCCCCCACCCCTCCACAAAAAGCAATTTGTCAGTCTTTACATTGTTTCCATCTTGTACATTGATTATGGAGTATCTTCTTAAAAGAATAGCAGGCAAGTATCCCTGCATCAATGAATACATAGAGAAGAGTTAGTTGTAAGAAAGTATTTAAAGTATTTTCTTCATTTGAAGAAGCTTATTTTAGGAAGAACATTGATAAGCTAGAGTGCATTCCATTAAAGGTAATGGAGATAGTGAAATCATTGAACGTCACTTCATGTGCAATTTTCTTAAAGGATTTGGGATTGTTCAGATTTGAGAAAAGAATTAGAAGGGCAAATTAATTATTTGTAAGTATTTGAAAATTCATCATGTGAAAGATGGATCAACTTGATTTTGTTTGGTCTCAGTGGACAGAATTTAGAGTAATTGGGATTCTACCTCCAGAGAGGTAGAATTAAGCTAAGTGTAAGGAAAATCTTCCTTTCCAATAGTGTGATAAATTATTTCAGGAAGTAATGGGTTGCCCAATCCTTGAGTTCAAGTGAAGGATGAAAGATCAATCAATCAATCACTTGTTAGGCATATTCTAGAAGAGATTCTTATTTATGTACACATTGGCTTAGCTGGCCTTTGGAGGTCCCACTCTATTTTGTGATTTTTCTGCAAGAATTAAATATACTTAAATACACTTTCTGCATTTTATTTTTCTGCAACAATTAAATACACTTTAAACACACACTTAAATCAAGGTTTTAAGCCCTTATCAAGAATCCTTTAAATTTCCTAAAATACTAGATAGTCACTTGTCAGGAATATTATGAAGGGAACTCCCATTCATGTACAGGTTGCTCCAGATGGTCACTGATCCTTCTTAGAAGTCTGAGATGGCTACTTAAACAGGTGTCTGAAGAGATTCACCTTGGCTTTGTATTTTTCCTTTAACCAATAACAATATTATTTTTAGACTGACTTTAGCCTTGGCTAGACATCAGTTTTGAAAATCGCCAGTTTTTTCTTATTTAGCATAATGGGCTCAGAGGATCAGAGAATTCGTGATTGAAAGGCTCTTAGGGGCTATTTAATCCATCTCCTTCCTTTTATAACTGAGAGAATTGAGGATCAGAGACTTTCCCAAGGTAGCATTTGGAATAAGTGGCAAAGCCAGGAGTAGTACTCTGGTGGTCCAGTTGCAAATCCAGAACCTTTCCACTGTACTGTGTTGCCTCCTGCAAGCTTTCTGACAAGCTTCAGCATTCTATCTATCCATTTTTCATTCTCCTCTAGCATTTCTCTCTTTTTTCCAAAGTAATTATGTTTCCATTTTCATTAACAGTTAGTCTTGTAGGCTGCAATGCTAAACAAATGGGGCCTTGAAAATGGTTATGGGCTTATTAATATCATTGGCTGGGCTATAATGTCAATCAGCATTTGCCCAGAGAGTTTTGTTTTTTGGTTGGTTGTCATTTTGAGCCTGACCTGGCATTTCCCAGCAACTCAGCTAGTTTTTGATGGAGAACACAGGAGTACAGTGAGCATTTCCTTCTCTTCTCACATTTATGAGCTAATAGAACATTAAAAAGTAGGTCCTAGGTAGCATTCTGAGGAAATGAAATGTACTGCTCTAACAAAACTAAAGCAACAGCAGATGCTGTTGAATTCTCAAATTGATTCCTAATGTCTTATTCCTCACTTAGCAATTAAGCTCAAAAAGGGCTGAGTAAAGGGGATAGAGAATTATGAAATAGGTAAGGGATGGAGAGACTTCCTCTGGGGATCAAATATTGTCATATGACTCAATGCCACCTCTTTTCATTTCCTCAGTATGTTGATAAATACCCTTCCCATCATATATATATATATATATATATATATATATATATATATGTATATATTCCAATTTATCTCCATGACCCAATGTTATGTGCTAAATCAAGCTTCTAGTCTTCAAAGTAAAACGGTGAGGGAAAAGAGAATTTAATTTGATATTATCTGCATAAATTTCCTCCCAGTGAATTTTTTTCATTTACTTTGGAATTGTGGCAAAAATAATACCCATTAATTACAGGTTATAAGACTGATTGATTATGTGATTTTAAATCTGAGTCAGAGGGACAAAAATAATAAGATTCTACCAGTTAAGGGAGCTAATTGAAGCTGAAGACTACTAAGACTTTTAGGACACATTGTCTTAAGGTTTGTGTCCTGGGAATACTTTGCACTGTATAGATATTAATTAGAATTAATAGATTTTGTAATTTGTAAGGACTGAAAGACATCAAAATTGATCATCTATGCCCCAGCCATAAATCTCATCCTTGGTGAAGAAAGATGCTGCTGCATACTTCAGTGGGCTTGAGGCTTTGCTGAGCTTCCCAGAAATAAATCTGTGCAGTTCAGAACAACAGGAAATTGTTACTTCAGCACTTAGAAAACTGTCACACTGCTTTGAAGCCACCTACTCATTTAATGCTTTCTAAGTTACTAATGGCTTCTGGCTAAAGGAGCTGATTTTGTTTTTCCTAATCACCTTCGTATCACATCTTTTCAAATTGGTCCACAAGCTAGCTGGAGTTTTTCTAAGACAGCACTGGAGGGGGATGTGCTCTGGGCATTGGGAAATGCCAAAGTATTTTGACTTACATTCATTTGTTTGACACTTACTACTCAATACTCTACAAGCTTTCTCCAAAATAGCCTTTTAGGGATTATCAAATTTTAAAAAAATAAATATGAGAAGACAGATGAATTATTCAGAAACTAAGCTAATAATATTAAAATAACTATATTATAAAATTTTTTCTTTTGAAACTATTAAGATATATTACTAAGTTTTTGATAATGAATAATTGTTTGAGAGTGCATATTATATCATCATCATCATACATATGACCAGTTCTGCTTTTCCCAAAGATTTCTCCAATGGTAGATTTGATGGGAGGCATCTGAAGGTTAGGTAAAATGTAGGACAATGGGGACTGGTTAGCATGGATCCTGTAAACATCATAAGTTCTGATGATGGAAGATCGCAATGATCAGATGAGAGGTATCATACACTTTTCAGATGCACCAATGATTAGACAAAGACAAGAAAAGTTTGTTGTTGTTGTTCAGTGGTTTCAGTTATGTCTGATTCTTAATGACCTCCCTTTGAGATTTTCTTGACAGAGACCCTAGAGCAGTTTTCCATTTTCTTCTCCAGTGCATTTAACAGATGAAGAAATTGAGGCAAGCAGATTGAAGTAACTTATCCAGGATCACATAGCTAATAAGTGTCTGAGGTCAAATTTTTTTTTTTTTTTTTTTTTTAGGATTTTTGCAAGGCAAATGGGGTTTAAGTGGCTTGCCCAAGGCCCCACAGCTAGATAATTATTCAGTGTCTGAGACTGGATCACAACTCAGGTACTCCTGACTCCAGGGCCGTGCTCTATCCACTGGGTCACCTAGCTGCCCCTGAGATCAGATTTGAACAGACATCTTTCTGACTCCAGGACCACCACTCCATCCACAAAAAATACACTTCCCCAGTGAGTTCACAAAGAAGATGAAACTCTGAAAGAGGGAGGGCAAATATATTCACATACAAGAACAGAAAAGATCCACCCACTGGAAAAAAGTAGGACTAGGTTTCTCTCAAATTATTTTAGAGTAAATTTGCAATATTACCACTCAGAGCTGCCACTCTGAGAAACTCTCCCAATCTCAAGAGTGAGTGGAAAAACATAGCTCTTCCTTGATGGGTTTTTATTCTGGAAGAGTGAACCTTTCTTTTATAGCCGTGCAGATAATTACATTTTCTTTTTGATAAGGCTAGGATCCCTTACCTGTGGTCTGGGTAAGGGAAGGAGCCAAGTCTACCTGGATCATGTTGGCTTCTCTGAAAGTCTGACAATAATAATAATAATAATAATAATAATAATAATAATAATAATAATAATAATAATATAATAGCAATTATATAGAGTTTACTGTATGCTAGAAATTGTTTTATGCTCCTTACATTTTTATCTCTATTGATTCTTTCCAGTCCTGGGAGATAGGTACTATTTAGATTATGGTGCATAAATAGGACTTTATCAATGACAATAATGGAGAGCATTTATGTAGCATTTTAAAGTTTGCAAAATACTCTACAAATATTATCTCCTTTAATCTTTTCAACCACCCTGGGAAATTTTATCATCCCAATTTTATATTGAGTAAATTTTATATTGAGGAAACTGAGACAATGGAGATTAAGTGATTTTTGCCCATGGTCACAGTTAGAAAATGTCTAAGGCCAGATTTTTAATGCTGGTCTTCCTAACTCCACCTCCAACACAACTATTAATTGTGTCATCCACTTGCCTGGGTGTTTAATGGGAAGAAAATAATTCTAATAATTAAAACTATTCCAAAGGGCATTGGCCTTTATTGGGAAGCAATGAGATTTTCCTCACTGATGATCTTCAAGTAAAGACAGGATGACCACCTACTGGACATGTTGAGGGGATTCTTGGCTAAATGTGGGTTTGATTAGAGGTCTCTGGGCTCCCTTCTAACTCTGAAATTCTATGATTCTGTCAGTAAGCAACTGATGTGCAAAAATCAAAAGCAAAGAGAACAAACATTATTATGTATGCCAGACTTATTGTATTAAAAGCATAAAATTATAAAATTTTAGAGTTAGGAGAGATTGATGACTGCAACCCACTCAGTATACAAATAAGAAATCTGAGACTTGGAATAATTAAGTAACTTTTATTGCCAGATTAAATAAAATCTATAAAGCATTTAGCAGAGTATCTAGTACCTATCTCCCAGGGCTATTTTAAGGATCAAAAGAGCTAAAAATGTAAAAATCTTAAAGCAATGCCTAGCATATAGCATATATGTATCTGGTACACAGCAGGTACTTAATAAATTCTTTATCTCTTCATCTTCCTTCATGTACAAAAACCCATCTAATAGTAAGAACAAAATTGGAAGAATTCCTTGAGATTTAAAATGACTATTAATAAAGGAGACAAATTTTGTAAAGCTTATTTTAAACATCAATGAACAATACAATATTAATTATTGCTATCTTCAGTCAGTCATTTTTGCCTCATCTCCATGTTAATGCTAATGAATCTCCAGGAATTTTCAATAGTCCTCTGATGTTACTTTATAGACAGGCTACCAAAATAAGTTATTGTCTGTACTGAACTACTGTCTTCTAGGTTTAAGGTTTGGAAACTAATTTTTGAAATATTTTGATAGCTGTCTTTTAATATGATTAGTTTCTTTTGTAGTTGTATACATTTTATTTTATGTGTTTTATGCATAGGCTTCATCAGACTAATGCCTTAAATTACTCTGACTCTTATTGATTGGGCCCTGATTGGCTTAGAGTGAATGTAAATAGAACTGATTTTTGTTTTGACTAGTAACCCTGAGGGTCTTCCCCTTCCAAATTGATTTCTTTTTTTCTGATTAGATAAAGGAGGTCATTCTTGGCTTCATTTCTTTCTTGCCTAGCCTTAATCATTAATAGATGTTGCTTCAGTCTTACTGAGACCTGTTAAGGACATTAGCTTAAAAAAAACCAGTCTCCCACTGTTCCAGGTCACCCTGATGTACTGAATCTGATCTGGTCACTGAAGCCAGATGGGTCAGGAGGACAGGTAGGTTACTTTGGACAGTTCTCGCTCACTTAAATCCAATTCACTTGCATGTCATGACATCACTTCTCTGATGTCACAGTCTTCTTCAAGAACAAAGGACATATAGCGACAAAAGAGGCCATGGAACAAAAAGAGTTAAGAATCCCTGTCCTAGATTCAATTTTTCAAAAGAAAATTATGACTCTCAGATAAGCACAAAGAATGTAGGGTGCTTGGATTATTTTTTTCTGATAGCATGGATTACATATCTTTAGGCCACAGCTGTGTTCTATTCAAGATCCAATTCGAATATAGAAAACTTGAGGGTGGGGTAGAGGCCAGAGAGAAGAGTGGAATTATAAATCTGTCATGGTTATGAGTGAAATGTTCCCATTCAAGTTTTTTTAAGCCCAAAACACCAGCATGTAAGATGTCATACCTAGTTTGATAAGATTTTATTCAGACAAATCAAAAGGACTATTATTTTCTTCCTTAGTGTATCCTATCATTTAAATTTTTATGATATTTTCTTTGTTAATGTAGACAAGTTATAATGCTTTTGAACATCTGCAAGTTGAATGATTCACCTCTGTTACCTTCTTGCTAACACATTCTCAATTTGCATATAGTGTCACAAACTCATTTGACTTTCAAATCATGAGAACTGAAATCTGGCATATACTGATACATCAGAAAGAAAAGTCATATGTTCCCACACAGAAAGGATGGCAGGAATTCCTAACAAAAAAGAGAAATCTTTTCTGGGTGTTTGGAAGTTCCCCACTTTTAAGGAATTCCCAAGAATGACATTTTGTCACCAATTAGGATCATATACAGTTATTTTAATGGTAATTACAAAAATTCCATGGCATTAAATATGATTCTCTCTTGAAAGAAGAGAGTAGCTTTCATAACTCTGATTCATATACCTTTCCTTTGAGTTAAAGATTTTATTCTCTTTTTTTCTCTTCCCTGTTTGAGGATGTATTAATTTTCATTTAACTAGGCTTGGAATTATAATAAAGTCAACAAAAAAATTGTGAGAATGACACAGAGTTTTAATTTCAACCATTGGACTGAATTGGACAATGTGTAGCTCCAGGCTACCTCATGCCTCCTTTATGTCACCTACTGATTTGACAGGGTCTTCTTTTCTTTATAGGGTCAGAGATAACAATTGATAGTACAGTCTCAGAAGTCAGTTGGCAAGGCTAAGAATTAGAAGAATAAGTTTAAAGAATAGATTGAAAAAGGAAAGTAATTGAGATTGATGAGAGCAAGGAAGCAAGGAAGGCATAAATGTTTATAATGTTATTATATATTTATATATTAATTATAATAATACAATACTATATGGGGGCATAAGTCAACTGGGTGGTAAAGTCCTCAAACCTATAGTCAGGAAGGTCTGAGTTCCAATTCAGTCTTAGACCCTTACTAGCTAGGTGACTGTGGACAAGTCACTTAACCTTGTTTGCCACAGTTGTCTCATCAGTAAAAATGAGCTAGGAAGAAAAAATGGCGAAGCACTCGGATATCTTTTCCAAGAAAATCCCAAATGGGGTCCTGAAGAGTTGGACATGACTGAATAGCAACAAATGTGCCACTTACTGTGCTAAACTCTTTACAAATACATTTATGTGAATAGAAGCATGGTGTTCCTTGTTCTGGACAATGTAAATTAAGATTGGCTTAATTTTTTTATTTGCCTTCTGATCACAAGCCTGCAGGTCACTAGACTAGGACAAGTTTCTTAACAATTTATTTTCATATCAGGGACCCCCTTTGATAACCTGATGAAACCCTCATTGCAACTCTGTAAGGCAGGTGCTATGTTTATCCCCATTTTACACCTGAAGAAACAGGCAAAAAGAGGTTAAGTAACAGAAGCAGTAGTAGTTTATTTGATATAATGTTTATTATGTGTATTTGCTTTGCAATTATTATCTAATTTGATCTTTTCAACAATATCCCCATTTTAGGGATGAGGAAACCAAGGCAAAGGAGGTTAAATAACTTTCCCAGGGTCACTAAAGTAGGAAGTGTCTGAGGTCATATTTGAATTTAGGTCTTCCTGCCTTCAGGACCAGCCCTCTAGCCATAGCACCCCCCCCCCCCCCAAGCAAGGAGTCAAAGGGAAGGAAAAACTACAAGGTAGGAGGTTAAAGGACTCTCAGTTTAAATGTAGAGACTCGGGTCATTGCAATTTTCATACAAGGTTCCTACCAAAGGCAATTTTAAATAAATAAAATATGTTGTTTTTTTTACCCAGGAAATAAGGGACTTGTCAAATATATCCTTGAGACATAAATGATGGAAGGAAGCTAGTGTAGTGGAAAGAGGACTGGACTGAATGTCTAAAGAATGGGTTTGAATCATGCTTCATCACAAAAGCTTTGGGCAAGTCCCTTAACCTCACATGAGATTATGTATGTAAAGTACTTTTGCAAACTTTGAAATGTCATATAAATGTCAAGAGTTATTATTGTTACTATCCACTCTGAAAATCAATTTCCTTACCTGTAAAACAGGAATAATAGCATTTGCCCTGATCAGATAGATGGAGAGGTAACTTGAATACATATTAAGCAGTTCTTGTGTACCAGAATCAGTCTTAAGCCCTGGGCATATAAGGACATATAAATAATCCAGTTCCTTTTCAAGGAACTACAAATGATTTTGATACCCACAGCAATAAATAGTTATTGAACTCAGATAATGGATGTGGAAATGTTTTGTAATAAAAAGTGCTACATAAAATGGGCTATCATTAACATATAAGACAAATGGCAGGGGAAAATTTTAAAAAAGCATTTTTTTGGGAAAGATTATTACTATCAGGTTTCAGAATCAGGAATGATCTGTTAAAACCTTAGATTCAATGACCAGTTCAAATCCTTTGCATTTTTAAAATGAATGTGGAGAGAGGGAGCTGGGAAAGTCTCTCTAAGTGGCCTAAGAATAGGAAAAAAAAATCAACTTTCTGTTTCCGACAAATTCATTTTAATACAATGCAAACTCTTAAATGTCTTCTCATTGATTCTTCTGAGGGTACAAACAATTGGTCCTATGGAAAATCTTTAGGAATTTGTTATTACCTCTCAATTATCTATAGAATTGAGAAAAAAGGATAGCAGGATAATTAAATTTTGATTTTTGAAAAAAGCAAATTTCTCTCCCTAATGTTCTTAACTTCTAATTATTAGTTACAGAATTGAGATAAAGCAAAAACAAACAAAAAACCTCACAGACAGAAAAGATGAAGCAAGTCTAATAAGAATAAATTTATTTTGTCAGTTAAAGTCCTTTTATTGTTCTATCATGTCCAACTCTTTGTGATCCCATTTGGGATTTTCTTAGCAAAGATATTAGAGTGGTTTGCCAATTCCTTCTCCAGGTCATTTTACAGATGAGGAAACTGAGGTAAACAATTTTAGGTGACTTGCCCCTGTTCCTTTAACTAGTAGGTGTCTGAGGCTGGATTTGAACTAAGGAAGATGAGTCTTCTTGACTCTAGTTTCAGTCTCTTTCCTCTGCAACATCTAGCCTGTCCTATATTCCTTTTCTTACAATGTCTTTTATTTAGCTATGAAAAGAACTGCTTTCTTCTCATATTCTAGTAATAAGCAGCAAACCAGTCAAACAAAAGATTAGTCAAAAAAAGAATATGTAGTAGTGAAGAATATATAATTAGTTTCTGAATAATTACATTAATTAAAATATGGATCAAATATCAAGGTTTGTTGTTTGGTTTTTTTGCAAGACTATGGGGGTCAAGTGGCTTGTCCAAGGCCACACAACTAGGTAATTATTAAGTGTCTGAGGCTGGAACTCAGGTCCTCCTGATTCCAGGGCCAGTCTATTCATACTGCACCACCTAGCTGCCCTATATCAGTTTTTTTTTCAGTTAAATGGGTAAACATAAAATACTCATCCAAATAATGACAAGTTTTTTCCTTCTTGACCTCAGTGAAAAGTATGAGGTAATGTTTGATTTATACAGTTAACATTTTTATATTTTCATGAAGATGACAGGAGGGTGAATGAATTAAGTAACATTATATTTAATCTCTCTAATAAAATAATTCTAATCTCATAGCCAATAGTCTGGAAATATTTTAATTTGTTCCATGTGGTATCCCCCCCCACCTTTTTACCTAAAATCTATTGCTGACTCTAAACTTAACTTTCAGTGATAGGTTTTTTTCATTTGAAAAATAGGAGATAGCTAAACTAAAATGAGACTTTTGGGTATGGTTCTTTTTTTAATAGTCATTAAAAAGGAATTTAATAAATAAATAGATAAACCTGAAAGAAGGTCTAATCTAAGTATAAAATATTTTGAAGAACATTCTTAATTTCAGGGTTCAGTAGCATTATATCATCCAAACACTTCTTCAAGAAAGAGTTCTTCAAACATGCTCCAAAGACAAGATATGTGAAGAAACATTCCCAACTTCTCAAAAGAAGTGGAAAATTCCCCATTGCTTTCAGTTTTTTCAATCTATCTCTAGATTTTGTTGATATTTTTTCCTTTTCCTCTTTTTTTTAATTGAAAAAATACCTTGTTATATGGAATTGCTCTTTGGGAAGGGAGGATGAGGAAGGCTATGGGGGAAATTCAAGTAATATAAAATAAAAATTATTAATAAAATTTATATACAAAGAAAATTCCATAGCCATATTGTGTAAGGAGAAGAGAAAGTTAATGATAAGGGGAGAATGCTTTCTTCTGTTTTCCAAATCTCTTCCACTCATAAGTTTATTTAATTGTCTGAAAAAATGTCTGGAAGAAGGAGACATATACTATGAGAAAAGAGAATTAAAGTACTTTGCACAGAGAAAGTGTTTAGTAAATCCTTTGTCATTCATTTTATTCAGCTAGGTAGCTACTCAGCATTGACCTGTAGACATGAACATATGAATGAGAATTTGGCCTCAGACTCTTAAGTAGCTGTAGGACCCTGGGCAAGCCACTTAATTTTTGTTTACCTCAGTTTTCTCATCTGTGAAATGGTGATGATAAACTTCCCAGGTTTTTCATGAAGATCAAGGTGATAATAATTGTAAAATGCTTGACACAGTATGTGCTATATACATATTAGGTCTTATATTCAATTTCTTTTTTGTTATTATATATGTTTGCATAAAACATTTTTCATCTTTCTGAGTTCAAACATGGTCTCAAACACTTATTAACTATTTGACCTTGGGCAAATCACTTAAGCCTGTTTGCTTCAATTTCCTTATCTGTAAAATGAGCTGGGGAAGGAAATGATAAACTACTCCAATATCTTTACCAAGAAAATCCCAAATGGGGTCATGAAGAGTCAGACATGACTAAAAATGACAGAAAAATACCACAAAGTCTCTTAAGGATAGGTAGTAACATCTTTGGTATCAAGATAGACTAAGCTAATTTTCAAGATAAGTATTTCAATGTATAATTTCTTCCCTGTCCTTTTGCCATTTTCCTTGTAATCTAGAGAGGAGAGGAAGGGAGGGAAAAGATTGCAAAGAAGAGGTAGATATAGCTACTTCCTGCAATGAATATCTTATTTCCCCTTATCCTTGCCTTTTGATATATTATTCACTTCAGAGCAGAGATCAAATCTTTATCTTCTAGCATCTCATTAGTGAGTGCTCATCTCAGTAGTGCTCAGTCCTTGACTGTTGTCTTGTATTTATAGTCTGTCCTTGTATTCTTACTAGAACACAAAGCACTTAATATGTTAGTATCATATTTTTTATTATAGTATAATTTTTTTGCATCTGTAAATCTTTCATCCCCTACTAAACTTTAAGCTCCTCAAAAACAGCAACTAACTTATATTTAAATTTTTACCACTCTATGTCTTCAAGGTGAAGTTGGGTGATCTGTTTGAGGAAATGTTAGAGTTAGAATTAATGCATTTGATGAGAGTTGGACTAGATAATCTCCAAGTCCCTTCCAAATTTGAAATGCTGTGATTTTATGAAATTTGCTGATGACACTATTTTTAGTGCAGATAAAATAACCTTATTTTGTTTAAAAACTGCAACTTTTTCTTATTTCATAATGTTCTAGGATACTTCCTCTTGATAGCTAAGGATAGGTACATTTTAAAAAAGGTATTTCTACTTTTTTAAGAAAATAAAGGATAAATCTCATACCTTTGCAATGGAGAAAAAAAAATTTAGAAGCAAAACTGAAATTTATTTCACAAGATCCTTATACACCAAGGCAAATATCAAACATTTTACTCAGTTCAGGCTCAGATATCACCAGTTATCAGATAGTTTCAATAGTTCTGTCAGATAATAAAGTATTTTTGAGATAGAAGATCAAAAAGTACACCTTTTTTTTTTTGTAAAAAGAAATAGGGATATGAATGGTAAAGTACTTGAAATTTTAGATTCAGATCTCTAAACACTTTCCTAATGACTCAAAAGAATGAAGGATGATCTTATTTATAAATATGACAACCACTATGTTTAAGGGATGAGATTGAACTTGTGATTTGATTGACCTAGGTCACACCCAGGTGAGAAAATTCCCCTGTATTTCTCAATTCAGGCATTTTCTCTCAAACTAGTCACAAATAACTGCCTAGAGAGCATGGAGTTGACTTTCCTAGTGCCATCAGAGAAAAGACTTGAAACCAAATCTTTCCAAATCCAAGGCCAACTCTCTATTTACTATGCCATGCAATTCTAATTTTATAGTCAAATGCAAATAAATAAAATAAAGCACTCATAATAAAGAAATTTTTACTGATCCAGTTTCTTGAAATCAACTGCTAATGAGATTGATATAAACTTTCGGGTTCTATATATTTGTATTTTTATTCGGTCTTGACTTCTCTTTTAAAAGAATAATAGTTAAAAGAAAAAAATTTAAGATAACACAACATTTGGTTAGGTATTAGATACATCACCTTCTTAGCTCTTGGCACCAACATATAGGCAAGAATCTGACTTAATAATATCAACAGGAACACAAAAAATTTAGCACTTGAAAAAAGTCCGAAGTATATTTTAAATTTTATCGCTGTGGCACAGGAATAAAAGCTAAATATTCAACTCATAAACTTCATATGACTGTCAACATGGAATTTGTATGATTTAACTACTTATGATATGTGGAAGCATACTAAAAATCTCATTTTTAGCTTCTCAGAAATATTAAGAAGCAATTTTTTTCTAAAAACTTTTCTAAAATCCTTAGATAAGTCCCATAGAAAGGTGGGTGATGGGTTGAGCAAAAAAGAATTTTTTTAAGGAAATGAGTTATTACTTTAATTTAGAGTAACTCTTGTCTATTTCATATCATTGCCTTCTCATTCATCTTAAATGATTTGATAGTATCTACCCTTTATTTAGAAAAAAATTAAGATGTTGATAAAAGAAAGAAAGAAAGAAAGAAAAGAAAGAAAGAAAGAAAGAAAGAGATCCCTTTGTTTAATGACAGGAAGGATGGCAAATCAGTTACTTAAGAATTCTGAAGGGAAAAGGAAAAGCCAAGATGGCAGAGTAGAGAATTTCTCAGCTGAGTTCTATCAAATTCTCTTCTAGACAATTCTAAAATAATGTTTCAAATTGAATTCTGGAGAGATAGAGCCACCAAGAGATGGGGTGAAACAATTTTCCTGGGAAGACAACTTAGGAAGTCATCAGAAAAGGTCTATCTCACAGGTATGGTGATCAAAACTGGAGAACAGTGCAGACCTTGTAGCACAGACCATGCTTGCTTGCCAAGTGGGACTTAAGAATATGTAACAATTGTCATTAAATTATTTTTCTTTGTATTAATAAAGTACTTGCAAATAACTAGAACTCAACTACAAAAATAGATAATGCTACTTTCTTTTCCTTTTTTCATTTGAGGTAGAAAAATCAAAGAATTTCTTGCACTATTTGCACATTCATGTATAGTAATATTTGGTCATGCTTAATATTATCTTTTTATTGTGCTTTCTTTCAACATAATTTCTGTACACAGTATGGGCAATACTATTAAATATAATTAAAGAGAAACTTTTACATGGAATTTAAATCATTACTCTTTAGAGTCTGCAAATAGAAAAAGTCACAAAATTAATCACCACATGACTGACATTAAAAGAGAAAGTCTTCAGTCTTCCTAGGAGTTATATTGTTTAACTCCTTGGTTCTGGCATATATTCCTTCTGAATCTCTTGATATCTAGGTTTGATTTAGCAAAATCCCTTATAGGCAAACTACGGCTTATCCGATTGATCAAAGGAGGAAAAATACCATCCTTTTATGAAAGCTTTCAAAAACTTTATATTTAAAAAAATAAATCATATTAAAAAATCATTTATTTTATTTTAAAAAATTGCCCCAGTGGGGCAATTTAACTTTTATTGTCTTTAACCTTTCTGGATAACTTAAGAGGTAAAGTGCACACTAAACTTTTTATTTTCTTTTCCCCTGCTCTATGAGTTTTACAAAGGCATTTTGTTTTTCAATATTTACCTTGAAAAAAATGTATTTAAGAAGTCTAAGAGGGGAACAAAGCCCACTTGAATTTTGGTTTAGAAAAATTCACTATTATGATCATTTTATTTGACACTTAGCTAATGATATAAGACCTCAATGCATGTGGATTTGTTTTAGTTAGTATTATAGTGAAGACTAAAATAAATAGCAACTGTTGGACTCAAGGAACTAGAGCACTTGTCTTTCCTCTCTGGGTTTCAGTTTCCTCATCTGTAAAATGAGAGACTTGGACCCAATTACCTCTAAATTGTAAATTCTATGATCTATTATTCTATCTTCAATTCAAGAAGTTGCAACCAGATAGAATTGGCACCTTATAGTGTTGTGAATGTTTACAGTGACTTAGAATCCAAAGTTTTTCACAGCAGAAATGTTCTTAGCAATTTGGAACTGTCCATTGCTGAGGATGGTTTAAAGGAATCAAGGACAGCATGGTTGGCATCACATACCTGAGCTTAAAAAATATATAGGTATGCTTACTGGGCCAAAAATGGCACACTATGAGCAAAAGTTATATAATCTTAGTCCTATCTCCTGAATAGGTGGTGGGGATAATAGCTCAATGAAAATTTTACTACAAACTTTCCATCCTGGAACCAGGAACTATCATACAATCTACATAAATAAAATGAAAAAAAATCCCCACTATAAATAGAAAATGAATAGTTAAAAAACTATAAGAACAAAGTTTTAAATAAGTTAAACTATGTAGACATAATTTGGTATGTTCTGTCTAGCCTAACCAAATCCTCCACCTATCCTGACCCTGAATTTCTTTCTTAAGCCTAAAATGTAAATATGTTCTTATTATCTGAGGGATCAAAGTCCCTGAAACGTGGTTGCTCTAGTGAGAAGGCTGAATCTCCTTTCCAAAAAAAACAAATTTCGTTCTTGCATTAATTACCTTAATTAACTTGTGAAAGGTATCCGCTAGAGTTGACAAGAGTATATTGGCTTTTCACTATTTCTGTGAGTTAGAACTTTAAATATCACAATTTCAGTTTTTTCTTCCTTTTTCCTTCAGTCTGAAACTGATGATAAAAGGTATTTTGCTAATGGGATATTTTTAATTGTCTCTATCTAATCCTTTGACTTTTATCTATAGTTTTGATAGAAACCAGCTTATCAGCAAGTTTCTGCACCTCCCTTCTATGTCTCCTCTACAAACTCTAATGGGACCAAATCTGACTGTATCTTGCCTTTTGTAATATTTATCTGTAAGAAATAGTGTTCAATTTCATTTCCTTGTTGAGGTCCTCCCTCAGTTGTCTCATTTGTAAAATTTATAGGGTTGATGTTCTCTAAGGTCCCTTAAAATTCTAAGTCTATGATGCTATGATTTCATTTTATTTTAGGAAGATCAGAAATGAGAGCATCTTCTTTCCAGTCACTCAAATTAACCAATCCCAGAAAGTCATAATAGCATGAAGGATGTAGACAAGAGTATCAGTAGAGAAATTGTGGGCTGCCTTGAAAACTGTAAACTATTGAACCAGCTATGAGCAGCTGGACGTCTTTACCTCCACCTACCCATGTTATATGTAGCAGTATTTTTATAAAGGCAACTAATAACATATTCCCACCTCCCTTTGTAGTATGTTCTAAGAGAAAATAGAAATCAAACTATGTTGAATCCACTCTTTAAACAATATCATATATATGTCTCGACATTATTAATGTATCTGAATTGTTCAACTCTCCTGGTACTGCTAATCTTGAGAAAGAAAAGACAAACTGTTATTTCAAAGAAATAAAGTAGTTTCATTTGACTGTGATAACATATGCTTAATTAGTCCATTATTTCACATGGTGAAAAGTATTAAGCAAAGAGTTGAAATGTTTTCCATGTCATTTTCCTTTGGAAAGGTTTGCAAATCATTGCTAAGGTGAAAGTAATGAGGTCTTGGGTACAATCTCAAATTCTGCTTGGCTTCATAAGGGATACAAATCTGTTTCAACTACAGTTGCTATAATTTCCTGAAAAGAAATATAAGAAATGAAATAAATTTTGGAGTAAAGAAGAGCCTCAAAGCATCTAATGGAGTAAAGTAGAACCTTAAAACATCTAATTGGAGTAAAGAGGAACCTCAAAGCATCTAGTATACTTTCAAAAGTAGGATATGAGTAGTTGAGAGATGTTGAAAAACAAAAAAAACAGACATATCTGTTTTAGGAGACATGAGAGAATTTATATTTCATCCTAGAGACAATAAGGAGTCAGGGCAGGTTCTTTTTTCCCCCCAAAGCAGTGGGGTTTAGTGATTGACCAAGAAAAGTAATGTGAATTCAGATTTGAACTCAGGTCCTCCTGACTACAGGAATGGTTCTATCCACTGTGCCATCCAGCTGCTCCCTTAGGGCAGATTTGTTTAAAAGATGGTTTGGAGAGGAAAGACAAGAAGGAGGGAGACAGTTTTGGAAGCTAAGGAAATATTTATAAAAGCTATAAAGATTAGATCAATTAGACATTACAATTGATTAGAAATGGAAAGTGGGGGAAAATGAATAGTCAAAGATAATTCCAAGTCTTTCTAGCTGGGTGAATTGAAGGATGGTTGTGACTGCAACATAGATAAGGAAGTATAGAGTCATTAAAGATTTAAAAGTCAATGATAAATTTCATATTCAGCATAGTGAATTGAAGATATCTAGGGAACATTCAAATAAAGATATCCAGATATCAGTTGATGATACAAATGGATTCAAGAGCAAGATGAGGACTTATTTGGCTTTTGTTTTCATATAAATGATAACTTGATCTTTGGGAGCTGATAAGGACACCCAGAGAGAAAGAACACAGATAAGAGAAGAGAGAAGCAAGATGCAATTTTTTTTGGGGGGGGTTGCCCATGCTTAGGAAGTGGGAAATGGATTATGAGTCATCAAAATAAGTTGAGAACTGATCAGAAATGTAGAAGAAGGAAGGTTTCATGAAGATTTCCAGAAAGAGGTTCATGGTGAACAGTAAAAAGCTCTGGAGAAACTAATAAGGTTGAAGACTAAAAAAATGGTAATTAAAAAATATTTAATATAGTATGATCTATGGAGTGGAGTTTCAGGTGAATGGTGGAATTAACATCTCAATCTGAAGCATTTGAGAACTCAGTGGGAAATATAGAAGTATAGGTAAGAAGTGTAGGAGCTTTTTTGCAGAATTTTTTTCCCCATGAAAGAGAAATATATAAGTCAATAGGATAAAGGTATAAAAAGTTAAAGTATTTGGGACATGCTTATAGGAAGCAAAGGTAAAGCTAGTATATGAGTCATTGAAAATTAGAGATGATTGGCAGCATAGGTTCCTCAAGGACATGGAAGAGAATGAGATCAAATATATTATCAGAGGGTTGGACTTGAATAGGATAATTGTAAACATTGTGTGTTCCTCCAGTGGTACTCAGTAATCCATGAAGAAGGTCAGAGAAAGTTGTGGTACTTAGAAGTTTTTATGATGCATTTTATGGGTTATTATTTAGAGATATGTTAGGTAGAATCTAGTGTGTTAACAACAAATGTATTAATAACATACTTTAATTATAATTTGAACAGATTTTAATTTCTTTGTATACATATATGTGTGTGCAAATGCATATGTTCTTTCAGCCAACTATCTTCCCTACCCCCATCCAGGGATTTCTATGTGTGGATATGTATATATACATATATACATACATACATACATACATACATTCAAAGATAGATACACACATTAGTGATGTAGCATGTATCCTTTCAGCAATCCACTTAAACTGCTTAGAAGCCTAGGAACATAATATATAGTGCAGGGGTTATCATGTCTATATTTTTATGAAAGTTAATACACAGAGAATGGACCATTTTGTCATCTATTCTAGAGATATCTTTGGGGATTTATTCCTAGCTCTTTGTGATGATTTATATCATACAAAGTGCTCATTACTGCTTCCATTAACCCTAATGGAAAGATGAAATCACTGGCTTGTTGTCTTCAGAAGTTCTAACATTATTACTCAGACTGCCAAAAAAAAGCTGCTTCCTGAAACTTTTCTAAAGAACATTTAAAGTCTTGGCTCCTGCCTGAAGTTTCATTCTGGTATTTTCCTTTCATCAATAAAACTTCTTTTCTAAATTATAAAGACTCATCTGGAAATGATCTGGATTTATTCAATAATATTAATTGAGCTATTTGTTTCTTCAATCCTTCTTTCTCTTAATCTATATACAGAATTGCTCCACTTTCCTATTTAACTCTGGCCCCTTTTCTTGTTTAGAAGAGAAACTTGAATGTCACAAGTCTGTTTACTGTTCCTCTTCTCTCTTTATTCTTATTCTTGATAATATTTGCCATTGTATCAATAAACAAACTGTTCAGCTACTTAAAATTTTGACCTTCATCTGGATTCTCTTCATGTAGAATCTGAATAATTTTTTATTTCAAAGAACATTTTAAACATGTTTAAAGTTTTATTGTTTGACACTGTGGATACAAAGATTTTTTAAAATCACATCCTTCTCCTTTAGAAGTTTAAATTCAACTGGGTAAGAAAGAGGTGGTTAAGACAGAATCTCAGAATTTATAGTTGAAAAGTTTCTGAAATAACTACTATAACATACTTGAAAAGTGGTCATCTAAATTTTTTTTAAAAAACATTATTTATTTAAGGCAATGGGGTTAATTAAGTGACTAGCCCTAAGTCATTCAGCTAGGTAATTATTAAGTGTCTGAGCCAGATTGGAACTCAGGTCTTCCTGACTCCAAGCTTGGTACTCTCCACTGCACCACCTAGTTGCCCCCCTGGTCACCTAAATTTTGCTTTTAGAGAGACATGAAACCCACTGTTACTTCAGGGGATCTATTCTGCTTCTGCATAGCTCTAATTGTTAGGAAGGTTTTCCTGATGTTTATCTATTGGCAATTTCTTTTTCATAGTAAAAATAATATTACAGATGCAATACAGCAGAGCAGAATACAAAAGGATGTCACCTTAGGCAGTATGATGTAGTAAATAAAGTTCTAGACTTGAAGTCAGGAGGACTTTGGTTTGAATCCTGCCTTAGGAACTAGCTCTGTTAACCCTGGGCAAGTAATTTCACTTCACTGTCCTCAGTTTCCTCAACTGTAAAATAAGGTAGTTGGTTGCATTGAGACCTATAGTCCTTTCCAACTCTAGAAAAATTCATGACATATAGTGATTTTACTTCTAATCTTTCATTTAACATAAGGTCCTTAAAAGAACAGAGGAGAAACCATGTGGTTATGAAGGACTATTAGGTTGCTCATGTGTTTAAATGAGCTAATTAATTATTGAAATAGGGTGTTACATTATCCTCACTGAACTATAAGCTTCTCAAAGGCTGTTATTATGACTTTCTCTAGTGATTCAATATGATCACACATTGATCAAATGAGAAATAGGGGCATAAAATGCAATGGGTTTTTGTGACCAATATATTTAACAACAACATTATTAATGTAATTTATCAGATTCCATTGGGGAAGTTGTGAAACTCCCAATAGAACATCATTAAGAAAATTATTCTTTTAAAACATTTATAGCATCATTCCCATAATTGCCTGTGAGTGCCAGGTAAGAGAATGGAACTACATGAATGAATGTGTGAAGATGATAGAATGCAAAAGAAAAGGAATGTTCTAACAAATCAAAGATAAACTCTGAACTATTTCATTGTCTATCTTCTCCTATCTTCTATCTCAACCTTTCCTTCTTTTCATTGAAAAGAGTCTATGATATTGTGAAGAGCTTAGAGGTTCTTCTAATAACTTGATTATTATGTAAGAGTGATCTGAGAATACTGAACTTTCAATCTTCAAGTACATTGAATTCTGAGAACAGAATGTTCTGAAGAATCAGTTAACAAAATAAAGAATACCAGCTATATATCTATATCTATATCTATATCTATATCTATATCTATATCTATATCTATATCTATATCTATATCTATATCTATATCTATATCTATATCTATATCTATATCTATATCTATATCTATCTATATCTATATCTATATCTATATCTATATCTATATCTATATCTATATCTATATCTATATCTATATCTATATCTATATCTATATCTATATCTAGATCTAGATCTAGATATAGATATAGATATAGATATAGATATAGATATAGTTTGGATCTCCCATTAACTATATGTTGAGTGTTTAGAAAGTTCCATGCCCTCTCTTGGCTTTCCCTTTATTAAAATGGGTGGTGGAAAGGTGAATTGGATGAAGTTTCTGACACTAGGCAGCCAGAAGGCATAGGAGAAGGTATGAAAAAAAGAGGTACATAGGGTATTGTGCTTCCTTCTGCCTGGGTATCTCCCTAGATGAAGAAACCTTAAAGGAATAGAAATTACCCTGAACAAACCTTTCCTTAAGCTAGCAAAGAGTAGCAGGTACCAATTCTGTCTAGTCAGAGAAAGATTTGGAAATACTGGGTCTGTGTGCAAAACCGAATCAGGCTAGAAAGAAGGGGGGGATTAGAATCTATATGGGACTAGAACTTTCTTTCTTGGAAGTTACCTGTGGTGGGGATCAAATTTAATGAAAATCTGAATTTCCTATTCTTGGAGGAGATTGAGATAATATTTGTAGTCTAGCCTTAGAGGTAAATCTTTCATCAAAGGGAAAAAAGTCAGAAAATAAAGCCAATAAAGAGAAAATTCAGTTCAAAACTTAGAATACAAGCAGATAAATCCACAAGGAATATATTATACAACAAGGAATATTCTAAATTTAAAAGGAACAATGATTATTAAGACATCTGACAATTAAAAATCTCTAATAAATGTTGTAAAACAAAGGAAATCAATCCAACACCTGATGAAACATAAAATCCAGTGGATTCTCAAGAGAGTAGGAACTTCCAAATAATTCCAGAGAAAAATGAGAAACCTGAGAGAAGTTTAAAAGGAAACAATTGACTTTTAAGTTTCTGAGATTGGATTTGAATTCTGGTCTTTCTGATTCTAGATTCAGCTTTTTATCCTCTATGCCACCTATCCTACCTAGTGGACCATCTCAGAAGATTAGAAGGATATGTGTAAGTGAATTGTGTTGGGGGAAAAGAACAAATTATGAAAGTCTTTGAATAGAGGATTTTATATTTGATCCTGGTGGTAATAGGGAGTCACTTGAGCTCATTGAATTGGGGAGTGGGGAGTGGGGAGTGACATGGTCAAAACCTGTACTTTTTTTTTCAAAATATGTACTTTTGTAAGAACTCTTTGGTAGATGAGTTGAGGATAGATTAGAATGAGGAGAGTCTGGTGTCAAGGAGACCAACCAAGGATAAATTCAATAAATTCAAGTGTGACAATATGAAGGTCTGCACCAAGGTGGTGGTAGTATCAGAAGAGAGAAGGTTTGTTTTTTTTGTTTTTACAAAAATGTTACAAAGATAAAATTGACAGGTCTTGGCAACAAACTGGATTTGAGGGGTGGGAAACTCTGAAGAGTTTAGGATGATACTTAATGCATCTAGTTGACAGAGAGGATGGTAGATTGAGAAAAAAATTGTCACTGGATATGGCAATTAAATGGTCATTGAACAGTTTTGAAAATCCAGTTACTATTGGCCTTAAGGCCTGTCTGTGTGTCAGAATATTATCCAGAAGCAGAGACACAGGGGACCTTTGTAAACTCCATTGCTTTGCCCCATCTTTTATAAATTTCCTCATCATAGGCAATAGTAAATCTCCTTTGCACATCTAAAAGGTTGGTCTGCTGCAGAGAAGGTGGTGAACATCAATGTGATCATCTCCTCATGGGCTCCTGGAGGCCCCCTAGGGACTGATATAAATGAAATGTGGGAGAAATTTGAAACCTCATTAGGCATCAGTGAATTCTGATCTTGGCTCTCTAGACCCCTCTGAGGGTTAAAGCATGTACCCTGTGGCATGGCCAACACCACTACAACAAAACAAATCACAAGGTGGCAAACCTGCTATTAATAATGACCCACATACAAATATGCTAAAAACTAAACCTTTTTCCTAGTCTCCTTTTACTATCTGTCTCCCCCTTCTTTTGGTTCTACTCTCTCTAATTGTTTACAACATTTTCCTCCTTTTGCTTCAGAAAACAAACAACACTTATAATTCATTCATTTACCCATTCATTCATTCAGTTACTCATTCATTCATTCATGATAATAAATATTAAGAATTACTATGAGGTGCAGCTAGGTGGCACAGTGGATAGAGCACCGTCTCTGGAGTCAAGAGTACCTGAATTCAAATCTGACCTCAGACACTTAATAATTGCTTGTGTGACCTTGGGCAAATCAGTTAACCCCATTGCCTTAAATAAATTTAAAAAAAAAGAAAAAAAAACAATTGCTATGAGCAGAGTTCTGGTCTAGTCCTAAGAGAAATAGTGAATTTACCTTTCAAACAGTTTGCTGCCTAATGATAAGATATCATTATGATATTATATAATATATCATACAATATATATTATATAATATTCTATTTTAAATTAAATTCATCAGAGAGGTGCCGAAAAGAGTGCTTTGTGAGGTACAATGTTGTTATTGATACAAATTGGTATCATGAAGAAGTTGACTCTATTTGGATTTTTAAGACAGAATAGATTTTTTTTCTGAGTTTTTAAGGCAGAAGGCTTTTAAAGTTTGGAGTGGAAGGAATGGAGGAGAAGGGACATTCTAGGAAGCATAGGGTAGAACTAAGTTTTAGAGTGCCTTGAATGCACCAAATCTCTTTTTGATTTCCTTCATTGTATAATTTCACACAACAATACTCCAGGATCTATGGTATGATTATGGGTATGGCTTGGGCCATCTGACCCAAGCAGATTACAACTCTATTACATTCAAGAGAATGTTCCAGATAGGCAATCACCATTGAAGCATCTTCCTTTTCCCAGAGATCATCTAAGGCCATTTTTGGATGCAGAATGGTCTATTTCCACATCACCATTTTTTTTCAGGCATCATGATTTCTCTTTCTTTGATCAGCATTTAAAATTCTGGGTTTTGAAAGTCTCAATTATTGATTATGCTGCCCTAAGGTAGTTTCTTCTTATTTATACTGTCAAAGTTCCAGGTTTTACTTCTGATCATTTATTTTACTAAGTCTTCTTTCTGTGAAAAATGCAATAACAAGGAATACATGTTTGAACAAAGGTAATAAAGGCTAATATGATGGATGATGATGGATAAATGGCCAACCTAAAATTCAATCAGATTCATCATTGTTTCTATTACCTAGTCAGACAAAAATGACTACTTAAGATGGACATGTCATATTTGTTGTGTTATTGTAAAACAGTTAATAGAAAAAAATCTCTGATATACTAGAAAATATATAGAATAAATGACATGAAGAGAAGATTTGGACTGTTATCTCCCCAAATAAGTACAGAAAGATAAAAGTCTTAAGAAGTAACTTCAGGGACTTCCAGTCAAGATGGTGGAGAGAAGACAAGGCACTGTGATAAGTGTTCCTCTTTCCCCTTCAAAAATAACATGAGAGAAACCTCTTAAACAGAAATTTGATCAACAAAACCCAGAAAGAGAAGCTAGGAGAAGAATACCTACCAAGAGAGTCTGTCTCAGAGGATCATGGGTGAACAGGGAATTGAGAACAGAGGATCAGCATGGGGACAGTAGCTGGGGGAGGACAGAGGGCCAGCCTCAGCCATGGAGACTTTGGACCCAGCCCAGTGTTCAAAGTCAACTCAGACCCTGCTGCTGAGGACCTCAAACACTCCAGAGAATGCAACTAGCTCCCCCTACTGGCTGATCCTTGGAATTACTAAGCCAAGTGAACCAAGCCTCTAGGATCGTCAAAAGCAAACCTCTGAGAGCCAGCTCCCCATCTACCCAACACAAGATCCTAGAAAGATGAGAAAAGGCAAGAAGAAAGGGGCCCATGGAGAAATACTTAGAGATACAGATTCTAACCCACAGACATCTAGCACTGCTGAGGAGAAAATGAATTGGTCTCCAGCCCAGAAAGAATTCCTTGAAGAAATCAGGAAGGAGTTTAAAAATCAATTGGAAAAATTGGGAAAAGAAACTCAAGAGAAAATTAACATCTTGCAACAAGAAAACAAATCCTTGGAAAATGCAATTGGACAAATATAAAATGAGACTAACTCTCTCAGATCTTCAATTGGGCAAATGCAAAAAGAAAATAATTCCCTCAAAAAACTACACTTGGGCAAATAGAAAAGTCCTTCAAAAATAGAATTAACAAACTGGAAAAGGAGTTGCAAAAGATAAATGAATAAAAATCTTCTTTAAAAAAATAATGGAGGGGCAGCTAGGTGGCACAGTGGATAAAGCACCAGCCCTGGAGTCAGGAGTACCTGGGTTCTGGTCTCAGAAATTTAATAATTATCTAGCTGTGTGGCCTTGGGCAAGCCACTTAACCCCATTTGACTTGCAAATAAAAAACTAAAACAAAAGAATGGAATTAGCAGAAACTAATGACTTCATGAAACAACAAGATTGTGTTAAACAAAACCAAAAGATCAAAAAATAGAAAAAATGTAAAATACCTCATCAGCAAAACCATTGACTTTGAGAACAGATCAAGATGGGAGAACCTGAGAATTATAGGCCTTTCTGAAAACATTGAAGAGAAAAAAAGCCTGGACTTAATATTACAGGATTTAGTGATGGAAAATTGCCTTGATATCATGGAACCAGAGGGCAAAATAGGTATTCAAAGAATACATCAATCCTTTCTAGAAAGAGATCCTAAAATGAAAACACCAAGGAATTTTGTGGCCAAATTCCAGAACTATCAGATAAAAGAAAAAATCCTATAAGCAGCCAGAAAGAAAAAAAAATAAATACCAAGTTGCCACAGTAAGGATTATGCAGGACCTAGTTGCAGCAACATTAAGGGAACAAAGGGCCTGGAATGAGATATTCTGAAGAGCAAAGGAGCTTGGAATGCAGCCAAGAGTCCACTACCCAGCAAAGCTGAGACTTCTCTTCCAGGGAAAAAGATGGACTTCCAAGATTTCATGATCAAAAGACCAGAGCTAAATAGATAATTTGGACATCAAACAGGAGGCTCAAGAGACACATGAAAAGGTTAAAAAAAACTCTGCTATACAATCAGATGAAACTGGCTATGTACTCACTTGGGAGAAAGAGTCTCATAACTCTTGAGTACTGTAACGCTATCAGAGTGAATATACATAGCCAGAAGTGATGGACACTCATAACTTTTCTGTGACGCAGAATGATTTAAAAACAATACCTTCTTAAAAAGGTGGGCAGTAAGGAGAAGGGAGGTTGAAGGGAGACTGAATGGGGTAAATCTCATTACATCAAGAGGTACAAAAGACCTATTTTAATTGAGGGGAAGAAGGGAGGTGGTGAAAACCACCTGAATCTTCATCTCATCAGACTTGGCTTAAAGTTAACTTAGACACACTTAGTTAAGAAACTTATCTTACCTTTAAAGCATTAAAAGGGGAAAAGGGGAGGGGGGGGGGTGGGGAGGGGGAGAAAAAGGGGAACTAACAGAAGGAAGGGAAGAAGGGAAAAGAGAAAGGGGAAAGAAAGGAGAGGGTGTTGATATAAGAGGCCAAACACACTGAAGGTGGCGGTATCCAGAAACAAAACACTGGGAAATATGGATAAAGGGGAAAAGGGGGGGGGGGAATACAAACAGAAGGAAGATAGCATGGAGGGCAATAAAGATTTAGTCATTCATAGGAAGGAGTGAAATATAATGGTATGATGTAGTAATGGGATGGAGTCAATGGACAAGGGGGGAAAGTACTGGGAGGAAGGAAAAGGAGATGAAGAAGAAGATGAGAGATTTCATATAAGAGTCAAGCAAAAGCTTTTGCAATGGAGTGGAGGGTGGGGAAGGCAAGGGAATGAGTGAGCCTTCATTCTCATCAGAAATGGCTCAGGAAGGAAATATATATATATATATATATATATATATATATATATATATATATATATATACTTAATAGGATGAGGAAATCTGTCTTGCCCTGGAGAAGGATGGGAGGAAAGGGATGGGATGAAGAGAAATGGGGGGAAAGGAAGGTGAGGGATCAAGGGAAAGGGTACTCAGATGCAACACACTTTTGGACAGGGCCAGGATGAAAGGAGAGAAAGAATAGAATAAATGAGAGTCGGGAGATATAGAGTGGAGGTACAGCTAGTAATAGGAACTGAGGAAAAAATATTGAAGCAACTTCTCTGGTGGACTTATGATAAAGAAAGCAAATCACCCCAGAGACAGAGCCATTGAAATCTGAACACAGACTGAAGTACATTTTTTGCCCTCTCTCTCTCTATTCTTGAGCTTTCCCATCTTCTTTTGGGGGGGGGGCAGGGGGTTTATTAAACATAAACTCTTAAAACATTCAATTTACATCAATGTATGGCATGGAAACAATGTAGAGACTGTCAGACAGTCTTCTGTGGCGGGGGGAGGGAAGGGAGGGGGGAAACTGTAGAATTCAGAGTCTTGCAGAAAATGATGGGTACATATTACTATTGTATATAATTGGAAAACAAATAAAATGTTAAAATGTAATAAACAATGTTATTAAAAAAAGATTTAGTCATAATAACTCTGAATGTGAATGGGATGAACTCTCCCTTAAACCATAAACAAATAGCAGAGTGGATTAAAATACAGAATCCTACAATATGCTGCTTACAAGAAACTCATTTGAAGCAGAGAGATACATATAGAGTAAAGGTAAAAGGTTGGAGGAAAATATATTTTGCTTCAGCTGAAGTGAAAAAAGCAGTGATAGCAATCCTTATTTCAGACAAAGCAGCTGCAAAAATAGATAGCATTAAAAGAGATAAGGAAGGAAATTATATCCTCCTAAAAAGGTACCATAGACAATAAAGTAATTTCAATACTAAATATGTATGCATCCAATGGTACAGCATCCAAATTCTTAGAGGAGAAATTGAAAGAGCTACAGGAAGACATAGAGCAAAACTCTACTAGTGGGAGACTTCATCTTCCTGCTCTCATAAAATAAGCAAGAAGGAAGTTAAGGAGGTAAATAGATTATTAGAAAACCTAGATATGATAGACCTATGGAGGAAATTGAATGGGGATAGAAAGGAATATATATACCTTTTTTCCTGCAATACATGGCACTTACACAAAAATTGACCATGTACTAGGACAAATAAAACAACTAATGATCAACTGCAGAAAGGCAGAAATAGTGAATACATCTTTCTCAGATCATAATGCAATAAAAATCACATACAATACTGGGCCAGGGAGATATAGACCCTGAACTAATTGGAAACTAGGTAACCACATTTTAAAGAATGAGTGGATCAAGCAACAAATTATAGAAAGAATAAATTATTTCATCCTAGATAATGACAATAATGAAACAACATACCAAAACCTATGGGATACACTCAAGGTGGTTGTCAGGGTATATATTATATCTTTGAATGCTTACATGAATAAATTGGAGAAAGAAGAAATCAATGAACTAAATATGCAACTAAAAAATTAGAGAAAGAACAAATTAACCCCCCCAATTAAATACAAAATTAGAAATTCTAAAAATTAAAGGAGAAATTAATAAAATCAAAAGCAAGAAAACTATTGAACTAATAAATAAAAAAAACCCCAAGAGCTGGTTTTATGAAAAAACCCAATAAAATTGATACACCTCTGGTCAATTTGATTAAAAATAAAAGAAAACCAAATTGCTAGTATCATAAATGTAAAAGGTGAATTCACCACCAATGAGGAGGAAATTAATGAAATAATTTGGAATTATTTTTCCCAACTATATGCCAATAAATTTGACAACCTAAGTAAAATCAATGAATATTTTAAAAAAATAAGTTTCCCAGATTAAATGAAGAGGAAATTAAAAACTTCAATAGCCCTGTCTCAGAAAAAGAAATTCAACAAGCCATTATTGAACTCTCTAAGAAAAAATCTCCAGGGCCAGATGGATTCATAAATGAATTCTATCAAACATTTACAGAACAATTGGTTCCAATTCTATATAAACTCTTTAGAAAAATAGAAGACGGAACTCTGCCTAACTCTTTCTATGACACCAATATGGTTCTGATACCTAAACCAGGAAGAATTAAAACAGAGAAAGAAAATTATAGACATCTCTCCCTGATGAATATAAATGCAAAAATCTTAAATAAAATTAAATAAAATCTTAGCAAAATGAAGACAACAAATTATCACTAGGATAATATATTATGATCAAGTAGGATTTATCCCAGGAATGCATGAAAACCATTAGTATAATTAATTATATCAATAACATACCTATCAGAAATTATATGATCATATCTATAGATGTTGAAAAAGCTTTTGACAAAATAAAGCATCCATTCCTAATAAAAATACTGGAGAGTGTAGGAATAAATGGTTTGTTCCTTAGAATAATAAGCAGTATCTATCTGAAACCATCAACAAGCATTATATGCAATGGGGATAAAGTTGAGGCATTCTTGATCAGGGGGTGAAAAAAGGTTGCCATTACCAGCACTACCAATATTGTATTAGAAATGTTAGCCTCAGCAATAAGAGAAGAAAAAGAAATTGAAAGTATTAGAATAGGGAGGGAGGATACAAAACTTTTACTCTTTGCAGATGACATGATAGTATGCCTAGAGAATCCCAAGAAATCATCCAAAAAACTACTGGAAACAATTAGCAATTTTAACAAAGTTGCAGGATATGAAATAGACCCTCATAAATCCTCAACTTTTCTATATATGACTAGGAAGATATAGCAGGAAGAGCCAGAAAGAGAAATCCCATTCAAAGTAACCACAGACTATATAAAATACCTGGAAGTCTATTTGCCAAGGCAGACTCAAAAACTTTTTGAAAACAATTACAAAACATTCTCACACAAATTAAATCTGATTTAAATAACTGGGCAAACAACAACTGCTTATGGATAGGTAGAGCTAATATAATAAAAATGACAATTCTACCAAAACTAAACTACTTGTTTAGCGCTCTACCAATCAAAATTCCAAAAAAAATTACTTTAATGAGTTAGAAAAAGTTGTAAGTAAATTCATATGGTGAAATAAAAAGTCAATAATTTCCAGGGATTCAATGAAAAAAAGTGCAAAAGAAAGTGGCTTAGCCTTACCAGATGTAAAATTATAAAGTATCAGTCATCAAAACTGTCTAGTATTGGCTAAGAAATAGAGTCGTGGACCAGTGGCATAGATTAGGTGCAATAGCTGGAAATGATTATAGTAAATTGCTGATGAACCCAAAGAGTCCAGCTATTGGGATAAACACTCTCTTTTTGATAAAAATGGGAAAATTGGAAGCTAATATGGAAGAAACTTAGATTAGACCAACTCCTCACACCTTATATCAAGATAAGATCCAAATGGACACATGATTTAGACATAAAAACAATATTATAAGCAAACTAGAAGATCAAGGAGTAGCTTTCCTGTCAGATCTATGGTAAGGGGAAACAGTTTATGATCAAGGAAGAGATAGAGAAAATCATTAAAAACAAAACAGATAATTTTGGTTACATTAAATTAAAAAGCTTTTGCACAGACAAAAGCACTATAACTGTGATCAAAAGAAATGTAGTAAATTGGAAAACAATTCTTGCAACTACTATTTCTGACAATGGACTCATTTCTAAAATATACAGAGAACTGAGTCAAATTCTCAAAAAACAAACCATTCCCCAATTGACAAATGGTCAAAGGATGTGCAAAAGCAATTTATAGCTGAGGAAATCAAAGCAATCAATAGTCATATGAAAAAATTGCTCCAAATCATTATTTATTAGAGAAATGCAAATTAAAGCATATCTGAGATACTACCTCACACCTCTTGGACTGGCCAATATGACCAGAAAGGACAACGATCAATATTGGAGCTGTAAACTCATCCAAACTTTCTTGAGAGAAATTTGGGATTATGCCCAAAGGGCAACAAAAATGTGCACACCCTTTGATCCAGCAATACCACTACTGGGTCTATACCCTGAGGAAATTATGAAAAAGGGTAAAAAAACATCACTTGTACAAATATATTTATAGGAGCCCTGTTTGTGGTCGCAAAAAATTGGAAATGAAATGAATGTCCTTTAGTTGGGGAATGGTTTAACAGACTGGTATATGTGTGTCATGGAACACTATTGTTGTATTAGAAACCAGGAGGGATGGGAATTCAGGGAAGTCTAGAAGGATTTGCATGAACTGATGCTGAGTGAGATGAGCAGAACCAGAAAAACATTGTACACTCTAACAGCAACATTGGGGTGATGATCAACCTTGATGGACTTGCTCATTCCATCAATGCAACAACTAGGGACAATTTGGGGCTATTTTGCAATGGAGAATACAATCTGTATCCAGAGAAAGAATTATGGACTTTGAACAAAGACCAAAGACTTTTACCTTCAAATTAGAAAAAAATGTTATCTTATTATGTAATTTTACTATCTCATACTTTATTTTTCTTCCTGAAGGATATAATTTCACTCTCATCACATTCAACTTAGATCAGTGTATAACATGGAACCAATGTAAAGACTAACAGAATGCCTTCTATGGGGGGTGGGGGGAAGGAAGCAAGAATGGGGGAGAAATTGTAAAACTCAAAATAAATAAAATCTTAAAAAAAAGAAGTAGGCCAGCTAGGTGGCGCAGTGGATAGAGCACCTGTCCTGGACTCAGGAGTACCTGAGTTCAAATCTTGCCTCAGACACTTAATAATTACCTAGCTGTGTGGCCTTGGGCAAGCCGCTCAACCCCTTTGCCTTGCAAAAAACTACCCCCCCCCCAAAACAAACAAACAGAAAAAAAAGTAACTTCAAATTTACTTCTTAAATATAACATAGAGCTATTTTCAATGAGTCCAAATTCAGAAAAACTATAACTTCCTAGAGAACAGGCACTACAATATTTATCTCTAGCATTAGGTACAGAATCTTGAACATACTATGTTCTTATCTGTCAATCTATCAAATTGCACTCAGACAGTCACTCAATCCTGATTGTTTAAAAATTGACTAGGAATGATATCAACCAAGTAGAGAAAAGAGATCATAAGAGAGAAATTTATTCCTAAATATAATATGTAGATAAGTTTAGTTTTCTAGCATCACTGCTACTACCAGGTTTTGGAATAAACCTTTCTTCTATGTGATGAATATCCATTTCACACATACAATTCTCTCATAACTGGCTACTTCTTGAAATCATAATTCCCAGCTTCTCAATTTCCAGATGTTTAAAATATTACTGCCTATACTGTACTATTTAGATGCTTGCTTGCAGTTGGTTGACTGGAATTGGCATCAGTTATTCTTTTAATACATGATATCACCATATCATTAAAAATATTCTATGAATGATTTTGAATGCATTTTACTTGGGAGAGACTGCTGGAAATTGAAAAAAGTTAAAGAAAAATGTAAAGCTTTTATTTATTCCTGTTGTCAAGGAACTACACTAATTGGTCCTTGCTCTCTACTGCCATCTGCTGCTTGTTGGTAGAACAAGATAATTTGTCAAATAAGACAAAGTACATTAAAAATTCTCTTCTAGGAAACTATGCATCTAGGCTGTGCAATGTAAATGATCTGGATGTTCACATCTCATTTCATTTGTGACAGAAGTGTTTACCTTTAGATTTATATGCACATATTAAATGAGAACCATACATTCTATTCCATTTTTGTTTAACTGTTTATATTCAATATTTTAGAATGGAATTGAATTCTGACTTTACTTTCTTAGAATTTTAAGAGGAAATATTTAATTTTCCCCTTCTTATAATGTATTGTTTCAAAAAATAATTTCTGAATCTCTCAGAAATTCTAAGGCTCTTTATATTGATGATAATCTCATCCCACTACTTGGAAAGGTGAGTATCAGTTATATAAAATTTTGTTACTATTCAGGTTTTTCAATTATGTCTGACTCTGTGATCCCATTTAAGGTTTTCTTGGCAAAGGTACTGCAATGGCTTTTCAGCTCAATTTAGAGATGAAAAAACTGAAGCTAACAAGGTTAAATGACTTGCCCAGAGTCACAAAATTAGTAATGATTTTCCTGACTCCAGTTCTGGTGCTGTATTCACTGTATTGCCTAGCTGCCTACTATATAAAATTTAAAGCTAAATCTAATTACTGTGATTTTTTTTTCCTCCCTTGGGGACAAAACATATCCTAGATATTAGATAATGTTCTCCTTTTTCTTTGAGGCAAAGTAAGTCAAGGAGGCAATATGGTTGATGGAACAAAAAACAAAACAAAACAAAACATGACATTGGAGAGAGTAAGGTCTGGGTTCAAGTCTTGACTCTGATATGTAATGATTATGCATCTCTAGGAAGTCACTTAAAGTCCTTAGTGTCCCAGGTAACTGTGTAAGACAGAGTTACATAAAAACTGCAGATCTGAATTGTTGGAGAAGAGCTTCCACACTGGGAATTCCCTATATCAACAAAATCACTTCTGGTAAAAAAAAAAGTTAACATAAACACCATTCTCTGAGGCCAAATGACATAACTAATTAGCACTGGTTTAGACTGTAGACCATGAGAACTCTTAGTTTGGAGAACTCCTTGAAGACTATGAACTGTACTGAGATGAGGCACATGATCATTGTGGACTTCAAACAAATCTTAGTGGCTGAATGAAATTCCTTTTGTTAAAGCAAAATGATTTGAAAAAGCCAGTGTCTTGGAGCTTTCATGGGAGATATGAGATCTCCACAAACTTGTACAATCAGAATGTGTCTGTAAGATAAACATTACTAAAAATAAGCAAGAATGACATCTGATTTAATTGATGTGATTATTTATGTCTCTTGATCAATTTAACTCCAAAGGACAACTGAATGGACTTTAGGGCTCTTGGGGACATTTAATCAACTCCCAGAGGGAAGTAGATGATTTCTTTGAAATAATGCTAGACAGCCACTCTGACTTCCAAGAAAGGCAAGGTAGCTAGGCCATTTCAGAGAAATCGACTCAGCTGTCATTGCATACAAAAGGAGAATTACCTCCAGTGATAGTTCCATTATTTTAGTGATGAATATTTAACAATACATCATCAATGACAATATTTGTAAATTCCTTCTGCACGAACATGTCTAAGGCAATATAATATATTAAGAGGGATCAATCTGGGTTGTCTGAGGTATCCTGGAGAGAAGAGGAAAATATTCAGACAAATGACACTTTGATGCTCATTTGTCTTCAAAAATGGTCTTCCTACTTTTGTAAGAAAACCATGATATTCTTGGGAATAAGGTCATTTGGCCCCAGTTCTCAAGAAACTGCAGTGGTCTTTACTGTTCTTTCCAATTATATTATAGTCATTGAGCATATCTTTTCCCCATCTCTGCTTACTTCACTTGGAAGAAATTTGCGTAATCTTCCCAGGTTTCTCCTCAGATTTATCTTGTGTTTCAGTAATATTCCATTTTATTCATTTTCTACAAATTTTAGTTATTCTTTAGTCAATGGTTATCTACCTTGTTTCCAATTCTTTGCTATCAAAGAAATGTTACTATAGATAATATGGCACATGTGGTACCTTTCTAGCTATCTTGAACCTCACTGGTTCAACACATTAAAAATAATAGGATCTCAAGGTCATAGGAAGGATATTTTAGTTACTTTCTCAGAAAACTCAGGTAGCTAAATGGTACAGCAAGTGGAACACTGGACCTGGAGTCAGAGATGCCTAAATTCAAATTTAGCCTCAGAAACTTATAAACTATATGACTCTGAGTAAGTCACTTAACTTCTGTTTGACTTAGTTTCCTCAACTGTAAAGCAGAAAAAAACAGCCTCTGTTTTATAAAGTTATCATGAGGATCAAATGATAGAATATTTGTAAACACTTAGCATAGTACTTAGTACTTAGCATGTAGTAGATACTATATAAAATCTTAGTCCTTTCTCCTTCCCCTTCTTACCAGTCCTTTTTACTATTATTGGAAATAGTTTTGCACAATGTTTAGACTAATTCATAGTCTTAAAACCAAGGATATTTAGTTGCCCCTATTTCCACAGCTTCTCCAACAATGACTCCTTTTTTATTTTAAACAACATTGGAATTAGGTATTATTGGAGGAGAAAAAAAAACTATTACCTATAATCAGCCAGATGGAGCATTGACCTGCAAATTTAAGTCCAGCTTATTTAATAGATCCAAAGAATTCATGACCTTCAGATTACAAGGAATGAATAATTCTCAAAATATAAATATCAAGTCAAAGAAACTAAAACCTGCATATGGCAGTATAGTGAATGGAGTGCTGGGCCTATAGTCAGAAAGAACTAATTTCAAATCTGGTTTCAAACAATTATTAGCTGTGTGACACCAGACAAGTCATATAAGTTTTGTCTGCCTCAGTTCCTTAGTCTCATAGAGCTGTTATAAGAAGCAAATGAGATAATATTTGTAAAATTTTTAACAGAGCTCCTAACACATAGTAGCAACTTTCTTGTATTCAATCATTTTAGTCTTTGACAATGACTCTTCTTATCTTTTGTCAACTTAGGCAATTTTCTGAGGCAAACCCTCAGAATTATTTTGATTACATTTGTGGGAGTTAAATTCTATACTCATTGCCAAGAATATAAAGGGGGAAACAGCACATATGTAACTAAGCATCGATAAAACATAATTGAAATGAATTCACAATTTTTTTGATAAGGGAATGAATTTACATGTATTAGGAAAGGAATCATGCAGGAGGGAGCACTTGGACTGGGCTCTGAAGGAAGCTAAATTCAGTAACAAGGAAGAGGAAAGGCAGGGAGGATATCAGGTATGAAGGAAAACCTGCAGAGATAGAAGGCAGGATATAGTTTATGCAGAATTGTAAGTAGATAATTTTGTGGAAAAGTCTATTGTATGAAAGGGGAAGTGTGTGATTACTTTGGAAAAATAGATTGGAGTTAAATTATGAAGTTTTAAATTACAAAAAAGAGGAGACTGTATTTTATACTCAAAGAAATAGAAAGCCACTGAAGATTTTTAAGCAAGATAAAATGATGAGGTTAGAACAAAACTTTCTTAGTTGTTTGATCATTTTCAGTCATGTCTGACTCTTTGTGACCATTTCGGATTTTCTTGGCAAAGATACTAGAGTGGTTTACTATTTCTTATTTTAGAGTTGTGAGGCAAATAGGGTTAAGTGATTTGCTCAAGGTCACACAGATGGTAAATGTCTGAGGTCAGTTTTGAACTCAGAAAGATAAATCCTCTTGACTCAATATCCAGAACACTATCTACTGTGCGATGTAGCTTCCCAGATCAAAATTTTAGGACTATCAATTTGGCAGCTTTGTGGAGGGTGGATTAGAAAAAGGAGAGAATGGATGCAGGGAAAGAAATGAGGAGGCTACTACCATGGTCCAGGTGGTAGATGATGAAGTCCTGAATTGGAAATGGGGTGGTTCAGTGTAGGTTATGATTGCAATGATGACTTGGGGTGAGGGAGCTGACTGCACTGTGATGCCCTATCTAAAATAGGACAGGTTGCAGTAGATTGCTGGGAAGATAATAAGTGTTACTTTGTACATGGTTAGTTTGAGATGTCTATAAAACACAGAAAATGGAGATAGGTATCAGGCAGGAGTGATGTGTAATTGGAAATGGAGAAATAAATCCTAGATCTGTAGATTTCATATTTATCTGAATATATGAGGATAATTGAATTTGTAACTTGCTGGTGAGATCACAAAGGAAAAGAAGGAGGAGTGCCCAGGTTAATGCTCTGAACTACATTCATACAAAGGGAATGGGACTTGACTAATGATCCAGCAAAGACTGATGAGATCACTCCTTAAACAGACCACATCTGTTTTGCTAACATGAAAGATAAAGCCTGTACCTCCTTGCAAATAGTAGAACATCATATTAAAATATCCTGTCATTGTCAATACTGCAGATTATCCAAACACAAGATGATTTCCATTTAATTTTGTAACTTCACACACTTGCAAAATCATCTAAGTCACCTTCAGGCCCCATATGTCTAGGGAGGATGAAGCAAAATAAAGATAGCAATGTATCTAATATTCTGACACTGATGTGATAATGCATAAATCAAGGTGACTTTATTTTTAATGTTAGCTAGAAGCCAAGTTCCTTCAATTTCAGCAAACCCACATAGAGAGATTAAAAAATGAAAACATTGTAGTGACTACTAGAGAAGAAAGTGAATGACAGAACACCAAAGAATTCAGGCCTCAGGTTCAATCTAATTTAATTGAATCTAATTGTGCTTAAAGAAAGTAAATTGTTCTCATAGAGTCTGGCTTATAGTTCGATTCAAATGTATAATATTTCAACTGCACAAAGCATCCTCTTCACTACCCTGCCTTCCATGTACAAATAAATAAGTAAACTAAAACAAGAAAAACCCCAAACAGTGCTAAAACTAATTTAAATACAATTTTTTCCTTCAAAACAACTAATCAGAATGAAAAATGAAATTCACCCTGGAGAAGCTAGATCAGTATCTTTTAGTGCATACATATAAGGTAATGATTGATGTTTGGTTTTTGAAGATATTTTTAATGACCTGTTTCAAAGAAAATTAATGACTAGTCCACCTGAAGTAACAGTACACAAGTTCTGTTTGCTATGATAGATTATTTCAAATGACTTGATTAAAATCCAAGTTCAAGATAATACTTTGAAACATTCTCTTTTACAATCATATTATGAGATAGGTAAGTCAAAAGAAATCACAAGTTCTCTATTTTCAGAATTATAAGGCTGAAAATAGTGGAAAAGAGTGTTTTTAGTGAGTCCATCATCCACATTTTGGGGAGGTCTCTACCTAACCCATTTAAAGAGTGTCTTTTTTCTACAGTCTTAAAGAAAAATATTCCACCAATTCACAGCAAAATTGTTCTAAGAGATTAAATATTCTATTTGTATATAACCTTGACATATTATGTTGAAGCTAATTTGAGTATACTCTAAACTCAAAATAATTTGGGATAGCCTAAATCTCCTTATGTAGGAAGACACATCTTTTGCAAAAACTATATAGCAAGGCTGAAACAGCATAAATTATTTTCGGATTATTTGTTGCTCATGTTTGTCCTCTGTTTTCAAAGAAGACAATAACATCAGGAAGATGATGCATGACAGCATGTGAATTGGATTTGAATGAGGGAGGTACTCTGCTAAGTCACCAACCTTGCTTTCTCTTCCAGAGCTATCTGGGTCCAATGGCCAGATATGAATCAAGATGACTGGAGATGGATGTGAGGCAATCAGGGTTAAGTGACTTATCCAAGATCACACAGCTAGTAAATGTCTGAGGATAAATTTAAACTCAAGTCCTCCTGACATCAAGAAGATGACTTAAGATTTGTTAAGTTGACTCTCGAATATTGATGTGACAACCTGAATAGACTTGCTCATTCCATCAGTTCAACAATCAGGGACAATTTTGGGGTATCTGTGATGGAGAATAGCATCTGTATCCAGAGAAAGAATTGTGGATTTTGAACAAAAATCAAAGACTATTACCTTCAATTTAGGGGAAAAAATTGGTTGTCTTATTATGTAATTTTGCTATCTCTTATACTTTCTTTTTCTTCCTTAAGGATATGATTTCTCTCTCATCACATTCAAATTAGATCAATGTATACCATGAAAACGATGTAAAGACTAACAGACTACTTTCTTTGGGGGGGACGGGGGGGGGAGGGAAGCAAGAATAGGGGAAAAATTGTAAAACTCAAAATAAATAAAATCTTTCTTTAAAAAAACACAGGGGGACAAAACCTAATGTGAGGGGAAAATCCAAACTTGATAATTTTTGTTTGTTTGCTTTTTGGTAATGGTGATGGTAGTAGGAAAAAATAACAAAATACGTATGTCAGACAAGAAGTTGTTATATATATATATATATATATATATATATATATATATATATTTATATATATATGTATGTATGTATAGGTTTTTTGCAAGGCAAATGGGGTTAAGTGGCTTGCCCAAGGCCACACAGCTAGATAATCACTACGTGTCTGAGACCAGATTTGAACTCAGGTACTCTTGACTCCAGGGCTGGTGCTCTATCCACTGCACCATCTAGCTGCCCCTGTTATATATATATTTTAAAACATTTTATTTTATAGTAAAAATAACCAATGTGCTTAGCAGTACTTGAGAGTCAACACAGTGTATAAAGGATAGACTGCAGGCCTCATAGTCAGAAAGAGCAGTGCTCAAGAATCTGAGGACAAGTACCCTGACTATTCATCTTCCCCCTAACTTTCTAACACTAGATGCTACATATGAGCTCTTGGTGGCAGAGAGGTCCACAATGGGAGATAAAATCACAGTTTTAAACAACAAGATATAAAGATTCACCAAGAATACAATATACGTTCCTATCCAACCTTGATTAAGCATGGATCTATTCAATTTATATAGTAATCCAACTCCTAAGGCAAAGTTTTCAGTTGGTGGGCAATGATTATTTCTCTTAGAGCTCACAGTTCACTCAGGATTATAGTTATTTGAATATTCCTCATCTCTTCCCTCCAAGATGGTAAGTTTCCAGTCTTACTGATCTCTGTGTCTGGTATAGTATCTAGTACAGTATTTTTCTTCAAGTTCTTTTAAAAAATTTTATTTAAAGCAATGGAGTTAAGTGACTTGCTCAAGGTCACACAGCTAGGCAATTATTAAGTGTATAATGCCAGATTTGAAGTCAGGTCCTCCTGACTCCAGGACTGATGATCAATCCACTGTGCCGCCTAGCTGCCCCATATCACCTAGCTAACCCTACAGTACCATGTACAAAGCAGACATTAAAGACTAATAGTTTTGTGGAATTGAACCATGTTGTTTTATTCTTTTATCTATAGCATAACTCTTCATAGTTTGAAATTCTAATTTTAAAATTTCCATTTGGTCTTTTAGCTCTCCACTAAAGGGTTAGCAAAAGAATTTTAACCTAGCTTCTCTGAATTCAGAACTAAGATTGTTTCCACATAACTATAATATCTTACCTCAGTTCATTTTTTGGGGGCTATATAAACAGTTAAGGGCCCCTTCAGAATACTCTAGAGTAGGAGTAAACATTTTGAACTTTATTAAACTGACATTTTAAAGGTTTGGGAAGTAGCCGTTATCAAGAAAGTTTTAACAGAGACAAAACCAACCAAACAAACAAAAAATCCAGCTCACAAAGGGTTATAAAGGAGGTACAAAGAATAAAGAGAAATCTTAGGAGCTATTCACCTCCCACCCCCAAGTACAAAGGGACTTCCTAGATACCTGAAAGAACTACCTGAGATGAATAGCCAAAGAACAGAAGTTGGGCCACAGGAGAGCCTGGAATTATTCAAATTAACACAAAGACTGGATTGATAGAATTCTCTATATGAACTAATTTGACTAAATGGATTTATATTTTCATGGACATCTGAATTTGTGACTAGCAGGAGCCAATTAAAATTAGGTTTTGGGATGTACTCATTTGGGATTATGTAGATTTGAACATAAGATAGAAAGACACAAGTAAGCCTGTTGGGAGTTATCCTTTGTTCTTAGTTTTGTGCTGTTTGTGTGTCGTGAAACCATCTCTAATGCTTTGTAAACACACGCATATAAGGACAGAGGAGTATCCTGTATTCTGGAATATTCTAAATAGAGAAATTGCACTAGGATTTGGGGTGGGGGCTCTGTGCTAGAGAGTAGAGCAATATCATCGGAAAATGACTCATCCCCTTCAGGAAAAAGGAGAATCTTAAGTAAAGGGCATAGGTATAAAACGACTTAAACTTTCTATTTCTTTAGAAACATTTAAATAAAATAGAATTTATTTCCACAGATGATTTTCCTCCCTGTTTACCAGATGGGGGCAGCCATTTGACATCAAACAACTTCTTAACAGCATTAAAAAAAAAGCACGTATACACGCGCACGCACGCACATTCACACACACAAACACACACACACACACTTGCACGCACCCACGTTTTCTCTAATTATGCTTCCTTTTTTTTAAACTTTTCTTTATACCATCAGGTACTCAGAAAGCTTTATTCAAACATTTAAATTATGACTGCTAGTTTTGCTTTTTTTGTTTATTTTTGCTTTTGAGTTTCGATAAGGTCAAATTTTACACTAGAGGGAAAATAATAACTAGCTTAATGGACAAAAGAATTTTTTTCTGTTACTCACAAAACATTAACAACAATGTAAACACACACACACACACCTAATAAGGAACAGCAAAGGAGATAGATTCATAACATTCCACTCATGTTACCTCACTCTGAAATTATCTATCAGTTCCCTTATGAGTCAAAGGAAAAATCTAATGTAATTGGGTTTCAATTTAGTTTTGTTATTTTAGTCCTAGGGATATCATTTCTAAAATCTTTAAGATAAATACTGAGTGACAAAGACCTCATTTAAACAAAGCCCACAGAGACAGCTTGTTATGTTTAGCCTCATTAGTTTGGAGAAGAGCATCAGACCCAACTCTATTCAAGATATCTTAACCCTATCTATTAATAACAGCATTAAATAAGGTCTCAGTAAATTCTACTTTGGCATTTCTTTCTGCTACAAGTCAAACACCCCTTGATTCTCATTATGGAGGAGAAGCACTATAACCCCTCTATATTTAAATGCAACATGATTAATTTATGATTTATGAAAATATATAGATTGGTCAAAGAAACATTGAAAGCCATTTTTACATCATATGGAAAAATATAATTACATGCATTAAATAACTTTGGAGTCTTTTTTTCCTATTATACTCTCTAGATATGATGACTACAATTTTTGATGAGTCCTCTGTCTCTTAATCTAATGATAAAAATTCATACCTCTATTCTTTGATTGATTTTTTTGAGAGGTAGAATGGTGTAATGGAAGGTATATCAGATTTGGAATCATAGAATTTGGATTCAGTGTCATAGTTCTTTTAATTACTTTCTAGGTCACCTTGGTCAAGGCACTTAAAATCTTTGTACCTCAGTTTCTCATGCAAAATAACGAGACTGAAACTTAATATTTTCTAAAGCTCCTTTGATTTCTAAATTTGTGATTTGATGAGTTTTCAGACTTTTTTTTTTCACTTTATAACCATGTAACTACACTAAAGAAGGTCCTAAATTCAAAAGAGTACTCCTTGAGAAACTTGAACTTGGAGAAAACTTCGGTTTGAATTTAGGTTCTAAAAGTCACTAGATAATGCGCAGAATCATGGACTTAGGGTAAAAAAACACTCCAGAGTCAATTATTTAGTCCAATATTCTTATTTTAAAATTGAGGAAACCTTGAGACCAGGATGGTTAAATCATTTGCTCAAGGTCATCAACCTAATTGTCATAGGCAAGATTCAAACACAGACCTCATATTCCTCTTTCCCTTTGTATGTAAATCATTTGTAAAGTATATGAACCTAGGTCTTGGTTAGTTTGAAAAATGAATCATGAAGTATTCACATTACTTGCTGCATAATTTCATTGGACTGGAACAAATTGCCTTATTTTTGGATAATTTTAAACTTCTCATAATGCAAATTAATATATATGACTTCATGAAATTTATTATTTGCAATAATCAATAACTGTCATTATTATTATAAAAACTCTGACTTAATAATTTGGGTTATGAATGTTTACATTACAAAATAATTTTTTTGTTTTACAAAGGTTTAGTATCGTGTTTTCTTGAAAAATTAGTTCAAGGGATCGATCTGGGAAATTCCTGACTGAGAAATTTCTACCATTTGAGGATAAAACTTTATAACTTACAGTCTTTGTGAGTTGCTTAGTGCATTGAAAAATTAATTGTTTTTCCTAAGGTATGAGGAAGGGCTTCCTTCTAGGATTTCTTGGTTTTGAGATCAGATTTTTAGGCACCAAGTTGAATCTCAAATTCTTTGAGTCCATTTAAATGGAATCTCTTAGTCCACCTAAAATATAACAATAAAAAATAGCTGCATATTTTAAGAAATATGTCTATTTCAAAAAAGCAAGGAATACATATAATACTGAAATCTAGGGGAATGTAATAGTCAATTAGTTGAAGCTCTCAAAGTGGCAGATTGATGGGACAATTTTACTCTATGGTATTTTACTTTCACAAACCAATGGATTTAAATAAATAAGAGGTTGTCACAAATTTCTAAGATATCTGAATGTCCTAGAAATTTTCAAGTGTATAGCTCTTTAGTTTTCTTTTTACTCTGAAATATTGCATAAACAAATCATGTGCAGTCCATTAAGTGTATTATTACTAAGATTCAGAAGGAAAGATATATTTTTTTGAAGAAAGTGGTCATAAGACAATGAGAGGTTCTGATATTTTTTGGGTATACCTAGATGAGAGCACCACAATTATTCCTTTATGCATAATTCTGATTTTATATATATATATGGAAATACTTAGATAACAAATCCATTAAGCAAAAGTTCAAATAAAAATAAATGATTGATAATATTAATACTCCTTTCTTTTTAATTGTTGAAAGGAACAATAAAGGTGAAAAGGACTGAGAATGTACTGATAATCCTGGATATACACAAATATTTATTATTGTAAAAGTATATAGTATTTATTTTTAAGGATTCACCCTGAAGATTAGTGGCAGCAGGAGGCAGAACTAATGAATGACTAATGACCTTTAGGTGAGGAATTGATTTAACTGAATACTAGGGGAAATATCCAGTTTATATTAACCCTTGAGCATATATATCAGGTTACTTTAATATTGTTTGACATTATGTGGATACTAATGCACATGTAGCCTAGCCATCTATTACCCTTAGGCCTATTTAACACTCAAGTAAAGAAAAACATCAAGAATGAAAAATGTCTATTGTCTTGTTTGTAAAATATGAGTGGTTCTGGTTCATATATATATATATATATATATATATATATATATATATATGGAAGATACTACAGAGAAAGTGAACTATATTATATTGTATTTGGAAAATTATACAATGTTTCAATGATTCTAGACTTGTCCTGGAAATAAATCTTTTTAATGCCAAAATTCTTCTGGTCATAATCATAAAAAAATTAACGATAAAAGCTAACACAAATTATCTCATTTGATTCTCACAACAACAGTATAATTCTTATACAATAGTATAAGATAATACTTTTATTATATATCATCTTTGATTTATATCTGAGGAAACTGAGGAAAAAAGAGATTTAGTAACTTCTTCATAGTCACATTATATAATAAGGTCAGGAGGGTTTGAGTTTAGAAGTTTCTGATTCCAAAATAAAGTTCTATCAACCATACTAAATTGCCTTCAAAGGCAACTGTATGCTATGTAGTAATAGCTCAGGGAATAGTAATATTTAAGAGAACTTGGTAAATATTATGGTTACGAAAAATTCAAATGATGATCATGGTTCTACAAAATTGAATGGAGGGTATTAAAGGTATATCTCTTAGCTTGTGTGATGGAATTGAGTCTAGGGGAAATGATCCCAAGTAATCATACTTCACTTGTCCCTAAGGATCTAACTTGCTAGGTACAGTATGAGAAAAACCTATTAAGATCAAACTGTTGAAAATGTATCCTTTGGTAGTGGTCAACTGAAGTAGGCTGAAGTTTCAAAATTAAGTGTTAATTTCCTTCCTTCTTCCTTATTCTTTAGGATTATCCGTTATTTACATTTCAGTGTGATTAGGTAATCTTCTTAAATCTTTTCCTAAGTTTTTTTGATAGAGGGGAGAATTAGATTATAAAGAAAAAAAGCATAAATTCAATGGGCACACAAAGGGCTGAGAAATCTGAATGGGAAAAGGAAGGAGAAAGAGAGGTCTGGAAGTACCAAAGATAAACTCTGCCTGTTTCCCACCTTTCTTGTGGTATGGATAGTTATTGCTATCAACATTATCATCTGACTTCAATTAAATGATTATGATAAGTTGGTATTGAGTTGTAAAAAGAGATTTAACACAGGCAAAGTTCTTTACCTCCAAGAAATCATAGTCTAAAATCAATGCAAATATAGAGAAACATTAAAGATATAATAATAAATATCTGAGCAAATAGGTTAATTATTTTTCATAATTGTGTATTAATTAATTCAATATATCAATTGAAAAGATATTTTGAACTAATGAATAAAAGAATGAGAAATCATCTATCCAGTTTTTATGATGTCCTAGGGACATAATAGGGGATATTGGAATAAGCACTAGGAACAGAGGAAGCCAAAATTCTATTTCTTAGTTTGCCTACCAGCTATATGGTACCTAGGGATATAGGTACCAGAGGAAAGAAAGTCCCAAGCCTTTAGAAACATATATTCATTCCAATGAGGAAAATGACACACACAGGGGTGTGGTAACTAGGGAAAATTATAGTTTTGAATGCTAATTTATTTTATTTTTTAATTTAGAGTCAAAGATAGTTTTCAATATTTATCTTTTTTTGTAAACTTTTGAATTCTGCATTTTTCTACTTCCCTCCCTTCTCTCCCTATTCTCCACAACAATGAGTGATTTGATATAGATTATACATGTATAATCATGTTTAATATTTCCATATTAGTTATTTTGTGAAAGAAGAGTAAGAACTAAAAGAAAAAAAACAAAAGAAAAAGGAAAAAATACAAAATAAATTAAAAAAGAAAATATATGCTTTGGCTTGCATTCAGAATCCATAGCTTTTTCTCTGGATATGGTAGCATTTTCTGTCACAAATCTTTTAGAATTGTTCTTGGTCACTGAACTACTGAAAGGTCCTACTTTTCTCACTAGTTGGTCATAAAATGTACAGTGTTCTCCTGATTTTGCTTACTTTACTCAGTGTTAGTTAATGAAAGTCTTTCCATGCTTTTCTGAAGTCTACTCACTTATGATTTCTTATGTAACAATAATATTCCATAGCATTCATCTATCATAACTGGTCCCCAATTGATAGATATTCTCTCATTTTATGATTCTTTGCCACTTCAAAAAGAGTTACTAATAAACATTTTTTGTGAATATAGATCTCTCCCCTTTTTTTTATGACCTTTTTGTGATACTGACCTAGTAGATATATTGTTGGATCAAAGGGTATGCATAGTTTGATATCCCTTTAGGCAGAGTTCCAAACTGGTCTCCAGGAGGGTTGGATCAGTTCACAACTCCACCAATTATGCATTAGTGTCTCCACTGAAAAAGAATATTTTGAAGCATTTGGTGAGTTGGGTCATAGGGAAGACTATTGACACACTTCATATAGAAACAACTGGAAGGGAAAGATCTGGTTGAAGATCGGAGAACTATGAATGTTTAGCTTCCTAAATCTTGATAATGATATTTTAAAAAGAAGTGATTCAAGGTTAAAAGGGCAGGAGTTCTTAAGCTGAAGTCTGTGAATTTTAAGCTGTTTTAAATATAATTGTTTATCTTTATCATCCAATGTATTTTATTTTATTCATTTTAATTCATGCAGAATCCTTAGATTTCTACTAAATGCCAAAGGAGTGTGCAATATGAATTTGAATCCCAGATTTAACAAATCTTTTCATTTTACATATAAGATGACTAAATTATAGAGAGGTTAACTGATTTACTTAAGATCATATACTTGGTAGGAAGACTCAGAAATGGAATTTTGGCTTCCTCTGTTCCTAGTATTTATTGCAATATTCCTAATTGTGGCAAGTTTTCTCCATATACCTATTTTATGAATCAATACTATGGAAACATTTCCACCATTTAAGAAGCAAAATAAAACAAATTTTGATGTCTTGTATGGTAAAAATAGGTAAAATATAAATTCAGGAATAGAATGTTTTAAGAGAGAGAATAAAGGGGACTGAATGATAGAAAGTATTATTAATTCTTAATTTCCTGAGAAACCAGACCTGATTATGGGGTTTATGTCTGATATACTGGGCAGAAGAAGTAAAGAGGTAAGTGTGGCTCAATGTAAGGAAAAAAAGCTTTTTAATAGGTCCAAGAATAGAATGAGATGCTTTGGTGAACACTATGCTCTTCTAACACTAAAGGTCATGAAGTTCAGTAATGTTATCCAATATAGTCTCTGAGGTCATCAATTCTGAGCTCCTGTGATTCTTTATCTCCTGTGAAGGTCAGTGACACTGGAAAAACCCTGTTTGTCCACAAAGTGTTAGTGCAGTTTTATAACTTTAAACTTTAGAAGTACAAATGTTTTTAATTTACAAAAAATCACTTCATTGGGAAATTTCATTGTTTATATTTCTTATTTTTGTGGATTTTGAATAATGAACATACTGTCATTCTGTTTCATGAGCAATACAATAATTATTCCTTGACACATTTTCAGACTAGTAGACTGGCAGACAAATACTTTGCTTACCTTATCCCTATCTCTCCTTGTTGCTGCCATCCTGGCTCTGATATATGCAATTTACCAGTCATGTGGTGTGGGAGGAGGGTGGTGTGGAACAACTGGCTCTTCAGTGGAAGCTGAGTTGACAAAGGGTACACTTTTCTCTTAATTGTAAATAGTTCCATTGATTTTTGTTTGTTTAAAGGTGGGGAGGAGGGAGGGTGAGTGATATCTGTGGTATAGGCATTTCATTGAAATAAGCACCTTGATAAATAAAAATTCCCCCAAAATAGCTAAACAAGTTTTAATTAGACATTGTCTAATAAAAAACCAGGGTTTATGTTTGTAGAAGTTAATTTCTAAGAATTAGAAACATAGTAATGGGGTTGCTCTTTTGGAGTATGGTAAATTATAAATAAAACATGTAAATGGTTTTATTGATGTTTTACTTTTCCAAATACATGTTATAGAAATGTTTTTTAACATTTATCTATATGCCCATGTAAATTTTTAAGTTACAAATTTCCTTCCATTTCCCTTAGTGGTGAATAGTCAGGTTGCACATTTGTTTTAAGAATGTTTACAGATTAGCAATTTTCAATATGAAGAATTAGGATTAAAGGGAAAGAAATACATAAGAGATATTAAAAAAAAAGTGAATGTAGTGTTCCTCAATTGCTGAAGGATTTTTTGTTTTGTTTTGTTTTGTTTTGGTTTGGTTTTCTTCCTCTGGATGGGGATAGCATTGTCCGTAGTCATTCTAATAGGGTTGTCTTAACTCTCTGAATTACTGAGAGGGCTGCTTCCATTAAGGTTGTTTATCTCATAATGTTGTGGATGTGTACGTTGTTCTCTTGATTCTGCTCCCTTTGGTCCACATCAGATCCTGTAAGTCATTCCAGACTTCTCTAGAGTCCGACCATTTATTGTTTCTTATAGAACAATAGTATTCCTTAATATTCATATACCATAATTTGTTTAACCATTCCCCAATTGATGGGCATACCCTCAATTTCCAATTCTTTGCCACTATAGAAAGAGTTGCTATGAATAAAATATGTATATGTTAAAAAGTCCATTAAACATTTTATTGTAGAGTCACATCAAAACTAGCATGTATGCCTCTACATGGGACAGGTATATGGTGCAGTGGATAGACACCTGGAGTCAGGAGGACCTGAGTTCAAATTCAACCTCAGACACTTGACACTTACTAATTGTGCGATCTTGGACAAGTCATTTAATCCTGATTGTCTTACATTCAGGACCATTTACATTCATCCTGATCCAAATCTGACCACTGGACCCAGATGAGTCTGAAGGAGAATGTGACATCGGTGACTTAGCATAGCACTCACTCACTCAAATCCAATTCACTCTTGTCATGACATCACCTTCCTGATATCATGTCTTTTTTGAGAATGAAGGACAACCAGTAACAAACATTATATATACATATCAAAACCTCATGTATTGGATGATCTTAAGGCTAGAATTAAAAATACAAAATATAATCCTTTCAGCCATTGAACAGCAGCTGATGAAAACTTTTACAAAGTTTAAAAATTGGCTAGAGTGATATAAAGCTTATATTGAATTTTAATAAGATATATCTCAATTTTTTAAGAAGTTAATCAATTTTTCAAATTTTGTTCTTTCTAAGATTGTAGCATTTATATTTCTGAAGTTATAAAAGCCTACAACTGGACTAAAACTTTTTGAATATGTAAAATGTCGGATATTACTCTTATCAGAAGTGCATACCCATTATTATTTAATCATCATTTTTTTTAGATTTTTTTTCAAGGCAATGGGTTTAAGTGGCTTGTCCAAGGCCACACAGCTAGGTAATTATTAAGTGTCTGAGGCCGGATTTGAACTCAGGTACTCCTGACTCCAGGGCCAGTGCTCTATCCACTGCACCACCTAGCCGCCCCTTAATCAATGATAAAGTATTTAAAATTATTTGATGCTATTTTGACTTTTAAAAAAGATCCAGTGTTCAAAGGGAAAGCTTCATAATGAAACTCAACTAAATCAAATGATGACTCTAGCTATAAAGATACTAACCTCACTGATGATAAATATTGTTTTCCTCTAGAGAGATGGTTCACTACCCATATAGAATTTGACCTTCAAGGTTAATTATGGCAAAATATGTGAGTTCTTTTGCTTAAAGGTTTTTCTTAGTTAAAAAAGGGAGGGTTCCATGGAGCATATGTATGGAAGAGGGACAGTCATTAGATAGTAATAATAATACAAACAGCATCCCTCCTTTATCCAAAGTTTTGTCTGCTGGTGAGTCTGAAGCATTATTTTTCTATGGAAAGGACAGTGTAGGTTAGTAGCTGATAGGAATTGTGGAAGTTTTATTTACCCACCTTTCAAAGGCTTTTTAATAATACTACCCCTAATTATTTTACTTTATGAACTGGGTGACAGGAGTAGAAAAAAGGGAAATATGGAAAGATAGGGTAACTGTGACCCACTAAGTGTTTCAAGGTGGAAAGAAGGGAATGAACTAAAAGTTTTGCAAAGATCTCATCTGATCCTTTTCACAGCTCATGAGGTAGGTAATATTATAATCCCTATTTTGTAGTTTAGGAAAATGAGGCAGAGAGAAATTAAGTGACTTACTTGGGGTCATGTAGTCAGAAAATCTGTCTAAGGACAGATTTGAACTCAAACAGGTCTCTCTCACTTCATGCTTGGTGTTTTCTTCACTATGCCACCTTGAGGCCTCATTTAAGTAGGTTAAAACCACAAGACAATTTTAATGCTTTATTTTTGCTACTCTTCGAATTTATCACTTTGTCAAGGCAAAAGATACAAAGCACAGAGTTACCCAGAGAAGATAAATATTCATTAACTTGAGGAGCATAGAGAAGGCCTGTACAGAGGGGCATACAAATACAACACAATATAATATTTGTATATTCTTAAGGACAATTCATGTCCTCCCTCCTAAGAAAGAAGACTTCCAAAATTTCTCTTTCTTCTTCTAAATAAATATCTTTATAGACCTTTTAACTAGTGGAAACTTCTCCTTCATTTTATGTTTATATAGTTCAATTCAGATTATTAAAATGTTTGCTCATCAAATTCTCCTTCATAAGCTCTGTTCAGAATATAAACCAAGATAAAATCATTCTCATAAATCATGAGATTCATTTTAAAAAAAGAAACTTATTTTCTAGATTTAAAAGTTCCATTTTTTTTCCCATTAAAAATGCTTTATGATGTTTGGTGAAAGAGCTTATGTTCTCATTTACCAGGAATGTGAATTGAGGGAACAATAGATTCAAAGACTTGAGTGGCTAAAAATAGCAATTAACTTGTGGTGTTTTGCTCCTTGAAATTTGCTTTGAAGAATCAAGATTTCATTTTAAATCATATTTCACTTTGATGACAATGGCTCTTAATGAAATATCTTCAGGTAATTATTTGGAGACTAGGATTTAAAAAAAAAATTGCTGGACAAGTTGAAGACAATGAAAACCTGGACTATTCCAGAAAAATGATATTCCTTTTGTTTCCAAATGTCGCTATACAAATAAGAAGGTATAGTTAGTGGATGAAGAGCTTTCCTTCAACCAGCAAAACTAGGGGCCAAGTGCTGCCTTTGATACATACTGGCTAAGGCATTTTATCATTGAAGAGAAGACTGGAAGAGGAAGTTTCTTCTTGTGGAAATTCAGTATACCAAATAAATCACAAACCTAGTCCTATTCTCTAATATATATTAAAATGTTGAGCATATGATTAGTTTCTTAGGAAAATAATAATTTTGCATAAAGTGAACAATTCTATCATATGGCTATAAGGAAACAATATGATGGCATTTAGATATATGAATTGTTTCACATTTAAAGATATTGTACTGACTGATAATAGAGATACATGAGCAAAATGGTATTTGTTTTCCCCAAACTTTTAATATTTGTAAAGCACTTAATACAGTACCTGGTATATCATAGGCACTTAATAAATGCTTATTCTTCCTTTCTGCACAAATGTAGTTTTCTTTTTGTTCAATTCCTTCCCTTTCCAATGGCATTTTAATTATTCTGATTATATCAGAAGGTGATTTGCTCTTCTCCATATTGATCTCTCCTGTTAAGAACACTGACCTTAGCAAGATGTATCTTAGTGAGCTTTTTCTAAGAAGAAGGAGGCAGCTATGCTAGGTCAGGTGAGAATATTATACACTGAAAATGTTGAATCTACAAAGGGAAAATTTTCTGTTTAGGGAAGTATAAATAAAATATAGAACATTTTATATTTGCTCTTATAAACTTTGAAGGAAATTATTGAGGCATACTTTTTCCTCCCATTAGTGTTATTAAGTGGTAAGTTAAATGAATAAATGAAGAAAGGGAAGGAAAATAGCATTTTTGAAAATAGCTTTTCAAATGTCAGTTTTGCGAAAAAAATCAAGAAACCAATTCTTTACTGCACAGACAAGTCTCCATGAGGGGAAAAATAAATAATGTAGGCGGGTTTGGGGTTTGATTACTTAGCCAGAGTAGTGATTACATGCATCAGTATTCCTTACATGCTAATTAGCAGCTTTATCTTCATTGAAGACCCTACTTCCTTTGTTTAACTCAGCAAAGCTAACTTAGATCAAGGGCTTAGTCTATAGAAAGTCTTTGTCTCCTCCTCATCACAGCAGAAATTCCACTTTCTGGGACTAGCTTTCAAGTTTATATTTAGTCTAAAGAGTTGTACAATGCTTTTAAAAATAGAGCTGATAACAACTGAAACAATCAACTTCAAAACAAATTCTAACCGGCAAAATGTGTTTTATGAATTTTACAAGAATCTGTTCCTCTTATGTAGCTTTCAAATCATATACCTCTTGTTAGCTATCACACTACTTATTCTTGGTCTATTTGGAATAAATCAAAATATTTTCTACCTTCTAAATAGAAGGAATGTCCTTAGGTAAACCCAGAATGCTCCTGTTTTGTCTAATCAAATAATCTGAAGCTGATAGTTCTTGTCCTATTTTTTCTTTCTTGATCATCTCAGAGCCTCCTTCATGTACACACACATATGTATATATATGTATACACACACACACACACACACATATATATATATAAAATACATTTGAATGTATCTATGCAATGTGCCAGATAAATATACACATATACACACTTGACATACATTAGATACTTAATAGATAATTAACTGGTTACTTCTCTTTTTAGGCTTATCCTGATCTCTTTGTATAAGCAATAATGACACAAGGAAAGAATTAGATGAAAGAAGTAAGATGCACAATCTATATGCAGCCTTGATCCTGTCCTCAGCTATCTTCTTCAGCCTATTGCTCTTCCCTCTATGTCTAATCTTCAATCTTTCCCATTTACTGGTTCTTCCTCTACAGCCTGTAAACATGTCCAAGTGTTCCCTGTCTTCACCAAGTTCTCTAGAACTAGAGGTTACTTTCCAAGCTAACTACCTCCTTTGACCCATCATTTCTTAAACTCCTTAGCAAAAGCTGTCAGCACTCCAAGCCTTTACTTCCTCTCCTTTTATTCCTTTTTCAGTACATTGCAATCTGGTTTCTGAAATCATCACTCAAGGAAATTTTCTCCAAAATTGCAAATGGCATAATTGTCAAATCTAATGGTCTTTTGTCAATCCTCATCCTCATTCACCCTGATCTTTGCAGTATTTAAAACTATTACCTACCCTGTCTTCCTGGACACATTCTGTTCTCTAGGTTATTGTGAAAATATTTTCTTTTAGTTTTCCTCCTTCATATCTACTCCAACTCTATCTTCTTTTCTGATTCATCATCCATGTCATGACCTTTAACTACAGGTACACTCCAAGATATTTCTCTTTTCTTTCAATAGTCTTAACTTGATGACGTTATCAGCTCCAATGATTCAGTTATCATCTTCATACTAATGTTGTGTAGTTCTCAATATCCAACCCTAGACTCTCTTTTGAGATCTGTAGGATTCTCAGACTCATTATGTCCAAAGCAGAATTAATTTCTTCTTCCTAAACTCACCCTTCTTCCAAACCTCCATATTACCATTGAGGACACCATGATTATTTTGGTTAAAAAAATATTCTTTACACTGAGATCATCCTCAAGCCCTCATTCTTGCTCGTTCCATATATCAAATCAGTTGTCAAATATTGTAATTTCATAACAAATCTGCAATTATCAGTTAGGATCCAGAAATGTAGATAAGCTGACCTAGTTCTCCATCAGAATCTTTGTTTTTTGGGTTGGGTGTTTTTGCAGAAAAATCTATAGTATCATTTTCTTTTATACAGTGTTTGCAGATTTGGGGTCTATTGATATATGGCAAATAAAAGAACAATTTTTTTGAATTTTGTATGGCTAGGAGAGGTGACTATGTTGGATCTGACTAGGAAACAGTTGGACCATCTTTCTGAAGATTACCCATTATATTTCAATGAAAAAGGGATGTATCAAATGGTGGGCCAATTCATTTGCAAAAAATAATATATAGCATTTCAACAATTTTGTTTTAGAATGTTCCAGGTAAATGGTAATCAGTGGACAAAAAGAATCCAGGTCTTACTTATTCTAGGCCCGGATCTCTATTCATTATGTCATTAGCTGCCTCTGAAATGGAGGGAATTGCGAGTAGGGAGTAGGAGGTTCAGACCTTTATTTGTATAGTGTTTATTTTCTTCTTACATTCCATATGCAAATATAAGTTCAAAAATTTATTTCAAAACTAAACCAAAATTTTTGTAAATTATCTGTTCCCAAATACCTATTACTTCTTCCAATATCATAAATTCCTTATCGTATAGGTGTCACAACTGATCAAACAAGTACTATATCCAATGTAGGGTGTGTGTGTGTGTGTGTGTGTGTGTGTGTGTGTAAGAGGAGAATGGAAAATGGGAGAGCTGGGAGGAAGTACTCTATTCTTCTCAAAGCAGAGTGAAAGCTGAGAAAATATTTGATTTAGGAAAGTGGCACAAGAAATTTTATAAATAGCCATTTGTTCCTATATCATTGCTCTTCCAGGCTGGCATATACCTCATATCTATCTGATGGTGGGTGAGAGGAGAACTAAGGACATAATTGCTCAATGAAGAATAAAGACTGACCAGTCATATATTTGCTCTAGCATTCCTCCACTCTTCCTCCTGAATCCCTTTATAGGCATGGACTCTCTCTACTGCTACTATTCTCTGTCTTCCTGCATTGACTTACGGATTTTCCAGCACTCAGCATCAATCCTCTCTCAGCCATACCGACTCTTTGTAATTATTGTACTGTAATAATTTGCATGTCTACATGCAAAACAGACTCTTTTTGTCAGTCTACCACAGACGAGAGCATATATATGATGCCATTAAAGTACCTAAGATGGACTTAACAAATAAGGGAAGAGTGGCCTTAAAATCTTGAGAACACATCTTCTCCTTTTGTCCCAGAATCCTTAACCCCTGACAGTTATTGAAGGGAAGTACTACTGCATTATGTTTGACTTCTTTCCTCCCTCACTTTCTTCCTCCTTCCTTCCTCCCTTCCTTCTTTCCTCCCCCTCTTTTTCTTTCTTTCTCCCTCTTATTTCTGATATTTTATCTTTTTTTAAAAAGTGTTTTTAAGCTGATTAAAAACATTACATTTTCAAACATTTACATAATCAATCAATAAGCATTTATTAAGTTACTGTTTTGTGTAGGATAATGTGCTAAGTGCTATGGATACAAAATGAGGCAAAGATAGTCCCTATCCTTAAGGAGCTTACAATCTAATGGAGGAAACGATATGTGAACAAATGTTTGCAAAGCAAGCTATACATAGGACAAATAAGAAATAATTGACAGAGGGTAAGTACTAAAATTAAGAGACCTTGGGTAATAATAATAATGATAATAATAATGATTAACATTTATTCAGCACTTTCCATATTCCAATATTATGCCTTCATAATTTTTATAATAATTTATCATACTAAAATAACTTCATAATTATTATTTCATTTGACTCTTACAACAACCCTGGGTAAGTAGGTGTTATTATTATTTCCATTTTACAGGTGAGAAAACTGAGGCAAACAGGTTAAGTGAATTGCCCAGGGTCACACAGTTAGTATATGAAGCTGGATGTAAGTTTAAGTCTTCCTGATTTCAGACTCTACTGTGTCACCAGCTACTTTAGAGCTAGAAGGCTCTCAATAAAAGATAAGATTTTAGTTGGGATTTAAATGAAGTTAGGGCCTTTTAGAGCATTGCAGAGCACAGAGAGGAAAAAACAATCATCCAAATCTAAGAGATGGAGTGTCTTTGTTCATGGAACAGTCAGGAGTCAGTGACATCAGATCGAAGAGTAAATGTCAGGAGGAGAAAGGTATAAGAAAATCAGGAGGTAGAGGGGGCAGATTATGACATCATGAAGTTATGAAGGCACATAGGTGGTATAGTAGATAGAGTGCCTTGGAGTAGGAACATATTTTCCTAAGTTCAAATCTGGCCTTAGACAATTACTAGCTGTATGACCTTGGACAAGTCACTTAATCCTCTTTACCTCAATCTGTCTGCATCATCTCTAAAATAAGCTGAAGATGTAATGGCAAACCATTTCAGCATCTTTGCTAAGAAAATCCCATATGAGATCATGAAGAATCAAAAAGAACTGACAACAGCAAAAAAGGCTATGAAGGACTTTAAATACTGACTAGAACATTTTTTAATTTGCCTGTAGAGGCAAGTAGGAATCACTGGAGGGGGAGAGAGAGAGAGAGAGAGAGAGAGAGAGAGAGAGAGAGAGAGAGAGAGAGAGAGAGAGAGAGAGAGAGAGAGATGGGGAGAAGGAGGGGGGAAAGGAAGGAGAGGAGGAAAGAGAAGGAAGGAAGAATTAAAAAGTTTTTTCTTGTTACTCTCTCCCCTTACCTTTATGGGCTGAAAGAATAATAAAATTTTGTATCTTCAAGGGACAATGGTTGCCCTTACATTTGTCCTTTCACCCTTGCAAGTTTATTTCAATCAAGCTTACCTTGCTGCTCCTCACACATGATAGGTACTTTTTATTCGCTTTCCTACATGGCTGAAATCTTTTGTCCTCACTTCCATCTTTTTGGACTCATTGTTTCCCTTCTTGATTGTATCTTAACCTCTCAAATTTTACATTGTATAATTTTGAATTGTCTCTTATATACATATTTACATGTTAGTTCCATATTAGAATTTAATTTCCCTGAGGGCAGGCATCATTTCATTTTTGTTCTCTCTAGTGCCTAGCACCATATCTCCTGGTAGCAGGTGTTTAATGAATTCATGTGCTGTTTGATTCAATTTGCATAAAAATGATGAAGTGCTTTTTAGAAGTTGGTGAGCAATTTCTCTAAATCTCTTATATGGACTTTGAAATATTCATAATAGAAAAACTGAATTCTTTTTATTCATAAATACAAAGTCAAAGGCCTTATTTCTTTATATTAGAAATATATTATATATTTATATTTATATACACTAAGTATAAATTAGAGAAACCTATAGAGATGGAAATCAGAGTCAGTTTTAGAACATAAGAGTCTTTTATCTTTGAAGAAAATTATAAAAAATGCTTCATGAAAAAATGTTTGCTAATTGTAAAACATAGAAGTATGTGTTTTCAAGATGAGTATTCAAACAGGAAATGCATGATTATTATATTAGTAATTTAGGTTATCCACTTTTCATCAGTCTTTGAATTTCATCAATTCTTGTCAGACCTATGGTTAGCTATTCACACATTAGATTTTTTATTATCACAGATGGAACAACAGCTGATGTACTGTAAGAATAAGAAAGTTGAATTAATTGATGATCTTTTTCATACTTTGCATAATGTTTGTGAATCTTACCACCCCCTCTCCAACAACAACAAAAAAGCAATTTCTGGTGAGCCAGTAGACCATTATTATGGACTACCCTATCCCAGAGAAGTGATGGAAGATCTTTACTTAGATATTCAATGTTGTAATACAAAAATCATTTTAGAATATACTACAAAGAATAATATTTTACTAGTAAGGGGGTCAGACACTCATTTCTTCATTGTTCTTCCTACATGTTTTATCCTTTACTAGAGTGAAATCTACATAAGGATAAGAACATTTAATACATACTTATTTAATTGAATTGAATTAAAATCAAATGAAAGATTGAGCAGAATTATTTATAATTTTCTTTTTTCTCTTCTTATCATAGCCCCCTAATGAATCAGAAAGTACCACCTACAAAAATCACAGTAGTAAAATGTACTGGCCTTTTCCTAACCAACTACCATAGTGGCTGTTTTGTGAAAAGGTCATTAGAATTGATGAACTTCTTTTATACAACCAAGAACTACATAACAGAAAACAGAGCAGTATTTGAGTATAATGGTTTTCATTCATGAACATACTCAATGTGCTTTTCTTTGTATTTTCACTTTGAGAGGAGGAGGTATTCAGGCTTCAACTGAAGCTGAGCATGCATCTGAATTTATATCAGCATGGAGAATCAAATATCTATGCAATATTTTGCATAGTTTTTCAGAGTGGAAAAACAAGAAAACAAAACTAGTTTGCCAATCCAACAATGGAAAATCAAGGGTTGTAACTTCAGTGCAGTTATACAAGAATCAGCAGCAGATTATCTGTTCAGATCTGTCTAGGTTTGAAATGGATTTTGCAATGAATATTGAACATTTATTTTTGTTGTTGTTGAGTTGTGTTCTGTTCATGACCCCAGTCGAGATTTTCTTGACAAAGTCAGTGGAATAGTTTTCTATTTCTTTCTCAAGCTCACTTTACAGAGGAGAAAACTGAAACAGATTGAAAGTACTTACGTAGAGTCACAAAGTCACATAGTCATGTAGTATGTGAGGTCAGATTTCCAGGTCTGGCAGTCAAATCACTGTGCCACCTAGCTGCCCAACTCTAGAGACACTCAAATAAGATATTTGTGTCAGGTACTTGATGAGTCACTTTTTAGCCTATTGTGTAAGGGGGACTGTTGAAAATGAAATAAAAAAGATTTGCAGGACCATAGTCATAAATCATATCTAACATTTTATTCATGGTATTTAAAGCTTTATTATGATATTTATACATGGTTGGATTCGTGACTAAAATGCCTTAAAGACATATTAGAAATTTTACTTCAGCTATTAATTTTCCAAGAAACCAAAGAAACATGTAGGGTACACAAAATTGCTGAAGAGCTGGAATTCTGTCAACATGGGAAATTTTCAGCAAGAGAAGACCAATTAAATTAACAAAGCAGATTCCAGCCTTAAATTGGAGAAATTCTAAGAGTTAAAAGAAGCACAGATCAGGTGACCTGTTAACGTTTCTTCAGCTATTGTCAAACAGAAATTCTAATCCTGAGCTTCTAATCTTCTGTATAAGCCTCTGTATTCTATCCACTGCTAGGCTGCCAGTAGAGGATTGGAATGAATTAATAATAAAATTGCTAAAAAAACCCAAATTTCATAATGTTTTTCTATTAAAGAAAGGGGAGCTAGGTGATAGAGTAGGTAGAATGTTGGGCTTGGAATCAGGAAGATGAGTCTTTCCTGCATTCAAATCTGACTTCAGACACTAGTTATATGAATTTGAACAAGTCACTGAAGTCTGTTTCAGTTTCCTCATCTGTGAAAAGAGTTAGAGGAAAAAAATGACAAATGGTTTCTGTATCTTTTGCCAATAAAGCCCCAAATGGGATCACAAAGAGTCAGACATGACTGAAAACAACTGAACAGCAACAATAAGAAATACATTAGATATAATATCTATATCTATTTTATATCATATACATATATATATATATAGGGATACACACAAACACACACACACACATACACACACACACACATATATATATATATATATATAGATATATATGTAAAATCTTTATACTTTCCCCAAATTATGGTAGATTTATTGTGAGAATAACTAAAAGATAGGTAAAAGGAAAAGAGAAAAAAAGAAGAAGAGGAAGAAGATGAAGAAAGAGAAGGAGGAGAAGGAGATGAAGGAGGAAGAGGAGGAAGAAGAGGAATAAGAAGAAGGAGGAGAAGATTGTTGGCACAATCTAACTAGGCACTGGGTAGTAGACAAGAAGGCAGTCAATCTACAAGCATTAACTGAGCACCTACTTTGTGCTAAGCAATCCCCCCCTTCTTTTTAAAGTTTCAAAGACAGCAGTCACTGGTAGGAGCTTAAAGATATCCTATAAAATCCTGAGTATTATGAGATAGGTCTTCTTAAATGTTTCTCACAAACAACATTCCATCTCTTATCTCTCTTCTTTTGCATGGGTTGAACATGGAATATACTACATTTGCCTCATCAAGTCAAGTCAACAAACATTTATTATGTGTCTACTAAGAGCCAAACATTGTGCTAAATGCTAGGCATACAAAGACAAATAAAAGAAAATCTGTGTCATCAAAGAGTTCCCACTCTAATGGGGGAGATAACATGCAAACAGCCATGTACAAACCAATTGTGGGGCTTCAAGGGGTAAACTGGATAAAGTACCAGGCCTGGAGCCAGGAAGATCTGAGTTCAATTGTGACCTTAGACATTTACTAACTGTGTGATCCTGGGCAAGTCACTTAACCCCTAATTGCCTCAGTTCCTTATCCGTAAATTGGGGACACAGTGGAGAAAGAAATGACTGACTGCTCCAGCATCTTTGCCAAGAAAATCTTATGAACAAAATCATTATAGAGCCAGACATTATTGAAAGATGGAACAACAAAAAAGGCAGAAGTTACTCTCTATGAGAATGAGGAGGCACAAGGTATGGGGCAGAAATGGAAGAGGTTAGGAAAAGAAAAAAATCTCTTGCAGAAAGCAAGATTTTTCTTTCAAATTTCTCTTCAACATGAAACCCTCTCATGTGATCTCTCCACCCCTCCCCCCTCCCCCAGCTGCTAGGGCTTTCCTCTCCCACATTTATCATTTGAAAATTTTGTATCTACTTCTTTATGCACAGGTTTTCTTTTTAATAAAATGTAAGCTCACTGAGGGAAGAAAACTTCATTTTTATCTTTGCTTCCTGAGTTTCTGGGAACTGGTAGGTGCTTATTAAAAACTTGTTGATATTGGCAAGGTTGATAAATTACTCAAGATATTTCTTAACATTCTGGTTCCTGAGCTTTTTCTGAGAGTTTCCTATGTGAGGTGTCACTGGTAAAATATCCTTCCTAATGAAGCCCATGAGAGGGATGGGGCAGAGGATGGGGGTGGGGATTGAGGGGAAACAATACATACTAATGTTTTTAGATCAGCTTTGCTTTTCCTAGATCTGAGCCAAGTCATTATCTTCCTTTGCTTTAGACAAGTTGCCTTAATGGTATATTATGGAAAGGTTTGCTTAGTCAAAGGCTCTCTATTAAGATTTGAGAAAAAACAGTCCCATTTTCCTTTGAGAGATGTTAAACTGCCAGATTGTATTTCCTTTGATTCTTTAAATCATTTAGATAAGTCTTTGCTCCCTTCTGTGCTACAAAAATCCTGTACCTGAGAATAATACTTCTGTTCAGGTACCAGTAGAGGGAAGAGTGGGGTATGAGGATATACTAGTTTTTTGGCTCTATAAACAACAATTCCTACTTTCCTCCACCCTGGTTGCTTTTAGAAAAAAAATCTGAAACAGAAATTGGCACTTTTAAAAAGAAAGAAGACAATCCATGACATGTGACTTTGGAACACTATTTCTATTCTAGTCTTTGACATTTCAGATGTAGAGACTTCTAATCATCCACTACACCCCAACCATGCAGAGGCAGAGATAGAAGACAACAGCACAAAGTGAGCCCACCTCCAGTATCCAAATTTTAGTCACTCATTAGACTAAATCAGAATATGTTCTTGGGCTCTTAGAAGGGAAAAATATCCTGAAATGTTGAACTGCCACCCTATGGTACCAGAGTTTACCAACCCAATGTACAAAATTCTTTCAGAATACTCATTACTTTTCAGCTTCTTATGGATATGGCTCTATGCATTATTTGAAAGCACTCTTAGAGTTTTCACTAACTGTTTGGTGTCAAAGCTGAAAAAACAAGTAAAAAAACTTTTAAGATTTAAAGAGTTATTTTCATTGCTAGATAACAACCAGACATGGTGATAATTGCTTTTCTGCCAAAGTCATACTACTCTGCATAGTTTTTATTCCATTCTTCTTGCAACAAGCAAAAATATGCATTGCATTGTTTTTTTGTCCTTTGTGTTTGAAGAGGAGTAAAATGACATTAAGATCTTAATGTCAAGGTACAGTGTGCCTGACTGAGGCTGATCAGACCAATAGGACTCAGAAGGCTTCACCGCAGGATGGACAGCAGTAATACACAAGAACATTTGGAGTAGAAATGTCTCTAAATTTGTTTCTTTTGAACTACTGCAATTTTGATTTGCTCATAGAGCAGAGAGCCTTGCCTTTTTTGTTGCAGGTACATTATGCTGGGCAGTCTCCTGGGTCTCACAATTCATAACAAAGTTCTTCAGTGAAACATTGAGAGTATCCTTGAATCACTTCTTCTGACCACCCAAGTGCCTGCCTTTTGTGAGTTCTCCATCAAATAGAAAATATACATTTGGCATTTGAACAATGTGTCCAGTCCATGGCAGTTGTGCTTTCTGTGGTAGAGTTTAAATACTTGGCAGTTCAGCTAGAGAAAGGAACTTAGTGTCTAGTACTTTGTCTTGCCAGGTGATCTCCAAAATCTTCCTAATACAATTCAAATGGAAGAGGTTCAATTTTCTGGCTTGGTGCTGGCAGACTGTCCACATTTCACAAGCATATAACAATGAGGTCAGAATAATGGCTTTGTGGAAATTCAGTTTGGTAGGCAGTCAAATACCTCTTCTCTCCCACACTTTCTTTCAGAGCCTGCCAAATACTGAGCTAGTTTTGACAATGTGTGCATTAATCTTATCATCTATGTGCACTTCTGTGGACTTTACTCTCACAACAACCATAAAATTTATGTACATATAAAAGAAAAGGAAAAGTAATCTTGAGGGGTTGTACAATTCATTGTTCACTCTTTTCAAAGCCATATCACTCCCATTAAGTGTAAATGAGATAGCATAGTATATTTCCTAAAACCTAAATTTAGCAAGCAGAACACATTTACTTAGGTTATCTTCACTGGTGTAGGAGAATCACAGGAGACCACTTGCTCTATAAAATACCTTCATAGTCAAATTGAAACAAAAACAAAAGAAAATAAAAAACTAAGGATTTTACTTACCATGACTTTCCTATCTCCTTGTACTTTTCATCAATTTTATTATTTCATTTGTCATTACATTTAATCATTACATTTGTTGAAATTAATAATTACATTACTAAAATGAATAATTTATAGTTTAATAGTAATGAGAGTCAGAATTAATTTCTACTTCTTCAGTCCACTGTAAGAATGATGTAGTATTCCCTTCCTTTTAAAATGGCCATGGGCATATTGCTCATTCACAACTTTTTAAAGCCAAAGTTAAGTTAGAACAATATCTGTGATTGGTAGATTCCATTTCCTGTTCAATACCTAAAGATCACATTGTACAGTTAAGGTTTGTTGTTCTCCCCTCACCCTCCCATCAGATTTTCATCTTTCCTTTGGGCTAACAGTTAATTGCTTTAGTTTCTTTTCCTTCTAATCTCAAAGTAATTAACAAATAAATTAAGCATATAACTCATCCACAAAGTACACCCAATGCCATTTCATACTTATCTAAAATTTCTTTTTCTAACTTAATGATACAGAATGTTTTTTTTGTGCATCTTCCTCTATGCACATGACACTACTCCTAAATACCCAAAGCTACTGTTACAAAGTAAGTAACTAATATTTTCTGAATGATATTTGTTCAGCTCTTTTTGCAAGGTTTGGTGTAAAACAACCTTCTATTTTCCATGTCTACCACACCATCCTCAACTGCAAGGCTGACTGTAGGAGTGGTGGGATTAGGAAATAAGGGGCAATAGGAAAAAAGACATAAAGAGAAATAATTCTATATTATTTCTATATTCCTATATATTTCTATGTTCCATATAGAAGAAAAGAGGAAGTTATTTAAAGAGAACAGTGTGCATGTACTAGGAACTCATCAACTTAAAAATAAAGGTAGCAAATAGAACAATCATTCTAAAGGATGGCATAGTATAAACTGATTTTGGTTATAAATGGTAAAGGAAATAAAACAATTTGTTTTATCTTAAGGTTATAGTATATAGTACAGTATCCAAGGTTTTACTTTATTGAAAGATGAAAAGCCTAGATCCTGAAAGGAGCGTCCAAGGACTTAGTTTAATAAATACTTCAAAAAATCTTTGTGTAAAGAAAACCAAGCACAATTAACTAGGTGGTGCAATGATAAAGTACCAAGCCTTGAGTTAGGAAGACTTAAGTTTCTGAGTCTCACTAACTATGTGACCCTGAGAAAGTCACTTAAACCTCTTTGCTTCAGTTGCTTCTTCTGTAAAATGCTCTGGAGAAGGAAAGTATCTTTGTCAAGAAAGCCCCAATTGGAGTCATTAAGAGTCAGACAGGACTTAAATAACTCAAAAAAACAAAGAAAAGTAGTTTCTAGATAGATGTGAGGGAACTAATTCAATGGAATCACCCTGTTTCAATCCCTTATAAGAGTGGCGGTAGTTAGGTGGCACAGTGGATAGAACCCTGGCCCTGAATGATCTCAAACACTAGACATTTACTAGTTGTGTCACCCTGGGCAAATCGCTTACAATTGTAAGTTGAAAGAGTTTCACTGGTGTAATAACAAAAGAAGATTACCAAGCTGGATTAAGTTCATTAAGTTCAGAAGAGAAATTATTGAGAAGCAGTTTTGGGTGTTACAGATTTTCTGGATATACCAATGATATTAATATCTACATTCTAGGACTGTGAATTTCCAACACATGGATTTTTTTAGTTATATATTTTTCCCCTATGGATACTGAGTGTACTTTATGTTGGAAGAGTGTGATCCAGGTTTATGGGTTGATTGTGATATCTTTATTATTTCACAATGCCTTATATACTATATATCCCATATATTAATATACCATAATATAATTATTTATTTTTCCTTGTGTTAGGTAATTTTTTCTTTTTTAGTTTTTGCAAGGCAGTGGGGTTAAGTGACTTGCCCAAGATCACATGGCTAAGTGATAATTAAGAGTCTGAGTCCAAATTTGAACTCAGATCCTCCTGACTCCAGAGCTGGGGCTCTATCCACTTTGCCACCTAGCTGTCCCATAGGTAAATGATGTTTAAAAGATCTAAATATGTCGTCATTGTGAGTGCTTAGTTTTGTTTAAATAGAAACAAATTGGTGATCAATCAAAGTGGTGAGTAAGTAGAATTAATTCCCCCTCAGAAGTGTTATTCCTAGGAACTAAGAGAGTTTCAATGCATCTACATGATAGGGGTACTTCTAGATCTTTGTCTATGAATTCAGATTGGAGAAAGTAAGACAGTTCAAAGAATGAAGGAGTAGGTCATGCCCTGTGCCAGGGGAGACCTTTGGGGAAAGGGTTCCAGTCACTTGATGAACCTGATACATTGAGAAAAAGCAGAAGCTAAAAAAATATAGGGACAATGAGCAGGGTAGATGAAATAATGGAAGGTAACAAGAAGACACTTTTATTTTGCTTCTGTTTTCTCTTTAAAAATAATATTTGGAATAGAAAGGAGAGAATAGAACTTATTTAAGGGGAATGAAAAATATGAAAAATAAGGCAATAAAAAAGAGTATACCTTGATACCCTTGATCAAGTTACTGGATACAGAACTCTATTCCAAAGGGATTTGGTGGCTGACTCAAAGCTTTGTTTTCCTCCAAGATCCTGGAATTGCTACTAAAAGAGTTGCTACTAAACTGAAGGTGGGCAAATGGTTTCTTGACTTTTCAAAAAGGCTACTTGCAAACAAGAACCCATTTTATTCTTGGCAAAATGCAATGTGGAAAAAAGAACTCTATTGGAGTTATTCTTGGATCGCTATGCTCTACCATATTAGCAATCATTTGAATAAAGTCATGCTTTCAAATTTTTATAGGCAATGGTAATATATAATCATATAGGACTTTTGTAAAGAGCTTTACACAAATTATCATATTTTTATCTTCATAACAATCTGACAAGAAAGATGTCACATGTACTATTATTTGCATTTTACCTCTGAGAAATCTCAGTCCCAGAATGGATAAATGACTTGTCCATGGTCAATTCAAGAAAAATAGATTTTATTAAATGCTGATTATGTATCAGGCACAATGCTGTGTTGGCATTTCAGGAAAAGGGAAGAGAACATACAGGCTAGTGAGAGATCATCACTAGTACCTCTCATTCTGAGGGTCAAGCAATTATGGACAAAAACAAGAATGGTAGAGAACATAATGCCCACAAATCTAGAGATGGTAGCTCTTTGATATTCTGTTCTGATAAGAACACACCTATAGTACTGGGCTCATTTTGGGGGGTCTCATGATTATAGTAAGGACTCTGCTAAACTGGATCTGACACAAGAAACATAGGTAAGATGGTTAAAAGGCTTCAGTTCATGTCTTTTGAGGATGGTTTAAGGAAACTGATGTTTAATCAGAAGGAAAGGAAACAAAGAGGAGCATGATAGTGTTCTTCAAGAATCTGAAAGGATGTCATGTGAAAGTGGACATTGCAATGATGCAGGTTTGGAATTCATGTAAAGAAAAACCAAAATTTCTAAATAAAGCAATCCAAATGTGTGTGGTGCTGCCTTGGGAGTATCCTACTCATTGAGGGAACTTTGAAGTAAGTGGGCTCATTCATTATTTGTGAGAAAGAATCCTTGATCAGTTGCAAGTTTTCTGAGATGGCCTCTTATTTTCCATCTTGGAGAAACTGTGATCCTGTTATTAAATTTCTATTCTGTATTTAGTTCCAATTAAAAGGAAAATTCTGGAAGGACTAGTGATATGGAAGTGATGGGAACCTTGAAGTAAAATGGCTGTGTCATTTTAGATTTCTAACACTATATAAATCAACTTGCTTGTCCTTCAGTGTAAAATGGGGATAACTATATCTGCAATATTTACTTCCCTGGGGATACCAAGAGAATCAAATCCAATAATTTTTGTAAAAAAGTTTTCAAATATTAAAATACTATATAAATCTGAGTTGTCATCATTATCAACTTCATTATCAACATCTATCTCATCATCATCATCTTCATCATCATCATCATCATTATCATCATCATTCCATTCTCACAACAGCCCTTCTGGGTGCCTGAGGGTTTATTATCACAATTTAACAGATAAGGAAATTGAAGTATAAGAACTTAATTAAGCTGTTGAAGGTCATGCTGCCAAATAGCAGAGTTATAACCAGAAGCAAGGGTGCCTGAATACCAGTCCAGATTCTCTCTTGTTCTGCATCCCTGCTCTCTCAACTAACTCATTTGGAAGGATTTGGAACATTATTTAAAAGAACATTTTTTTGAATTCTATTACAATTTAGAAATGCCAATAGCAAATTGTGTTTTCAATGAGATTTCCTAGGAAATGAGTCATCATTTGTCTCTACAAATGTTTTCACTTAGGAAATGCAGGACACACACCCATTCTTTATTTGATTTAATGACTGGATTTTGAGTGTTTCCTTGGGGTAATAAAGGTTATTAAAAGCAAGTTGGGGTGTGGGGAGAAAAATCCATTGAATAGCATATATGTATGTGTGTGAGGAAGGGAGATTAGATGAATTAAAAAAATAATTATAGCTTATTCTTTAACTGAAGGATTCCTTCAAACATTCATTCCAGTAAAAATGTATGTTTGCCACGACTATAAACTAATGACAGGCAATTATAATGCTATTTATCAAGATACTTTTAAACATTCATATCTTCAGAGAAGGATGACAAAATGAGATTACTAGATTTTCTGGTATTTATCTTAACAATTGTCAAAAAATCATCAAAATGCAATGAAACATTATCAAATTTACCAATTAAATTGTTATAGGTCATCAAATAACTTCATTGATTGGATGAATAGCCAGAGGAGATTTTTGTCTGCATTGTGAAAAGAACACTCAGAAAAGAAAGGTCAAGTATTTAATCCAGTCCATGACAGAAAACCAATATGAAAAGGCTGAGTGAATCACTTATCACACTCAATTGTTCATAATCATTGCCTACAGCTTAATTTTATGGATGAAAGTTCAAAGTTTTGAAAAACAAATCTTATTTGTAAATTGAGCACTAACATGTGGGAGAGATCAGGTCTCCAAGAAAGAGGCAAGATAATACTGGGATTGTATTCTAGGAAGGATGTCTATAATTTAGATAGTCTAATGTAGTGGATAGAGTGACCATGGTGTCATGAAAATCTGGGTGCAAGTCCTTCATTTGACATTCAGCTTCTTAGTATCCCAAACAACATTACACACATAACTAAAGGTCTATGATTTGATTAGCATAAGGAACTCCCAGATGAGGAAATTCTCTTCACATTTTCAAGTTAGTGTCTCCTCTGCAACTTTTATAGTTTTTGAGAGTTGCCTAGAGCACAGAAAGGTTAAATGATTTACTTGGGGTCAAACAGCATGTATCAGAGGTAGGAACTGCACTCTATTCTTCCAAGTTCTAAGGCCAGTTCTGCATCCATCATTTCACATTGCCTTTCTGAGTCACATATATTGCTAAATTTGATATATATATATATATATATATATATATATATATATATATATGTGTGTGTGTGTGTGTGTGTGTGTGTGTGTGTGTATGTGCAAATATAATGCAATATAATATAAACACAAAATAAATATGTGTATTAAGGAGGTACAAAAGAAAGTGGAAGTCACTTTAAACAACAAAAAAGAAACTTATTGAAGGCTACCATATGAAAGATTCAGTTTAGTTCATGGATTATATTGGATTAATGAATGTTAGGGAGGTTAAAAACTGTCTAAGTATAAATTATAGATGAGTTGCTAATATGATGTGTGGAATAAATTTCTACATCAGGATTACCTAGAAAATCTCTTTCTTCATTCCTTATCCTCAGTAATGCCAAAGAAAGTGAAGAGAGAGAAAAGAGTAATAAGAAAGTTTGATGGGGCTACTTTGGGCTTTTTCAAAGTGAATTAGGTTATATCCCCAATTAGGTTACAAGCCCAAAGAAGAATAGGCATATTAGAGTGATAACAGATATTTGAGATTACCTAATCCAACCTTTTCCCCAAACCCCTTCCAACCCCCATTTTACATAGCAGGAAACTAAATTACAAGTGCATGAAATGCTTTGCCTAGAGTAACCTGATAAGATTATGGCAAAGCTGGGAGTAGAACCCAAGTTGGTGGACTCTACTTCAATTGAGCTGACATTAATTTAATTTAACCTGCCATTATTTATTTCCTGTAGTATGGAAAGTACTCTGGAATCTGGAGGGATTATGATACAAGTAAATATAAGTTTCTGAGTACATAGGTCTTAAAATCTAGTTGTGAGAGGAGGTAAGACAAGTACATTAATAACTGTCATATATAATAATAGACGTGAGATCTGATCTAATTCAACAAGTATTTATTAAATGTCTACTATGAATGGATTTGATTGGTATAATACATAAGTATATTTATAAAAGTAGCCTATTCATGCAACTTCTTATACAATCTTATTTAATCTTTACAACAACTCAATGAGGTAAGTACTATTGTCATCTACATTTTATTTATTAGTGACTTTGGTCAGAAGAGTTTAAGTGAATTGTCCTAGGTTATACTGTTAGTAAATATTTAGGATAGGATTTGAACTTTGACTTCAAGTCTTTTTCTCTGTCCTTTAGAATCTTCAGTGGGTCTAGCTGACTCATAGTCATATATTAGAGAACAATTGCTCATAGTCATCAAGCATCTACTATGTGCCAGTACCTTTGCTAAATACTTTACAAATGTTCTCTCATTTAATCCTCAAAACTCTGGATATAGGTGCTATTATTCCTCTTTTATAGTTGAGTCAACTGAAACAAACATAAGTTAAGTGATGCAGAACACTGGCCTTGAATTCTGGAGAACAAGAGTTTGAACCCAGCCTCGCTTGACTCTAACTAGCTGTGTGACCTTGGTCAAGTCACTTAACCCCGATTACCTCATGTCCAGGGCCATCTCCAGCTGTCCTGATTCATATCTAGTCATTGACTCTGGAGAGGAATGTGGGACTGGTGACTTAGCATAGCACCCCCCCCCCACTCAAATCCAAATCACGTGCTTGCTATGGCATCACCTTCTTGATGTCATGGTCCTCTTCAGAAATGAAGGACAAACATTATAAGAGAAAGTGGGCTTTAGTACAACATAAGCATTGATTAAATCTTATTCTGTATATGATCAATGAGAGAATTTTTTTTGAATTCCTATACTTATTATAAGGATTTTGTTGTTTTTATTTTAGTTTGTCCAATGGGATAGGCAGGGGATGCACAAGGGAATGTGAACTTTAAATGGGATGATGATACCTTAAAAGCACATCAGTGCTCCTCCATGGAGGAAGTGGCCTTTGAGTTGGAAGTATGAAGAAGGGTAAACATTCAATATGGAAAAAAAGGAGGGGGGTAGGATATTCTAGGCATAAGTATGACTTGAGGAAAGGCACAGAGGTAGGAGTATGTAGGATATATTCAGAGGAGAGACTTCAGTTTGACTGGTTCCATTGAGGGTGTGTTTTGGATTTGACCTCTGTCATTACAAGCCTAGTTACACCTGAGCATCTATGATTCTTGGATTTTAAAATTCTTTGAATGACAGGCAAAAAAATTTGACTTTTTCAAATGTTTATTACGGTGTGTGTACTACATTAAGTGCTGGGAGATAAAGGTATTCCTTGCCCTCAAAATGTTTATATTCTAATAGTGGTCAGAAAAGTATGTTTTGGTTAGAAAAATCACAGGGATAATGAATGGAGTAATAGAATGAAACTTTTTAAACTTATAATCACTTTATGAGGTGTGAAAGGAAAAATGGAAGAGAAATTTGTGGGAATAGGATGGGTAGTACTGGAACACTACTCTCATTGGGAATGGATTAAATAGGGAGCAATACAAATATATTTAGAAGGGCACAAAAGTGGTCTAAATTCAGAAAAAAATAAGAGAATAAGGAAAAGGATAGATAGGAGAAAATAAGGAGGAAATGCTATTCACATCAGATCTAGGTTAAAGAAAGAACATTAGATTCATTTAGAAGAGTATAGAAGTATTCTAAATTTATAAAGAAATAGGAGGGTGAATGAATAGGATAAGGGGGAGTGTAAAGAAAGGTATGTAAATTAAAGGGAATGGGATATATATATATATATATATATATATATATATATTTGGAAGCATATAAAAGACTTCTAAAATCAGATAATAGCAAATTGGGAAGGGATGGAATAAGGAATAGGAGGAAAAGGTAGAGAGTAGAAATAAAACTAAGGAGTGAGAAGGTAAAGGAATAGGGTGAGAAAGATAGTGAGAAAACAGGAAGGAGAAAAATTAAAAAAGTAATTATACCCCCGAATGAGAATGGGATGAATTCACCCATAAAATGGAAACATCAGAGTAGAAATTTGAATTCAACAATAAAACTTTCAGGGAATGCTATAAAATGAGATAAACAAACATTAAAAAATTGTCTGGAATACTATTTATTATATTGAAAAGCAGGGGATAGTAATCATAATCTTAGACAAAGTTACAATAGATTTAATCAAAAAAGAAAATCAGGAAATCATATTAATCAATATTTTATTTTAGACTTTTTAAAACAACTAGACAACATAAGGTTGGAATATCATGGTGGTATAGGAAATGATGAAGTGGTAGATAGTATGGTTTTATATATATATATGTAAATATATATATGGATATGAATGCATATGTGTATATAATTGTATATTATCTATACTTATGTGTATATATAAATATATATGTATATGTAAATAGGTACATATGGATAAAATAAATAAATATATATATTATGTATATGCTTAATTGTAGATTTTTTTGGGGGTAGAGAAAAGATAAAGAGAAACTAAAAAGATACATAGCAGAGCACAAAAGAAAACCTACAAGGAAGATCAACTACGATGTCACCAGCAAATAATCATTCAGACTTTCTTTTTAAGACTTCTTGTGATAGTGAATTCAAAACTACCCAAATTTCGTTCTACTTTTGGAAAACCTTAATCATTAGAAATTTTTTCCTTCAGTCATGGGCCTAACTCATTGACACTTCCAGATATCAGTTCTAAGCTCTTATAGAAAAAAGCTGATCTTTCTTTCATATGCAAGCCCTTGAATTTTTTCCTTTACCCCTAAATAGTTTTTTTCTATAAGCTTTCAACTAGACTTCATATGCATGATTTCAAGTCCACAAGTCACCCTGGTCACATAATTTCCTATATCTTCCAATAAACAAATATATATTATGTATATGCTTAATTGTAGCTTTTTGGGGGGGGTAGAGAAAAGAGAACGAGAAACTAAAAAGATACATAGCAGAGCACAAAAGAAAACCTACAGGGAAGTAAAGAAAAGATGGACAATTTCGAACACAAAGTATTTATTATATGAGTTTTTTCTTTTGTATTTTAATTTAAAATAAAATTAAAAAACTAAAAGAAAAAAGAAAGGAATTCAGAAAATAAGGATATGTGTGTATTGGGGGAGGGTAAGGATAACTCTAGACACTCGAAAATCCACTCATTACTGCTATATTCTTCCTACACTAATGATCCTAAGTGAGCAATCCAAAATACTGATGTTTACCCAATGTCTCCCTAAGTACACTGACTATATAGTTTTATAATGCATACGACTCCTTGGAAGGCTGTGTCAGGAGCATCATGAGCTCCCTATCAGACAGTTGTATTTTGTGAGTCCCGCTGACTTAACTTAGTATATCTTTTTGGTGGTTATCTTCCATTACAATTCCCCTTTAAAAGACTAAATCCAAAATGCAGCTCAGATATGAATTTGCCTGGCCCTGGGTAGGGATCTTCACCCAAGTTATCCTATGGGAAATTAACCTTGACAAAATTTTTTAATCTTATTGATTCATTTTATTTTGTTGAGACCCTGAGAAATTCAGGATGGTATTAAAAGATAACTACTGTGTAAACCCTCTATAAATGAATTCTTGAATTTTAGAATTGACTTGAGAAACCATTTAGTCAAACCCATCCATAAATTATAATGATCAACTATGATGTCACCAGAAAATAATCATTCAGACTTTTTTGTCATTTCTTTTTTTTCTTTTAAATTTATTTTTTATTCTCATTTTGTACAAATGTTTTTTTACATTAATAAAATATTCTTGTTTACAAGTAAACAAAATACCCCTCCTCCCCCATGAATATAGATAGACTTGTTTGGGCGAAAAAAAGTAAAGGGGAGAGAAAAAAATTAAAATAAAAAATAATAATAGTAATAATTGTAGGTATGGTCAGGTGGCACAATGGACGAAGCAACAGCCCTGGAGCCACGAGCACCCGAGTCCACATCCAGCCTCATAAACCCAACTATCACCCAGCCATGTGACATGCAAGCCACCCAATCCCCACTGCCCTGCAAAAACCAAAAAAAAAAAGAAAGAAAAAAAAGACCCCAAATAAAATAAAATAGTAATAATAGTAGGGGTGGCTGGGTGGCAGACAGAGCATCGGCCCTTGAGCCAGGAGCACCTGGGTCCAAATCCGGCCCCAGACACCCAAAGATCACCCCACTATGTGGCCCCAGGCAGGCCATCCAGCCCTACTTGCCCTGCACCCTCCCCCAAATAATCATAACAAAAAATGTGCTCGAGTCTTTGTTCCAACACCAACAACTCTGTCATGGGTGGATCTCATTCTTTATGATAAGTCCATCACAAAAGTTATTTCCATATTTTTCCACCATTGCCATTGCTGATCACAACTCCCTCCTTTCTTATTTCTCCACTACCATGTATTCTATTTTCTCTCTCCTTTCACTATGACTCTGCTGTATGGTCGCTGAGTGGCACAGCAGACAGATCCCTGGTCCTGGGGCCAAGAAGCCCTGAGCCCCCATACCACCCCTTAGGCCCAGAATCCACCTGGCCCTATGGTCCTGGGCAGGCCTTCCAATCCCAGCCCCTTGCAAGAAGTAAAAAAGAAAATGTGTTATATCTGACCAGTCTCCCACCATGGTCCATCCTCTCCTCCTTTATTCACATCCCCACCCCTTCCCCCTGCTCCCCCCTCCTTCTTACTCCAGATATCTATACCCCATTGAGTATATTTGCTGTTTCCTCTCCTAGCCATCTCTGATGAGAGCAAAGTTTTACTCATTCCCCCTTGTCTCCCCCCTTCCATATCATTGCAATAGCTCATTGTAATAAAAAAAAAAAATCTTATGTGAAATATCTTGGACTATTCCCCTTCTCCTTTTTCTTTCTCCCATTCCATTTCCCTTTTTTTCTATTGGCTCCGTTTTTACACCATATTTTATCTTCGAATTCAGCTTTCTTCTGTGCTTCAACTATAAAAGCTCTCTCTACCTGCTCTATTAACTGAGAAGGTTCATATGAGTATTATCAGTGTCATTTTTCTATGCAGGAATATATGCAGTTCATCCTCATTAAGTCCCTCATATTTCCCCCCTCTCCTCCAATCTCCATGCTTCACCTGAGTCCTGTATCTGAAGATCAAACCTTCTGTTCAGCTCTGGCCATTCCAAAAGGAACCTTTGAAATTCCCCTGGTTCATTGAAAGTCCATCTTTTTCCCTGGAAGAGAACATTCAGCCTTGCTGGGTAGTTCATTCTTGGCTGCATTCTAAGCTCTCTTGCCTTCCGGTATATTGTATTCCAAGCCCTATGAGCTTCCAATGTAGCTGCTGCTAAGTCCTGTGTGATCCTGACTGCAGGTCCATGATATTTGACCTGTGTCCTTCTGGCTGCTTGTAATATTTTCTCTTTGACTTGGGAGTTCTGGAACTTGGCTATAATATTCCTAGGGGTTGTTTTTTTGGGATCTCTTTCTCGGGGGTGGGGGGATTGGTGGATTCTCTCCATTTCTATTTTGCCCTCTGCTTCTAGAATATCAGGGCAATTTTCCTGTAGTAATTCTTTGAAAATGATTTCAAGGCTCTTTTCCTGATCATGACTTTCAGGTATTCTAATAATTTTTAAATTATCTTTCCTAAGTCTGTTTTCCATATCAGTTGTTTTTTCAATGAGATATTTCACATTTTCTTCTAATTTTTCATTTTTTTGGTTTTGAAGTATTGATTCCTGATTTCTGTTAAATTCATCAATCTCCCTGAATTCTATTCTTTGTCTGAAGGATTTGTTCTCCTCAGAGAGTTTTCTTATCTCTTTTTCCATCTGGCCAATTTTGCTTTTTAAAGTATTCTTCTCCTCAATAACTTTTTGAAATGTTTTATTCATTTGACCTAAGCTGACCATGCTATTTTCTTCAGCGTTTTTTTGGATTTCCTTGACTAAGCTGCTGACTTCATTTTCATGTTTTTCCTGCATCTCTCTCCTTTCTTTTCCCAGTTTTTCTTCCAACTCCCTCATTTGATTTCCAAAGTCTTTTTTGAGCTCTATCATAGCCTGAGCCCAATTTTAGTTTTTTCTCGGAGTCTTTAGATGCAGGAGCTTGTGCTTCCTCATCTTCGGACTGAGTATTTTGTTCCTTCTTGGGCTCATTTGCAAAATATTTCTCAATAGTCTTCTTTTTGTTTCTTTGCTTGCTCATTTTCCCAGCCTGGGCCTGGTTTGGGGTGTTTCTTGAGCTTTTGGGAAACTCCCACAAGGGTCTCAGTGTGTGCGGCTCTGTCCACCCTCCTGGTCTGTGAATGACCATAGGCACCCCCCTCTGCCAAGGGGCTGATGTGGGAGGGGGGCTGCTGTTCTATGGGGGGGCCTAGACTGTCATCAGGATCTGAATGTGGTCAGAGCTCCAGAGTCCTGTTTCAGGGGCAGAGGACAGAGCTAGGCAGTCTCTCTTCACTCCCCTCCCTCAGCTCAATGGGCTCATGCCCTGGGGGCTCCTGCTTACTGGCTCCGCCTGCTTCTGTTTCCTGGATCAGGGCTGGGGAAAGATGATGCTGCTTGCTGTGTGCCCTGAGGGCTGGGCTCCATGTGCTCACTCTGGCAGAGGTTCCCCGCTGTTCCCCCACTTTGTGCCCGGTGCTCCTCCCGGTGCAGCTCAGGAGACTCCCCCGCTGCTGTGAGCTGAGACCCCTAGCTCCCTGGGCCTGCCTCCAGGAGGCTGAGGTTCTTTGGCTCTGGTGGGTCACCCCTCTGGAGGGCCGCCTCTCCTATCCCGGGAAGCAGAGCCTTTCTGCTCTTTTCCGGTTACCTTGAGTAGGAGAACTGCCTCACTGGGTCCCTTTGTGGGTTCTGTCTCTCGAAAGTTTAGTTAGAGTCCTTAGCTGATGAATTTTATCAGAGAGCTCCTAAGACTGGATTCCTTCTTGTCACCATCTTGGCTCCGCCCCGCCCCACAGACTTTCTTTTAAGACTTCTTGTGATGGTGAATTCAAAACTACCCAAAGTTCATTCTACTTTTGGAAAACCTTAATCATTAGAAATTTTTTCCTTCAGTCATGGGCCTAACTCATTGACATTTCCAGATATCAGTTCTAAGCTCTGATAGAAAAAAGCTGATCTCTCTTTCATATGCAAGCCCTTGAATTTTTCCCTTTACCCTTAAATAATTTTTTTTCCTATAAGCTTTCAACTGGACTTCAGATGCATGATTTCAAGTCCGCAAGTCACCCTGGTCACATAATTTCCTATATCTTCCAATAGGCTTCCATAAATTTCCTGTCCAGGAGAAAACAAACACAAATAAATACGTGCCATGGTTAGTCTAAGCTTTTTTTTTCTTTTTCTTTTGGAGAAGATAGGCAATCAGAAGACATGGTCAAGGTGGGGAATATAAGATATTGTTTCTAATACACATACACTACAGAATAAAACAAAGTTACAAAAGTCATCTGTTGTTTGAACTTCCAGAGCGGCGCCAAGATGGTTGTGTGAAGCTAACATGTTCCCAGAGTTTTTCCCTAAAGATAAATGAAACTTCTGCACAGACATTAAAGCTACTGATTTCACTAAGAAAGAAGTTTTCAACAGCAGACATTGTGGAGGATCTCTTTGCGGGAGAAGGGAAAGTTAAATCAAGCAAGGCTGGGCAGGGGGAAAGCCAGCAGGAGGCTTTAAGCCACAGTGCAGTCCAGGTCCCAACAGCTTGGTAACAGAATAGGTCCCAACAGATAGAAAGATGGCAGGGAAGGTCCCAACCCAATTAAAATCTGAACCCTGGGCATACTGGAGAAAAAGACAGGACTAGGTTGGGAGCAAACCATTGCATAGGCAGAACCTGGACATAAAGGAGAAAACAAACCTTTGCAAAGGCAAGGGCTGGGCTGTATAGGCAACATTTTGACCAACAACAAACCAGGGATCAGACCCCAGTCACAGCATAAAAAGCTTGGATCTATACTCCCCCATACCCTGGGAACAGAGCTAAAACAACAAAGAAGAGCAAAAAAGATAAAAGAGTGCTCACTATAGAAAACTACTTTGCAGATAAGGATGATAATAATGCCATGTCAGAAGAAGAAATCAGTGAAAATTACAGGGGAACTCTCAAAAGATTCTATGAATTGAACTCAAATCAAAAAACTCATAGAAGAATTTTGAAAATGAATTTAAAAAACCAAAGAAGAGGGGAAGAAGAAAAATAGGAAAAAAAATGAGAGTCATACAGGAAAATTATGAAAAATTGACCAAAGAAATCAATTCCATTAAAAGTAAAATTAACCAACTGGAAAAGGAAACACAAAAGTTAATTGAATGTAAATGAAACCATTAAAATGAGAATTCAGCAAATAGAACCCAATGAATTTATGAGACTATGAAATAGAGGACTTCCAGAATTTCCTGTCAAAAAGACCAGAACTGAACAGAGAATTCAATCACCAAATATATGACTGAAGAGATGCATAAAAAGATAAATGAAAAGGAGGAGGACAAAACAAATGTTAGTGAAGACCGTCAAATTGTATACAACTCTAAAAGGGAAGATTTAACACTTTTAATTCTTTTTTTTTTTTTTTTTTTTTTTTTTAGTTTTTGCAAGGCAATGAGGTTAAGTGGCTTGCCCAAGGCCACATGGCTAGGTAATTATTAACTGTCTGAGGCTGGATTTGAACTCAGGTACTCCTGACTCCAAGGCTAGTGCTCTATCCACTACGCAACCTAGCCACCCCAACACTTTAATTCTTAAGAATTGTACTTCTATTAGGATAACTAAAGGGTCAAATATAATTGAAGAGACTGATATGGTTGGATCTTGTCTCTCCATTGAAGAGGTCCAAGATGTTATCACTAAGCTTGAGACAAAAAACCTTGATGAAAATCAGGGGTGTTTAAACTTAAATGTCTCAGTTTTCTTTTGACCTACTCTAATTCAGCTGTGCTCCTAGACTTTAGTACTTTCTCTTATCAGGGCATCATAAGCTGGGTGGTCCTGAGTGAATGTCTCCTGTAAAACATAATCCATGGTAAAGTTCTTAAGTGAGATAATTAAGAGAGACCAGTATTTATAGCCCCTTGAGATTCTTATAGTTAATTAAACCAGGATTAGACTTAATCCGTACTTTACTTAAAAAGGGGTTAAGTACCTTGGGTGGGTGGGGGATCAAATGTGGAGAAAATATGATTGGGGGAAAGGGTACAAATAGTTCATGAAATAATTTGATGATACTTTAGCTCATGAGGATTGTATATCCTTGGAGGGATATACCCTTTTGAAAAGGGGGTGAGGTAAAAATGATTATAATTTGATGTAATTCAAGACTTTTGGAAAGTGTACTTCTAATGAGACAGAAGGGGGGAGGGTATTTAGGGACTCTGTGGTAATGCTGCCAATCAATCAATCAATCAATCAATCTATAATGGTACTTTGATATCACTTTGAGTTTATTAGGCAATCAATCAAACTAGTTGTAATTCAGTGTTCCTGATTAATAATACCTGAGTGATAAATAATACATGGTGAAGCGGCACAAAGATTTATAATTTTAGAGGGAAAGAAAGGAGGATGTGAACACTGAGTAAAATCAACACTGAGTAAATCAATAGATTTTACCCAGAGAGAGAATAAGATACATTTCCACATGGGTTTAAAGATCCATCCTACTCTACAGGGGGAAGGGAAAGATAAGGGAAGAAGGGATTGTTAAAGGAAGATGAATGTATAAGTGAAAATAAACTGAAATTAAATGTGATAAGAAAAGTTAAAGGGGAAAGGGAGTAAAAGTTTGGAGAGGGGAATAAGAGGAAAGGAAAGAGAAAAATATAAAAGAGGAAAGATAACATGGAGGGAAATGCAGAATTAGTAACATTAACTGTAAATGTGAATGAGATGAACTGTTCCATAAAATGGAAGTGGATAGCAGAATGGATGAAAAGCCAGAATATTGCAATATGTTCTTCACAAGAAACACATTTTAAGCAGAGTAAATCAGGGGAAGGTAAAAGGATGGGGCAAAATATACTATGCTTCAGCTCAAGTTAAAAAAAATCAGGGGTAGCATTCTGATCTTGGATAAAGCAAAAGCAAAAATAGATCTCATTAAAAGGGATAAGGAAAGAAACTACATCTTCTTAAAAGGGACCACATGTAATATAGTTATATCATTATTAAACATGTATGGATCTAGTGGTATAGTATCCAAATTCTTAGAGGAAAAGTTGAATGAATTGCAAGGAGACATAGAAAAACTTTAATAATGGGGATCTCACCCTTTCTCTCTCAGAACTAGATAAATCTAACCACAAAATAAACAAGAAGGAAGTTAAGAAGGTGAATGAAATCACAGAATACTTAAATAAAAAAAAATAGACCTCTGGAGAAAACTTAATGGGAATAGAAAAGAATATACTTTTTTTAATGGCCATACATGACATCTATACCAAAACTGATCAAAAAAACCTTATAATCAAATGGAAGAAAGGCAGAAATAAAAAATACATACTTCTTCGATCATGATGCAATAAAATTGCAACAAATCATAGAAATGATCACTATATTTTAGAAAAGGATAATAATAATAAAACACCATACTAAAATTTATGGGATGTAGGCAAGGAAGTTTTGAGGGGAAACTTTAAATATCTAAATGCTTATATGAATGAAATAGAGAAGGAAAAGATCAATGAATTGGGTATGCAGCTAAAACATCTATAAAAAGAACAAATTAAGGATCCCCAATTAAACACCAAATTGGAAATTTTGAAAATCTAAGGAGAGAATACAATTGAAAGCAAGAAAACCATTTATCTAATAAATAAAAACTAAGAGTTGGTTTTGTGAAAAAGCCAATAAAATAGATAAACCTTTGGTTCATCTGATTAAAAAAAAAGAAAGAAGATAACCAAATTACTAGCATCAAAAATGAAAAGGGTGAACTAACTACCAATGAAGAGGAAATTATAATTCAGAATTATTTTTCCTGAGCTGTATGTCAATAAATTTGATAACTTGAATGAAATGGATAAATATTTGCAAAAATACAAACTGCCCAGATTAATAGAAGAGGAAATAACATATTTAAGTAACCCCATTTCAGAAAAAGAAATTGAAGAAACCATCAATAAACTCCCTAAAAAAAAATTTCTCCAGGTCCAGATGGATTTACAAGTGAATTCTACCAAACATTTAAGAAACAATTAGTTCCTATTCTACATAAACTATTTTAAAAAATAGGAAAAGGAGTTCTTTTAAAATTCCTTTTATGACAACAACATGGTGCTGATACTTAAATAAGGAAGAAACAAAAACAAAGAAAAATAAAGACCAATCTCCCTAATGAACATTGAAGCAGAAGTCTTAAATAAAATTTTAGCAATGAAATTGCATCAAGTTATTACTAGGATACTACACCGTGACCAGGTATGATTTATACCGCGTAGACAGGGATAGTTCAATATTATGAAAACACTCAACATAATTGAACATATTAATAGCAAAACCAACAGAAATCATGATTTCTCAATAGATGCTGAAAAGCCCTTTGATAAAATACAACATCTATTCCTATTAAAAACACTAGAAAGTTTAGGAATAAATGGAGTTTTCCTTAAAATAATAAGTAGTATCTATCTGAAACCATCAATGAACATTATATGTAGTGGGGATAAATTCAGAACATTTCCAATGAGATCAGGGATAAAACAAGGATGCCCATTATCACCATTACTATTCAATACAGTTTTAGAAAAAATGTTCTAGCAATAAGAGAAGAAAAAGAAATTGAAGGTTTCACGATTAGCAATGAGGAAGTAAAGCTTTCACTCTTTGTAGATGATATCATGTTATACTTAGAGAACCTGAGAAAAATCATCTAAAAATCTTCTAGAAACAATTAACTAATTCAGCAAAGTAGCACATAAATCATCAAAATTTATATATATATATATATATATATATATATATATATACATATGAATAACAAAACCCAAAGGCAAGAAATAGAAAGAGAAATTCTATTTAATGTAACTATAGACAATATCAAATACTTGGGAATCTACCTACATCCCAAGACAAACCCAGAAACTGTATGAACACAATTATAAAGCACTTCTCATCAAAATAAAGTCAGATCTAAATAATTGGAAAAAATGTTAATTGCTCATGGTTAGGTAGAACTAATATAATGAAAATTGCAATTCTACATAATTTAAATTACTTATTTAGTGCCATACCAATCAAACTATCAAATAATTATTTTACTGAGCTAGGAAAAAAAATAGTAACAAAAGGTCAAGAATAACAAGGGAATTGATGAAAAAAATAATAAAAGAAGGTGGCTTAGCTCTACCAGATATAAAAGTATACCATAATGCATCAGTCATCAAAACTGCCTGATTCTGGTTAAGAAATAGAGAAGTAGATCTGTGGATTAGGATAGGTTCAAAAGAAATAGTAAGAATGACTACAGTAATCTACTGTTTGACAAACCCAAAGACATTAGTTTCTTGGATAAGAACTGCTGGGATAAGTTGCAAAAACGGAAAAATAGTATGGCAAAAACTAGGCATAGACTCACATCTCACACCTTATAACAAAATAAGATCAAAATGGGTATAGGATTTAGACATAAAGGATGACACCATAGATAAATTAATAGGCCAAGTAATACTCTATCAGATTAATGGAAAGGGGATAAATGTATAACCAAACAAGAATTAGAGTACATTACAAATTGCACAATGAATGATTTTGATTATGTTAAATTAAAAAAATTTGCACTAATAAAATCAGTTCTGCCACAATTAGAAGGAAAGCAGAAAGCTGGGAAACAATCTTCACAACTAGGAGTTCTGATAAAGGTCTCATTTCTAAAATATATAGAGAATTGCAATAAATTTATAAGATCACAAATCATTGCCCAACTGACAAATGGTCAAAGGATATGAACAGTTTTCAAATGAAGAAATTAAAGCTATACAGAATCACATAAAAATGTTTCAAATCATTATTGATTGGGGAAATGCAAATTAAAACAACAATGAGGTATCATTTCACACCTATCAGATTGGCTAAGATGAGAAAAATTGATCAACATTTGATAAATGTTGGAGAGCTTGTGGGAGGATTGGGACATTGATGCATTGCTGGTGGAGCTGTGAACTGATCTAACCATTCTGGAGAGCAATATGGAACTATGCTTAAAGAGCAATAAAACTGTTTATACCCTTTGACCCAGCAATTCCAATTCTAGGTCTCTATCCAGAAGAAATTATAAAAAGTGGGAAAAATCCCACCTGTTCTAACTCTTTTTGTTGTAGTAAAGAATTGGAAATTGAGGGGAGGCCCATCAAATTGGGAATAGTTAAACAAGTTATTGTACATGAATATTATGGAATACTATTGTTCTATAAGAAACCATAAATGGTCAGACTCTAGAGAAGCATGGAAGGAACTGTAGGTTCTGATGCTGACCTAAGAGAGCAGAACCAAGTGAAAAATGTACACATTATCAACGACACTGTGAGATGATCAACCCTGATGCATGGAGCTGCTTTTGGCAACTAGGACAACCCTATTAGACTGGCTATGGACAATGCTAATCTCTTCAAAGGAAGAAAAAACAAAACAAAACAAACAAAAAAAATCGAAACAAAAATTCTTCAGAATCTGATGAAAATTACATTCATTTTTTAAAGGTTTTTTTGCAAGGCAAATGGGGTTAAGTGGCTTGCCCAAGGCCACACAGTTAGGTAATTATTAAGTATCTTGAGACCGGATTTGAACCCAGGTACTCCTGACTCCAAGGCTGGTGCTTTATCCACTATGCCACCTAGCTGCCCCTACATTCAATTTAAAAAAATATACATCTCTTATCTATTTCTTTCCTTTAATCCTAATTTCTCATACCAAAAAACAACTAATCTGTAAACATGTTTAACAGAAATTTATGTAGAATATTAACCTGACTGTTCATCGCTGAGGGGAGGGGAGTGGGAAGGGAGGGTGGATGGAAATTTTTAACTTAAAAATATACATAGGCATATGGGTGAATGTTTAAAATCTTTCATAACATGTATTTGGAAAAATAAAATATCAATTAAAAATAGTCATGTGTTGAAGATGTGGCTAACTGCCTTACTGTTGAGGTATGTTGGCCTTATACTAATCTCAAGGGCAAGGATAGCAATAGAGGTCTCATAAGATCAGAAATCTATTTGTCCTAGACTATGAAATGACAAAATGTTTTTTAAAACACAGTCAATATTGTCAAATATTGCACCAAAAACCACATTCAGTTTCATGAATTTTTTGAAACATTTCCTTAATTATTTTTAAATATGGAATGCTTGGTTCTGCTTTGATAGTATGGAGGAATGGAAAATGGAGATTTATTTTTAACCACACTATTTACAGTGTTCAAAAGTTGACATTTTTTTCCTGGAGGCTTTTCTATTCTATTATTAAGCATTCTCCTGCTCCTTAAATTTGGATTCAGATATAGCTTCTTCCTCTGTTTGAATGCATGATGTGCCAGAGAACTGTTGTATAACCACACAGGAACCTGCCATTACTATAACAGTGCTTACTTATAGTGCTGAAACAGATAGTTTTATATATAAAGTCATACTGAAAGAAAATATACATCAAAGAAATTTTTGAGAAAGAAATTATATTCCATTCATATTCCAAAAAGTAAGAATAAAATCCCCTTCAAAAGTCACTACAGATTAAGAATGAATTTTTAGTCAAGGGTAATGGAAATATCCCATAGAAAATATCAAATGGAAAAGAACCAGAACCCACAGAATTCAAATTTAATTTCATCAACTGAACTTTATTTTTCAGAGTTTTTATGATAATGTTTTTTTCAGTAACACTTTAAGGACACACACATATTGGCATATATATTTTTTAATTTTACTCATATGCACATAGTAAGTTATTGTATAGCACCCACCATTTCAGAAACTGGAAGTAGTATAGAAAATATACATATATATATATATGTATATTTACCTACATTTCTATCTATCTATCTATCTATCTGTCTATCTATCTACATCTAATCTATTTACTTCAATAATTCATAGTGTTTTACATTAGAATTCTTTCTTCACTGACATTTATTCATTACTAAATAAATCTGCCAGTTGCAGTGTACAAAAATTCATTCTCTGGTGTCCATCCTTCAAGTGGCAAACATCTTTAAACAGCCAGATTGGTCCTCAGAAAATAGAATACAGTTTTCCTTCATTCTGCTTATTCTTAGAATCATAGAATTATAGATGTTAGAACTGAACAAGAATCTAAGAAGCAATTAAACTCAATTCCATAATTTTATAGAGGAGGAAACCAGTGATCAGAAAGTTGAAGAGAGTTGCTCAGATTCACATAGGCAGGAATCATCAGAGGCAGGATTTGAACTCAGCTTCTCTGAATTCAAACTCATTGTTCTTTTCAGCTCATCATATTATTCCCTAGAGCTTGAATTCCATTATTCAATGTCCCAGGATCGCCTCTATACTATGATGAGATATTAGAATAATATTGAAGTGGAAGAAGTTTTATCAATGTCCCATAATATCTATATTTATAGGAATCTATATTTATAGATATGCACCCATATTTACGGCTGTCCTGGTCTATAGTAAGGCAGCACTAAGTCCTAAAAGTTCTGTGGTAGAAATAATCCTTTATATTATATTCCTATCTTTCAGGATATTGGGTTGTTTAATGCATTGAAAAGAGTTAATAATAAATGTAGGCCATCATAGCAGAGATGCCTACCCTGTTCTGAACTTCTTTGTTATCATCTTTATACAATACTGATTATTCCAGAAAACAGAATGATGAAACATGATACTTCTTTTCTGGCAGAGAGGTGATGAACTCAGGGTACAGAATAGAATATATATTATATCAAATATGTATATAAATACATATATATATATATATACACACACATATATGTAGACATGGTGAATGAGAGATTTTGTTTTTCTTGAATTTGTATATTTGTTACAAGGATTTTTGTTTTTGTGCTCTGGTGAGAACAGGAGGCAAGAAAATAGATTTCATTAAAATATAAAATTTTATTTAAAAAAAAGGAAGGGCAAGGAGAGAAAATGAAAAAAGAGGTAAAGGGAAGAAAAGAGTAGGAAAGAAAAGCAAAGAAGTTTTAGTCTTGACAGAATTTTCTGAACATTTTATGTGTACCCAATTCTGATTTGACTGGTTTTCAAAAATCAAAAAGAAAACCAAGTTTTCATAGCTGCCATTACTAAGGATAACTTTTTCTTCTTTTCCCTCAGCATATTGGAAGTCTTGGGTGAGTGGATGGGTGGGTGTGGTTTGAGACTCTAATATAGTAGTAGGTAAATAGATTGTGAAAAGTTTATTCAATAGAATCTGTGAAGTAGCACAAAATGCCAATTAGAAATAAATAGTAAAATTGGCACCAATAGTCTAACCAAAATTGGCAATCACTGGAAGTCAAAGTGTTAAGGACATTTTAGAGGATAATGTAGAGTTCCTATACTGGATAATTGAATATTTGTGAAGAAACTTATTTAGTACAGGAAAGTACAACATAGAAATTAAAATATGAGTTGATACTGTTATTATTTTTTCTAACAATACTAAGTTAATAATTGCAGAAAATAGGTTCTAGAAGAGGGAGTTTCCAAGTTACATATGCTAGGTATTGTAGAGGCTATGATCAGTTTTCATGTAAATTTTTTACCTTAGACTTTCAACTGCAATTCATTTATTTAGAAAGAACAGAAACATGCCACAGAGAAAATTTATTCTGCATGGGGAAAGACTGTTTAAAATAGGTTCATGTGTCAAAGAAAATCATGGAGGAGTTTTTCAGAAGCCCTTTGAATTTGATATATACCTTGTTTTTTTAATGGGGCTTTTCCTTCCTTTTGTTAGTTACATAATATTTCCCCAAGTATAGTGCTAAATTCAGTAACAGCATTCTATATCTTTTGTTCAGTAGAGGCAATTATGCATCTCTGGTAACTGTAGATTTCACACATTAAAAATATGATTATAGTGCTTACCATTTTTATGTCACTTCCTATTTTATAAGTGCTTTAACCCACCTCCTATGATTCAAGTAAGTAGAAAAAGAAAGCCTGATAGGTGGAAAATAACTTTAGTGGTTAAGTGTTTGAAAAGATAAGCCAATCTGAAAAAGTTGAGTGGGATGTGGGAAATGTTATTAGTAGACCCTGTCCAATTTACTTTTCATAATATCCTCTGAAGCAAATCAACTCATATGGTAGAGATGAGGAAACTGAGTTGGAAATTAAAGGCATTTCAAGAGTATAGAGATGTCAGTAAAGTAATTAGAAGCAGAAGATCTTTGTGCTGACATTGTATAATATGTTAGCAAATAATAGATAATGCTAGCAACTTATTTCTTTCAGAGTTCAGATCTGGTCTCAGACATTCAGTAGTTGCATGGATATAGGCAAATCACCTATCCTTATTTGCCTCAGTTTGCTCATATGTAAAATGAATTGGAGAAGGAACTTGAAAACCTTTTTTAGTATCTTTGCCAAGATACAGTCTACTGTAATGTAATTGTACTTAAGAAATACAAAGAGTGAGGGGAATGATTACTACTTAAGAACATTTGAAAATTAGAGGAGATATTTGGATGATCTATTATTTTTCCTCCTTAGAGACTGAATTAGATAAAAGAGGACATTGGTATAGATGAGCAACTTTAAGTTTGTTTGTTTTAAAACTTAAAATATGTATGGCCTAGAGCAGGCCTTACACACTTTGCTTTATGTGAGTCTACTTCACCACATTTGTGGAGAGAGTCAGTGTTTTCTGAGATGATGAGGAAGCATGATTCCTCATCAATATGTTGAAATCTTTGATAGTCACTGTATTGTTCAGAATTCTTATGGCTTTCAAAGTTGTTTGATTTTTCAGTGTTTGTACTATTGTGTAAATTGTTCTGGTTTTAATTTCTTCACGTTGAGTCAATTCATATAAATCTTCCTGGGTCTCATCACTTCATAATTTCCTATAGCACAATGGGATTTCATTATGTTCATATTTCATAATTTCTTCAGTCATCCCCCAATTTATGGCTAGTTATTTACACCACAAAATGTATAACTAATTTGTAAATATTTGAACTTTTCTTCTTATATATTTTATAGTAATATAAACATAATAGGGGTATCACTGGATCAGAGGGTATTCATAATTTACTTTGGATAACAGAGTTTCAAATTGCTTTCCAGATAGGTTATTATACCAATTAAAAACTCTAACAGCTGAATTCTCCCTCTAGCATTTGTCATTTTCCTTTCTTTTCAATTTTGCCAATCTTATATGTATAAATTCAAAGTTTCTCTGGAATCTGAATTCTCTATTGGTGATTTAGAGCATTTTTCATGTGGATATTGATAAGTTGATCTTCACAAGAAAACTTCCTGTTCCTAAACCCTATTTGTCAAGTGGGAATCTTTTAGTCTTGTTTATTGAGAATGTTATTGGTGTAATTTCTTGCAATTTTTTTCCAGTTACCTTTTCCTTCCTTCCTTCCTAATTTTAGCTGCATTGTGTGTGTGTGTGTGTGTGTGTGTGTGTGTGTGTGTGTGTGTGTGTGTGTAAGGTCCTTTTAATTTTATGTAATCAGAATTGTCCGTTTTTATCTTCTGTGTTCCTTTTCATCTTTGGCCAACAACCATTCCCTTATTCATAAATCCAAAAAATAATGTCTTCCTTGTTCTTCTGTTTTATTCATGATGCCATCTTAATGTTCTCAATCATGTATCCATTTGAATCTTATCTTGGAATATGGTATGTGATGTTGGGCTATACTTAGTTTTTGCTAGACTAGTATTCAGTGTTTTTAGTAATTGTTGAATAGTAAGTATCCCAAAATCTTTGATCTAAACTATTATATTTTTTACTGCATATTCTGTGCCTAAATCACTGACTGGTCTCCTTATTTCTTACAGAGTGCATCTTTAGTTTGAATAGAAATGAAAATTAACAGACAGGGTCCTATTTATGCAACAAGGGAAGGTTAGGAATTAGTCACTGAATTATCACAAGATCTTACTAGATGTCTGGGTTTCAGATTGTGAAGGCTCAATTTCTCTCTTTCGGTTTGACAACCATAAACTGCCTCATACTAGCAGACATAAACAGAGAATTGGGAAATCTTTTAAAATAAAGCTAAGGCTTCACCTCTTTACTGAGGTATAATTACCTTGTAGGTATTGGCAAACACATTCTATTGTCTTTTACTCTCTGTCTACAATTCTGTTCTATTTAATTATGTCTTCTCTGGGGAGGGAATACTACCTGGTAAGGCAGATTTCTGATCAAAGACCTCACAGAGGTTTAAATAACAATGAGAAATTAAAAAGTACAATCTGAAACTGATATTGAGGTTTATTAAGACATGTATTTTGATATATTCTTTGGAGATTCAGGAACTTTAAATGTTAGTCAAAGGAAAAAGGGACATAAGGAATGTTAAAAAGTGTTTCTTCATTTCAACTCATTTCTATGGGAAAAAGCAATGAAATCCTACTACTTGCATTAATGGCAAAAGCATGAATATGTGCCTGTGCATACATATGGGCTTGGTTCAGTCTTCTTTACTTGTGACAAGTCAGGATTAGATCCTGTCAACACTATCCCTTATAAGACTGTCTTTTAGTTTCTGTTCACCTTCTTGTATAATTCAGAGTCTATGGAGCAGGTCACTGGTACTTCATTTGAAAGCCCTTTTAGAACTTTGGGGATGGAGCTGGGTGCTACCAGGATTTTTCCCTTAATCATCTTAAACCTCCAATCTGTTTTTGCATTATTATTGGTCATTTCTCTATACAGATCTTTCTCTACATTCAGAATGACATACTTATTGTTCCTTTAAACCATTTTGTATTTTCCCGACTTTTAAGATTCATTCGGGCCAATCTTTTAACTTTGAATTTCTTTCATCCTCTTCTCTGCTGGCTGAAATGCAATTATACTTCAAACTCCTCTTGTCTCTTTTGATCTGCTTTACATCCCCTCATAAACTAAAGTGTCTCATACAAGAAGTGGTCAAGAAATATTTGTTTACTGATTAGTTTATCTATATTTAAGTACTATACATTAAGGATTATTTTGCTTTATTTTTGACTGAAAAATGTTTTTATCATATTATTCTTCTTCCCTACAGTGTTTCTAGGATGCTTATAGATGTCAATTCAATTCATTTAGAAGAACATTTATTAAAGGTTACTATGCAAGGCATCAGAGATATGAAGACAAAAAAACTATAGACTATTCAGTGCACCTGACTCAAGAAACTTACATTCTATTGGAAGTCTATATATATCAAGTATGGGCATCTAGGTGAAGCAGTGAATAGAGTGCTGGGGACCTAGAGTCAGGAAAGACTCATCTTCCTAAATTTAAATCTGGCCTCATATTTACCAGCTGTATGATCCTAGGCAAGTCACTTAATCCTAATTGACTCAGTTTATTCGTTTATAAAATGAACTGAAGAAGGAAATGACAAACCTCTCCAGTTTTTTTTTTCCAGGAACTCCAAATGGGGTCACAAAGAGTTGGACAAAACTGAAACGACTGAACAGCAATAACAATGAAGTTGAATCCTGGTTTCAGGTAAAATAAGGTGAAATTTTATTTAGCAGAATCCAGGAAACAAAAGGTAGAATCTACATGGATCAGGGTAGAAGAGAATATTCAAAGTAGAGACCCATAGTTTGAACAAAAAGGTTTTTCTGAGCCTCTATCCACAACTGGTGACTTAAAACAGACTTACCAGAGGGAAGTGTTTTTTCACCATTGAATGAAACCTGTTTGCACTTCAGAGAAACAGAACTATCCAATAACAGATCCATATTAGACAACACACTCAGAATCTATGCTCTTGACTGGTTGTTTCAGATGACTGGCACCTGCCTGGACACATACACTCAAATATCCATTTATGCTTTCACTAATGTGTTCATTCTTTCAATACTGCAGAATACAACTTGCCTGCTTATCAGACTCATAAAAAATACTCAAGAACTCTTGTCCACTGTGTTTATAGTGCTACACACCTCCCAAGAGTCTTACCTGACATTTACTTCTACATTTATTTGACACAACTTGCTTTGCAAACCAAATTTAAAGACAGCTTGAATGCTATTTCCATCCATCACCTTCCCTGTTTATGCCATATGCTGACTGTATTCCCATGCAAACAGAATCCAAGGGGTGTAGAACCCACCGAGACCATATCTGAAATTCATCTCAACTTTTTCCTTTCCTCCTCCCATGCTAGACCCACTTCAAGAAAATACAACATTTAGCAAATTGTATTTAGAATTGAACCTGATTAAATAAATCAGAAGTGATCTTTGACTGGAATATAAAAATAGAATTAATGTTTGATAGCCATTCATATATCTTACTATATGAGTTATTACTTTATATTGCTCCTTCTTTTGTTTTTAGATTCCACAAATTGAAATATATTTTCTTCTCAATTAAAGGAAAGCAAAGCTAAGTGAGTTGGGAGCTGGGAATTTCGTTCTCCTAAAGATCCTGATCCTTATGCTAATTTCATGTTAATATTTGCATGAATTGATACTGAATTCATCTACATATATTAAAAAATAGTCATATGTACACAGCCAAGACCTTATTCTGTTGCTGCAAACTCTATTTATTTATTATTATTAAAGGGGAGGTCTGGCATGTATGTGGATTTGAGGACACCTTTACATTACCACTGTGGTCTTCTAGATTACTGGGAACAATGGGTATGTATGAAATCTTTCTCCTTTACTTAATTAAATGTCCCTCAATTTAAAATATCTTGTGCAACCTCTTCACTTCTAACTCTCTCTTCAGAAAACTATTACTGGTTGGTAGTTTCAGTTGGCTCTGACTCTGACACCACAATGTGAGTATATGTCAAATACACTGTAGTGGTTTGACAATTCCTTCTTCAGATCATTTTACTGAGGAAACTGAGGCAAATAGGACCCTGTGCCCAGATTCACATAGCTACTAAGTGTCTGAGACCAGATTTGAACTCAGAAAGTCCTTTTCTTGTTGTAGCTTTAGTGCTATATCCAATGTGCAACCTAGTTGCCCTCTCCCATCGATTAGAGACATATATAATTTTTTCTATTAGAATGTTTACATGTCTCATTCAAGTCCAATGTAGTTTGGACAGAGTTAGAGTTTCAGAAACATGGTGGACTATATGCTCAAGTTCTTAAAGAGCCGAGAAGCAATAGGGTGTGGTAGAAAGAACAATAAGATTTTAATAGATCTGGGTTTTTTTATTTTGCTTCAGATATTTACTAGTTGTGTGACCCTAGATTCCTCACTTAATTTCTTGAACTTCACTATCATCATCTATAAAATATGTTCAATAATGTTTATATTGTTGGCTGCACATGGTATTGTGAAACAAATGACTTTATAATCCTAAAACATGATATAAATGTGAGTTATTATTATTATTCCTTTTTCAAAATTTGATTTCATTGTTACAAGCCTACAAGAAGCATCGTCAAATTACTATTATGAAAGATAATTAGCTTTACTGACCATCCAAGGAAAGAATTTTATAAAATACAAGAATAAAGCAACAATTGCTGATCCTCTGAAATTTGAAGAATTCATAGATGGAAGTGTATTCATTAATATCTTCACTTCTATTTTGACAAATCTTCATATTCACTTCTGAATTGTGTAGCAGGAATTTGGAAATCTCGGGCTTCAATATTGTAGAAGTCTGTCTTTGCTCTGTCATTATTATCAGGTCCATGAGGAATCAAACCTGAATACTTTGGACTTGTTGGGAAAATTCTTCCTAGGCTAATTTATGGACATTTACTTTCTAAAATGGTTGTTCTGGAAAGAGATAAATGAAGATTTCTCTTACTCTTAACACACACACACACACACACACACACACACACACACACACACATTAACAAATTCTCATTCTAGTAACAAACAGATCATTCATTTAGTCACAAGATCCAGGCTTGGGAAATGCTCACTTAAACAATATGTATAATAGTAAAAATAAAGTAAACTGAAGTTCAAATTTCTGAGCATGATCAACTTATTTATAAAACATGAATTTATCAATAAATATGATCACAGCTTCCTAAGACTCTGACTAGTAGAGAGTTCTTTTTTATAGTTTTGGAATACAGATCAACAAATGGGACTTTATAGGTGGGGAATTTTAAAAATTGTTTAAAAAAGCTCGATATCATGAATGGTGAAATCAATATATACGTTATATAATATATAGGTTATGCTGAGGTGTGGGGGAAAATATGATTGATTGGAAATTGAGAATGAAAGGCTAACAGCAATCCCCTCCTTTGCCACTGTGATTAATAAAAAGTTCCTTTGTTTGAATCTACCTGTAAGGTTAGAGACAGTGGAGCAGACTTCTTTGGATAGCATGGGTGGTGCAGTGGATAGACAGAACCTTGGTGTCAGGAGAGAAGGAATTCAGGTCCAACCTCAGACACTTAACACTTACTAACTATGTGGACTTGGGCAAGTCACTTATCCATGATTGCCCTCACATCCAGGGCCATCTCCAGTTGTCCTGATTCATATCTGGTCACTGGACCCAGATGACTGTAGAAGAAAGTGAGACTGATGATAGCACTGCACCCCATCATTTCATGTGCTTGTCATGGCATCATCTCCCTGATGTATTAGTTTTCTTTAAGAATGAAGGACAAAAATCATTAAGATAGCCTTGAATGGTGTAAAGGTACTAGACCAGACTTCCCAGTGTCCACCTGCATTTCTCAAGGATAACAAATTTCTTTGAGGCAAGAATAAAAGTGTGATTGGCAGAACTAGATTTCTAAACTTAACTCATTACAGACCAAATGAATTTCTGAACTAAAGTTCAGAGACAAAGCACAAAATCAATTAACAGTAAATGGGATCAATGAGAAAATGGACTGGATCCATCTGATCATTTTAATAGTCATGGGATCATAGGATCTTGGAATCATAGATTTAAAACTAAAAGATACCTTAAAAGTCTTTTAGAACATATTCTCATTTTTAGAGGAGAAAACTGAGGTAAAAAGAGCTTAAGTACCAAGGACAGGGACATATAGCTAGTGTCTGAGGCACTATTTGAATATACATAGATCTTCCTCTCTTTAAGTCTATGCAGTTTGCTATGCAGTGATCAATTAATAGTGATTGATTGATCTATCCCTACCTTATACTTGAAGTGCCTTTGAGGAACAGATAGACCCAATCATTCTGATGGAAAATACTGTATATCAGTGAAGTGGAGCTGCCACAGTACAAACAGATCTCAGTCTTTTTTTTTTTTTATTATTTTTGATGAACATCTTTACAAATTTTTGATATAAGGAATGAGGATATAGGGAAAGAGATACATAAGAGATAATTTTTATAAAGTGTTCAAGAGATTCGGAAGGGCTGTGTGTGTGTGTGTGTGTGTGTGTGTGTGTATTTTGTTTTGTTTTGTTTTTCTTCCTCAGGATGGGGATAATATAGTCCACAGCCAGTCAAATATGGTGATCCTTGCTCTCTGAACTGCTTCTATCAGGGTTGTTCATCTCACAATGTTATTAATGTATACCTTACTCTCTTGGCTACTCCTTTCGTTCAGCATCAAATCCTGTAAGTCAATCCATGCTTCTCTAGAATCTGACCATTTATGATTTCTTATAGAACAATAATATTTCATAGTATTCATGTACCATAATTTGTTTAGCCATTCTCCAATTGATAGGCATCCCCTCAATTTCCAATTCTTTGCCAATACAAGAAGAGCTGCCATGAATATTTTGGAGAGATTCTCATTGCAGAAGTGTGGAAGTATCTATAGAGCTACATGACTGACAATGGTCCACCTGTGGCCTAAAGGAACCATGTCCCTGTAGCTTCTTTATAGGTAAGCCACCCTTCCTATCAGGAAGCAGAGACATGCAGGGCCAGAATAAGATATATTTTGATGCTAGTTATAAAGAACCTGTGATCACTCTGCTTATCAGTCCTACTCACTTTGGTGAGGATTGTTGTTTTTCCATGGAATTAAAAGGTCAACTGCTATGAAAACTTTTGTCTGAATCACACCTTTTTCCCCCTCCCCCATCTTAATTCAGATGCTATCTTTTCCTTGATGCTTTTCCTAATGCCCTCATAGCAAATTTATATGTGTTTTTCTTTCCCTGACCTAATATATTGGTTTATTTTGTTGAAATACCATGGTGGTATTCAGTAGTTGTATCTTGTCCTCATCTCCTTCTGAACTTTATATCACTTACAAATCATTATTTGATTTTATATTTGTGTGGTACTAGAGCTGGGGTTCATAGTAAGGGATCCATGGATCCACAAGGGGATTGGATTTAGATTTCAGGGATCCTGAAAATTTGGATGGGAAAAAATTCATCTTTATTTCCACAAACCTTTGGTTTCCTTCATAATCCCACACATATAGAGGTAACTAGGTGGCCCATTGTGCAGCACTTTAGTTTTGGAGTCAGGATGATTTGAGTTCAAATCCTTCCTAAATGTTTGACCCTGAGCAAGACATAATATCTTTCATCCTCAGTTTCCTTATCTGTTAAATGAGGACAATAGCATTTATGTCCTAGGGTAATTATGAGGATAAAATGAGATAATGTATATAAAATGTTTTTTATAAATCTTAAAGCACTATAACTACTACCTATAATTGTTATTATTTTAGTTTATGCAACTTAAAACATTATTTTGAGAAGGGATCCATAAATTTCATCAGACTGACCAAGGATTTCATGACACAACAAAAGACTAAGCCTTCTATGGTGGAAGAACCTGGAGACGGGTTCTGGTTTTGTGGCCATTGATGAGACGTAATTTAGTCAACATGGACTTCTTATTGGAGAGTGTAGTCAGAGCCTTCCTCCTTGTGTTTGCAATCAGAAGAAGCAACATGAAGGAATGATGTGACCTCACATTGCACCTCCCATATAAAGATATGAAAAGATTTAATTTTCTATAGTCCAATTGAAAAATAAATGGAAATTTTTTATGAATTCTTCATAATTATTATCTATGCTAATGGAGCTTTACAAAGTTTTCACTAGAAATTTTTAAGTCCAAATGAACAAGAAAATAGTACATATATAGATACTTAGCTGAAATAGTAAAAGGGGAAAAAATCACACTGAATTCTAAACTTATACATTGGTTTAAATTCTGGAATAAACCAAGAACTAGACAAAAATAGTAAGTAAAATCAGATCAATTTACCAAGTTGACCACAGGATGATACACATTCAGGAGAGATACAGATAAAAATAGTACATTGTAGATCCATGAACACATTTCCTTGCAAGAAACTAGAAAATCAGCAGGCACCATTGTCAGAATTGTGAATAAATATATAAGCTGTTCAGGGGCTGCAAAACATACACTTAGGAAGATATATCTGCAATAGAATGAATTCAATAGGTGTGATTTGCTAGCTAATGGCTCTTTTATAAAGTAAGATACACAATTTCTCTGGAAAGAAATGACAATTTTTTCCAGATGCACTCAGTTGAATAATAAAAAGGATTTTGTATAGTATATTCTTTATTAAATATGATTCTATTGATGTACAGCTACTCAAGGCTTTCAGAAGATAGGATTATTCCATCCAATAAAAATCATAGTTAGTTCCCTTTTATAAAGATATGTTCTTTATAATATCCTCAAAAATGAATGAGGAGGTTAGGGATGGTAGGGCATAGTGGAAGAGAAATATCCTCTACTATCATACAACTCCCCAAATTTATAGGGTTTAAAACTGGAAGGAATCTTGGGAATATTTCAGTTCAATACCTTCATTTTTTAGATGTCAAAAAAAAGATCCAGAATAATTAAGTGTCTTGCTCAAAGTCATAAATAACTGTGATATAGGGAAGGGTTCTCTTGCTTTCAAATCCAGTGTTGTTTCCATTAGATCTTTTTTCCTTCTGCAAAGGCAGTTTCTTTTTTAAGACCTAGGGAGGTTCTCATTGAATTCTTGTTTCAAAATCAGTGGGAACTTGACATCAGAACATAGCTTTACAAGGGAACTTGTAGTTCATTTATCAGAAAACCTGAACTTAAATCTTGGCCAGGTCATTTACTCCTTGTGGGATCTTTGCTTCATCACAATCTTTTGGGGTTTCAATTAGCTCATTTATAAAATGAGAGAGAAGGATTTCTGAAATCCTCTCTACTTTGTAATTCTAAAATTTGAGCAGATTCAGAAAAATAAAGGATCTGCCCAAGATCATAAAACTCAATTTTATTAGCAGAGATAGGTCTACATTTCCTGACTCCTAGTTATAGCTCTTTATAGGGATGTTCACTATTACTCTGTTATAGAAAATTCCCTTGTATACTGGTCAGTCCTTCATCTGAAAACTGAAACAGTCCTTCGACTCAGTGCATGATTTCTATTTATTCAATTCCAGACCCTTGAACTTATCTAAAAGCAATTTTACTGTTCCTTTGGAAACCTAGTAAAGGGATTCTTCTCTTTAAAATGTTTAAAATGTTATCAAGGTTGGATTACATAAGCAGGCAGAAAGATATTTCCAAAATCCTAAGTCACAAGACAAATCTTCAGATTTTATTTGTGCGGCACTAGGACCATGTGCACAGATTCTGAAGCAAATATGGGAGAAAATACCCTCTCAATTTGAAAAAATAACAAAATAGAATAAAACCTAGGGTACTTACATATAAATGAATGGGTCTTGTTAAAATTTGTGAGTTCAATTCAGTAAATTAGTTTTTGGTTGCTTTTCAATTTTTTTGTGATTTCATTTGAGGTTTTCTTGTCAAGTAAAGTTCAGTGATTTGCCAGGGTCACACAACTAGTAAGTGTTTTGGGACCAGATTTGAACTCAGGAAGTCAGAAAGACTCTGGGTCTTTCACTCTATTGCACCACCTAGCTGCCCAGCAAACCTTTTGGGAACAAATATCTGAATGTATATTTTTTCAATTACAAAAAATGAAAAGTAAGTTGGGATCATAGTTAGAGGATATGAGATCCAATCTTCTCTTTGCTAGTTACAATATACAATGACTATAGACAGGTCACGTACTCTCTCTGGGCCTCATTTTTTTTTTCATTTGTCAAGTGAGGGGATTGGAATAAATGACCTTTAAAAGCTACCTTACAATTTTAAATCTAAGATTATATGACTTAGGGCTCTATTATTGAAAGCAAGCTGACATTTGATGACCTAAGTCCATTTCTTAGGTGACAGTCTCTCAATCTGAGAATTAACTTTTTGTTCCATCATCAGCTGTGAGAAAGTTGGTAAATACTTCGTTTTTAAGCACACTAATTTGTTCCTTAAATTTGCTTCTGACTTTTGTGCCCTCAAAATATTTTCTTTATCAGTAATGGTAATTCTCTCTCTCTCTTTATCTATATCATCTTATTATAGCTGGAAGCACCTTGATGATATAGAACCATAAATTTGGAGTGAGGAAGACCTGAGCTACAGTCCTGACTTAGACACTGTGTGACTGACCCTGGACAGGTCATTTGATCTTTCTCTATCTTTGTTTCTTCTGTAAAATGAGGATAATGATATCAGCTACCTCATAAGGTTGTTGTGAGCATTAAATTAGATAATCTATAAAAAGTGCTCTGTAGTACCCAAAAGTATAGCATCCAAATTCTTAGAGGAGAAGTTGAAGGAGTTACAGGAAGATATAGAAAGCAAAACTCTACTAGTAGGAGACCTCAACCTTCCACTCTCAGATTTAGATAAATCTAACTATAAAATAAACAAGAAGGAAGTTAAGGAGGTAAATAGATTGTTGGAAACCTAGATTTATGGAGGAGATTGAATGGGGATAGAAAGGAATTTACTTTTTTCCTGCAGTTCATGGCACTTACAAAAAATTGATCATGTACTAGGCATTAAAACCTAATGATCAATTGCAGAAAGGCAGAAATAGTGAATACATCTTTCTCAGATCACAATGCAATAAAAATCATATGCAATATTGGAACAGGGAGATATAGAGCCAAAACTAATTGGAAGCTAAATAACATCATTTTAAACAATGAGTAGATCAGGTCAGCTAGGTGGTACAGTGGATAGAGCCCTGGCCTTGGAGTCAGGAGTACCTGAGTTCAAATCCGGCCTTAGACATTTAATAATTACCTAGCTGTGTGGTCTTGGGCAAGCCATTTAACCCTATTGCCTTGCCAAAAAAATGAGTAGATCAAACAAAAAATTATAGAAAGAATTAGATAATGACAATAATGAAACAACAAACCAAGGCAGCTGTCAGGGCATATATTGTATCTCTAAATGCTTATATGAATAAACTAGAGAAAAAGGAAATCAATGAATTAAACATGTAACTGAAAAAATTAGAGAAAGAACAAATTAAAACCCCCCAGTTAAATACCAAATTAGAAATTCTAAAAATTAAGGTAGAAATTAATAAAATTAAAAGAAAGAAAATGATTGAACTAATAAATAAAACCAAGAACTAGTTAAAAAAAGTGTTTTGTAAAGCTTAAAGCTTCATAAAATTGCTGTTATTTCTTATAAAGATGAATCATTCTTTTGATTTTTGGTTTCCCTTTCTGCTGACTATCAATTAGAATCACTTCCAAGGATTTTCATTGTATGATATTTAATATCCTGAAAATAGAGACTATATATTTTAAGTTCTTTGCTATTTTTATTTAGGTACCCCATTTTATGCAATTTTTTTATTTTGCCAATAGCAAAGTGTATATGGGAATCCAGTGACCAAAGAAGCAGAGCCCCCAATAATGTTTCATTTGTCTCTCCATAGGACAAATAACAATGAAATCTAGATTAATAAGAATGCTCAGGGAAGAAATTTATTGTTTAATTTGATTTTCTGGTTGATTGAAGTTTTTCAAAGCTCAATTATTTCAACCCTTATTGTAGAAAATCTTCCCAAAATGGATTAGTTCCATTTCCCACCTAAATAAGGAAAGCAAAAGCAGACATGCTCTAATCTTTATGCATGCTTTAGAAACATGGGGATGGAGGGGGATGAGGGAAACATCTTGTTCTCTCACTCAATTGTTGTTTGTTCAACTACATACTGTATCTATATATAGTTTCTCCCCATAAAATAATGTTTTTCTTTCTCTTCCTTCAGCTTGTCTCTTCTCCTCACATATACCTCTCCCCACACATGTCCTTTTACTGTACTGTCCCCTACTCTGATCCACCCTTTTCATCACTCCTTTCATTTTTTTTCCCTTCTACCACTAATTTATTTTGCCTTCCTTGATCTTCTGCTTTCTGGGGTTTGTAAAATGAAGCTTGTTGAGCTTCTTGACTGCTGAGCCAGCTCATCCTCTCCCTCTTTTGAACTTCAGTTCTTCTAGGTCAATCAGATTGCAGTGTTTCACTAAAGTTCATTAATTTAAAAATAAATCAGTACTCCAAGTCATCTCACTGATTGTGGCTTTTCCTGGAGTCTATACTAAAAAAACAAATGAAACATTACAAAACCATACACTTACTTGAGAGTGACAGTAACATGAGATATGTGAGTTTAGAGTACCCAGCACAAGTGTTAATATGAACTATTTGTGCCTGATGTGTGGTAGAGCATTCCAAGCTCATATTGGTTTGATCAGCCTCAGTTAGGCATACTGCAACTTGCCTCTAATGTCATCTAATGACATCATTTTGTACTTCTTGAATAACAAGGACAAGAACCAAAAATCTGTACTCTACAAAGGGCAGTAGTATCTACAGTTAAATACAGATCCTTGAAAATGTGAGTTACATGAACAGTTTATAAAGACATGTAAGCTTGGTGATACAAAGTTGAATCATAACCAAATCATAAACTTACAGCACACTAGAATAATTAATCTTTCTCATACAACATGGTGAATTCTAGGCAAGACACATAGTTACTACCAATGCTGCCAATATAATGAGGATGACAATGCAGTTGTGTTAATCTACTTCATTTCTATACAAGATATGATACATTTTATTTGAAGTTATTTAATTCAGGAGAAAAATGGCAAGAGAGGATAAATAAAGTAACCTGTGATTTCTTTGATATAGAGAATTCCAGTAAGAAAACACCCTCTACCAATGTAGGTCAACATTATCCCTAAAACTTTGTGTTAGGGTATTGCCTAAAGTAAAATGGAAAAGTGATTTGTCCAAGGTTACACAGCCAGACATGTATCAAAGGGGGGGACCTGGCTTCATATACAGATCTATCCACTATATCACACTGCTTCAAATTGAATCAAAAGTAATCTTTTAAAAAATATTAAGCAGTATTATACACTCCAGAGCTTATTTAAATGTAATATATCATATTTCTAAACATGCTCCACACAGTTCTCCAATTTCAGGGTCACTTAAATAGTCACCCTTGTTATTTTGCTTCAAAAAAAAAAGAATAAAATTTTGTCTCAAACCAATCTATTAACATTTTGATTTGAACTCATACACTGACACTGTTTCTGGCTTTTCTTGATTCTCGCTTGAATCCCACAGACTACATATAGATTCCTGAATGAGTGGTTGTTAACCCAAAAAGCTTTATGCAGTATGTTACTTCCTCCTTCCACTTAATGATGAAATACATTTTTCCTCATAATATCCCTTGTTAGACTCCTCTTTGCTTCTTGACTTAGCAGTTGCCTTCAGGATTTTACACTTAAATTACTGACTTAGATGAATTAAAGTTATCCCCAAATCCCTTCCCTGAACTAGGTTACTTGCTTCTATTATTTGTATCCTATCTATATTTGGTGATTAATTGCTTCTAATTCTCAGCTGTCCTCTATTGGTTCCTTTCAGTATTAACCAATGGTGAATCTTTACTTCCTAGAATGTCCTGAAGGTTCAGAAGTTTTCAGTGTTGATATTAATAATCACAGTTGCCGCTATTCTGTGTTCAAGCTCTAGTATTCCTTTCCTCAATGCTGTGGTGTGTATTTGTTCTTTTCCTCTGATCTATACATCTTTGCATTTCTCTAGGCAAATAAAAATTTCATTCTATTTCCTATCACTATAGCTACATTTTATCTCTTTAAGCTATATAATGATCTGACTCTTTGCAGTGACATGCATCCATCATTTTTTTTGCCATTTCCTTGGAATGTTATTCTCAGAAATAACAGTTATTATAACAAAATGAGTTAACACTTAACTTTGAAAGGGTAAGCAAACTTTTGTGAACTTTTTAACAACTAAGTCAACAAAAACCACACAGTTAACTGCATACTAATCACCAAAACAACAAACTGTAACTGTTCTTATTTCTAGACCATGAAAAGTAGAAAAAAATATACCCCAAAGGCTAAACTAAAAAGAGTCAATAGTTCACCCTATTAAAAAGAGATAAAAGAAAAGATATGGGTTTTACCTTCTTTAATCTTCCATCTTAGCAAGTTGCAAGGCAAGAGAGGAGGGAAACTTTGCAGAGCTTTTAATACAGATATCCCTTATGATACTGGATGTTCAGCTCTTCTGAAAAATAATAAAAAAGGCAGTCATTATACTATAAGCTTGAAAGGAGAAGAAAAATTAATAATAATTTCAAAGAGCTACTCTATCAACTGCTAAATTCATTGCTAAGAGTTTTCTATAGAAGTACTCTTATAGGCCATTACATTTTGTGCATTTATCCTTCCCAGAAAATAAAATCAGACATGATCATTTTAATGATTCTGACACTATAATTATTTATTCACCAATGAACTGTTTTCAGTAAAGGATATTTCTGATTTCTTTCACATTTTTTTTTTAGGTTTTTGCAAGGCAATGGGGTTAAGTGACTTGCCCAAGGCCACATGGCTAGGCAATCATTAAGTGTCTGAGACTGTATTTGAACCCAGGTACTCCTGACTCCAGGACCTGTGCCCTATCCACTGTGCCCCCCAGCCGCCCCCACTGCACTACCTAGCTGCCCCCTGATTTCTTTTAAATTTAGTCAAAGAGAAATAGGCAAATATATGATTTTGTAAGCTAAGGTACACTTAAAATATTACATTTTTAAAAATTCTACCAGGAAGTAGCTGTAACTGCAAAAGAGCTGAGAAAAACATACAATGCAGCCCTACAGAAAACAAATAAGGGAGAACTAAAAAATAATGAATCATAACTAGTCATGCTGCTTTGGGCTACGAGTGCCAAACAAGCAACTATTGGCTACCAATGGCATCTCCTCAAAAAGAGGAAAATACAACAGATTAAAGCTAAGAAAAGAGAGACTAATCTAGTATATTATAAGGTATAAAATTTATATTTGTAATTATTTAAATCCTTAGTGACTAGCACAGAATCTAGACTATAGTAGGTGCTTAATATATATTGTCAATTGATGATACAAATATGAAGAAGTCTTAAATATTGCTTTATGCATTGATAATTTTCAGAGTTCAAAAAAATTGACAACTAAATTCAAGTTCAACTTTTAACACAAAGAAACTAAGTCCCCAATAGTAACACGTCTGATAATAAATGGAAGAGTTCGCATATATTTGCTCTTCCCATGTTACCAGGATTTGACATCCTTCAATAATTAATGAAAAACCATGGTGACTGTGTATTGTCAGATGAGTAGTGTCTATTTCTTATGAGGAAACGCTATGTCATGCACTTTCAAAGAATATGAAAATAGATGAATTATATGAAGAAAAGTAAATAAAAGCACCAATTTATTGAATAGAAATAAAATGGTATTTAGAAATAAAGATTTGCATATTGTATTATCAACAATTACTTCACCCGTCCTCTTTTGTTTCTTTTTTATTAAAAGAACACCTGTCTCCTAACAAGTTATTTTGCAGAATCTGTCTAAGCCACATATTAAAATGACAGATATTAGAATGAAATGTTAGGAATATTAAATCAAAGGTGGAAAAGTAGTAATGGGATCACATTTTTGTTCGATGGGAAAACATTGTTAGGATATTGCATATGGGAATATTGTTCATGAAAATGTCTGTATCCACATTTAGGTTCACTATTTCAGTCTTTAGTCACATATTCCAACTCCAGTAGTATCTCAGGAAAATGATGTCTAAACTGATATACCAGCTCTGAGCAATTTTCAATATCTTGATTTTTTATTCCATTAATTCTGATGAACTTTTATGCAAGACAAAGAGATATTCTTCTCCTTCCATTGTGGATGAAATAAGTGAAAACCAAAAGTCCAGTGAGAAAGATTAAACTTTTGTGGTCTTGCCTTCTGGTTCTTACCTCCTTCTATTAAGAAGTGGACTTGGCATGGAATACTATTGTTCTTTTTTAAATATATTTTTATTAAAGATATTATTTGAGTTTTACAATTTCCCCCCATCTTACTCCCCCCGCCACAGAAAGCAATCTGTCAGCCTTTACTTTGTTTCCATGTTGTACCTTGATCCAAATCAGGCGTGATGAGAGAGAAATCATATCCTTAAAGAAGAGACAAGAAGTCTAAGATGTAACAAGATCAGACAATAAGATATCTGTTTTTTTCTAAATTAAAGGGAATAGTCCTTGAACTTTGTTCAAACTCCACAGCTCCTTATCTGGATACAGATGGCATTCTCCTTTGCAGACAGCCCAAAATTGTTCCCGATTGTTGCACTGATGGAATGAGCAAATCCTTCAAGGTTGATCATCACTGCTATGTTGCTGTTAGGGTATACAGTGTTTTTCTGGTTCTGCTCATCTCACTCAGCATCAGTTCATGCAAATCCCTCCAGGCTTCCTGAATTCTCATCCCTTCCGGTTTCTAATAGAACAATAGTGTTCCATGACATACATATACCACAGTTTGCTAAGCCATTTCCCAATTGAAGGACATTTACTTGATTTCCAATTCTTTCCCACCACAAACAGGGCTGCTATAAATATTTTTGTACAAGTAATGTTTTTACCCTTTTTTTCATCATCTCTTCAGGATATAGACCCAGTAGTGGTATTGCTGGGTCAAAGGGTATGCACATTTTTGTTGCCCTTTGGGCGTAGTTCCACATTGTTCTCCAGAAGGGTTGGATGAGTTCACAGCTCCAACAATAGTGTAATAGTGTCCCAGATTTCCCACAATCCTTCCAACAATGATCATTATCCTTTCTGGTCATATTGGCCAATCTGAGAGGTGTGAGGTGGTACCTCAGAGAAGCTTTAATAATTAATGATTTAGAGCGTTTTTTTCATATGGCTATGGATTGCTTTGATCTCCTCACCTGTAAATTGCCTTTGCATATCCTTTGACCATTTATCAATTGGGGAATGGCTTTTTGTTTTAAAAAATATGACTCAGTTCTCTGTATATTTTAGAAATAAGTCCTTTGTCAGAATCATTAGTTGTAAAGATTGTTTCCCAATTTACTAAATTTCTTTTGATCTTGGTTACAGTGGTTTTATGTGTGCAAAAGCTGTTTTATTTAATGTAAATGAAATCATCTAATTGGTTTTTGGTGATGTTCTCCAACTCTTCCTTAGTCATAAACTGCTCCCCTTTCTATAGATCTGATAGGTAAACTAGTCCTTTATCTTCTAATTTGCTTATAGTATTGTTTTTTTATGTCCTGTAACCATTTGGATATTATCTTGGTAAAGGGTGTTAGGTGTTGGTTTAATCTAAGTTTGTTCCATACTAATTTCCAATTATCCCAGCAGTTTTTATCAAAGAGGGAGTTTTTATCCCAATGGCTGGACTCTTTGGGTTTATCAAACAGCAGATTACTATAATCATCCCCTGCTTTTACACCTTGTCTATTCCACTGGTCCACCACTCTATTTCTTAGCCAATACCAAACGTTTTTGATGACTGATGCTTTATAATATAATTTTAGATCAGGCAGGGCTAAGCCACCTTCTTTTGCATTTTTTTTCATTAAGCTCCTGGCAATTCTTGACTTTTTATTTCTCCATATGGATTTACTTACAATTTTTTTTAACTCAAAGTAATTTTTTGGAATTCTGATTGGTAGGGCACTAAACAGATAGTTTAGTTTTGTTAGAATTGTCATTTTTATTGTATTAGCTCTACCTGTCCATGAGCAGTTGATATTTGCTCAGTTATTTAAATCTGATTTAATTTGTGTGAGAAGTGTTTTATAATTGTTTTCAAAAAGATTCTGAGTCTGTCTTGGCAAATAGACTCCCAAGTATTTTTATATTGTCTGAGGTTACTTTAAATGGGATTTTTCTTTCTAGCTCTTCCTGCTGTATCTTGCTAGACATATATAGAAAAGTAGAGGATTTATGAAGGTTTATTTTATAACCTGCAACTTTGCTAAAACTGCTAATTGTTTCCAGTAGTTTTTTTGATGATTTCTTGGGATTCTCTGGGTAGACCATCATGTCATCTGCAGAGAGTGAGAGTTTTGTCTCTTCCTTCCCAATTCTAATTCCTTTAATTTCTTTTTCTTCTCTAATTGCTGATGCTAACATTTCTAATACAATATTAAATAGTAGTGGTGATAATGGGCACTCTTGTTTCACCCCTGATTTTATTGGGAATGCCTCTAGCTTCTCCCCATTGAATATAATGCTTGTTGATGATTTCAGATAGATATTGCTAATTATTTTAAGGAACAGTCCATTTATTCCTACACTCTCTAGTGTTTTTAATAGGAATGGATGCTGTATTTTGTCAAAGGTTTTTCAGCATCTATTGATATGATCATATGATTTCTGATAGATTTGTTGTTGATATAATTGAGTATACTAACAGTTTTCCTAATATTGACCCAACCCTGCATTCCTGGAATAAATCCTACTTGATCATAATGTATTATCCTAGTGATAACTTGTAATCATTTTGCTAAGATTTTATTTAAGATTTTTACATCTATATTCATCAGGGAAATAGGTCTATAATTTTCTTTCTCTGTTTTAACTCTTTGTGGTTTAGGTAACAGCACTATATTGGTTTCATAGAAAGAGTTAAGCAGAGTTCCATCTTTCCCTATTTTTCCAAAGAGTTTTTATAGAATTGGAACAATTGTTCCTCAACTGTTTGGTAGAATTCACTTGTGAATCCATCAGGCCCTGGAGATTTTTTCTTAGAGAGTTCAATAATGGCTTGTTGAATTTCTTTGTCTGAGACAGGGTTGTTAAGGTATTTAATCTCTTCTTCATTTAACCTTGGCAACTTATATTTTTGTAAATATTCATCCATTTCACTTAGATTATCAAATTTATTAGCATAGAGTTGGACAAAACAATTTCAAATTAATACTTTAATTTCCTCCTCATTGGTGGTGAGTTCACCTTTTTCATTTGTGATACTAGCAATTTGGTTTTCTTCTTCTTTTTTTAATCAAATTGACCAGAGGTTTATGGAACACTATTGTTCTATTAGAAACTAGGAGGGACAGGAATTCAGGGAAGTCTGGAGGGATTTGCATGAACTGATACTGAGTGAGATGAGAAGAATCAGAACAACACTGTACACCCTAACAGCAACATGGAGGTGATGTTCAACCTTGGAGGACTTGCTCATTCCATCAGTGCAACAATCGGGAACAATTTTGGGCTGTCTGCAATGGAGAATACCATCTGTATCCAGATAAAGAGCTGTGGAGTTTGAACAAAATTCAAGGACTATGCCCTTTAATTTAGGAAAAAAACATATCTTATTGTCTGATCTTGTTATCTCTTAGAGTTTTTGTCTCTTCCTTAAGGATATGATTTCTCTCTCATCACACTCAATTTGGATCAATGTACAACATGGAAATAAAGTAAAGACTGACAGATTGCTTTCTGTTGTGGGGGAGGGAAGTAAGATGGTGGGGATTGTAGAACTCAAATAATATCTTTAATAAAAAACAAATAGTTAAAAAAAGAAGTGGACTTGGGTATATCCTCCAAGAAGTGAATGTCAGAAGCAAAGATCTAGCATATGCCAGAATATGCCTTTTTTTTTTTTGTGGTTTCAAGGAACTAAAAACAAAGTAGGTAGTCTATCAATTAGGAAATGATTGAACAAATTGTGATAAATCCATCCAACTGAATTTGATTGTGGACAAGAGATAATCAATATAAAGGAATTCACAGAAATATGGGAAGATTTGTATGAGCTGTTGTAAAAGGAAAAGAGCAGAACCCCCCAAAAATTATAAGATGATTGCAACAATGAAAATAATAGTATCAGTAAAAAAAGTGAACTCAATAATTGAAAAACCAATAATGATCCTGAAAAACATCATAAATCATTTATTTTCATCAGAGAGGTGAAAAATATTAGAGCAGAATGTTGCATACATCATCATATTTGGTCACTATATTTAGTATTTTGCCTTGACTTTTTTACTTTGACATAATATAGAGTTTACTTTTGGGGTTAAGAGGGTTTTTCCAAAACTGATTATAATTTTTAAAAAGTTATGAATAATTTTTTACATAGCCAAATAATATGATTGGCAAGATGGTGATGCTTTTATTTATCTTCTGCAAGAAACAAAACTGAAAAATTAAAGATAAATATAAAGTAGATGAAACTAAATGAAATAAAAATAAGACTAGATTATTGCAGAATAAAAGCTTCATGAAATAAAATCAGGGAGATTTGTTATTTATAGAAAGACTCCCTACCTCCATTTCCCAGTCTGTGTCACATTTTATGTGAAGGGGACATAAGTCCTCTCACAAATTTTTAATTTAGGGACTGAGTCTGGGGTCCTTGACTAATTTCTCCTATCTCAGTGATCTGATTTGAACCATTGTTCAAACAATAAGAGATGTCAGGGATGGATGTTCCAGTCACATAAATGGAAAGATGAGTGAATGTAAGATAAATGGACTGAAGACTGCAGTATAGTGGAATTAGAATTTGCTAGAAAAGAGGAACAAGGTACCAGTCCACTGGACCAGTTTCCTCAGATCTGTTTTGCATGTCTAGCTGCTTGGTTTTTCCTCACAATACTTTGAGGTCAACCATATGGCCAATTCTGGGCATCTGTGCATCAGATGCACAGTAGAAGTAGGTGTAAACTATTGAGGAAAGAAACTAGATGCAAATAACTTAGAATACAAAAAAAGAAGACTTAAAGACCAAAAGTTCGAGGAACAAAGTCTGAATTATAAACCTATCTCAATAAAGGATCATGAAAGCAGGAGAAAGATGAGTAAAATCTGAAAGAGAATAAAAACACTAAAAATATCTATTATATTAAAATTACCAAGTGAAAAAGAGTCTCAGACTGTCCAGGTATCATGAAACAACAGTAAAACACAAAATACGCAAAAAAATCCTCCAAAATGGTTTGAAAGAGAAATAAAACAGGAAAAAATTATTGATGGAAATTTTCAGAGGACAAGACTCTCAATCCTACAACACAGAAACAACAGAGCAGGAAATTTGAATATGTGTTAGATAATTTCTCCATAAAGTAGAGAATGTGAGAAACAGTATAATAGAAAATGAAGTGGGGGAAAAATGATAAAAATAAAAGCAAAAGACATCAAATTTCAAAAGAAAAGATTAAATTCTATATACACCGAAGTGACTTTAAATTCAGATGCACAGAGATAATGATAACTGGTCTCCCAAAAGAACATGACAAATAAAAAGAACAAACCTGTATACTACATTGCAGAAAATGATTCAAGAGAACTGATGTGAACTAGTAAATAAAGAAAATTGATCAATAGAATCTACAGATCGTTGTCATGGAGAAAACCCAACAACAACCACCACATAAGACAAATACCATACCATCAATAGATCCTATAACATCAATATTAAGCAACACATTTTGTGAGCAGAGAGAACCATTAAAATAAAGACAATTAAAATATTCCAAGATTATTTCACAGCAAGGAAAAAAAAGGAGAAAAGATGGAATGATATATTCCAAAAGGAAACAGACTTCAAGCTAAAATTCAAAACTAACTTGTCAAAATGAGTTACTTAAATTTAATCAACAATGAAACAAAAGTGAATCTCAAGAAAAGAGAGGCAATAGAGGTCTTCCTTGGGAGTGAGGGTGGGGTTAAAAACAACAACAAAGGTGAAAAGATTATTTCACTTATAAACACTCCAAACAAAGGAATACAAGAAAAGTAAATAGCTTCCATTATCAAGAAAAGAAAAAAAATCTTTATATCCCATTAAAAAAAAGACAGGTTTGTGGGCTAAAGGAAAGAACAAAGAACAATCTTCCAAGGACTAAAAGGACATAAGAGATTGAATATTCAAGGGAAATATAGAGAATAAGGATAAGAGAAGCACTAAATTTTGATTTACTGCTCTAAAGATAAAATTCTCAAACTATCAGTGAATCAATATCTTTTGTGGAAAGGAATAATAAAAGTTTGTTATTGGAGGATTGGAAAGGTAAGGAACAGAGGGTAGAAGGAGTGATATATTCTTTCCAAATCATTTAATGAATCCTGAAAGATAATATTTTCTTTAGGTCTTTCAACAAGAATGGGGAGAACCCAGAATAGAATGGAAATAATGGAGAAGAGAACCTGAGATGGGTGAGAAGTAAAAAAGGGATCTTGTCCTAGAGGGAGAAAGGAATGACTGTCATTTTATATATAGATATATACATATATATATATATATACATATATATATATATGTATATATATATATATTCATTTATATGGGAGAGAGGGGGTAAGAAGTCTGGATTAATAGGAACATGTAATTAATTTTCTCTGGGAGAAATATGTGCAACCACCTTCTTTGTAAAAGAGCTTTACTTACATGGTCTTAATCCAAAAGAGGGAAAAAGTAAGGTCTAAGTCCCAAAGGGCACTTAACATTATAAGTTACAAGGGAACTTGGAAGCAAATAGATTATAATGTACTTAAGGATCATGGTAATGGCAGGGGCTAGAAATAGTCCTCACAATTTGGTTTACAAAGAGATTCCTGCCATATAATATGTTTCCATCTCAGGTTTCATGAATTTATTTTTCTAAATTAGGAGCTTCTAAATAAGAATTGTCTAAGATATACAAAGGTAGTACCATGAAAATGAGAAAGGACTCAGATTTGGCATTCAGAAACATTATTTTCACCAATAACTTCTGAAAAAGAAAGACAGAACAAATAAGGAAATAATACATAAATTGAGACATATAATTTAAAAAACTTTAAGGGGGAAGAGTGAAATAAGAAAAAGTTATATTTTTTAAAAGATTATGGGGGAAACAGGGAGAGAAGATTCTTAATTGCTTTCTTTACTGAGTTGAGAAAGAGAAAGGTCAAAGGAGTAAAAGTAAATATACTTTAAAAAGGAAAGAGAGAAAAAAAGCAATTCAAATAGATTTCAAGATCTTATCCTAGATCATGTAAATGAGATTGTAGGGAGAGTCTATGGAATATATTACCATCAACATAATTTAACAATTACAGCAATAAAGAGGAGCATTAAAAAAAAACTTTATACTCAAAAATTAAATAAATGAAGTAAAATAGTAATAGCAACCATAAATTTTAATTTAAATAGATTAAACAATCTAATAAAATGAATATTATAGAATGGACAAGGGGGAAAAACATACATACACACACACCAATGGACTACAAATAAGAGCACATCTAAAAAAAATCCCCACACAGAATGCCACTGAGAAACTCACATGAAATTTACTATTCACTATATGAGGGAATTGAAGTCAAGATGACATAGAAAAGCTCAGAAGTCATCTAAACTCTCCTCAGTTTCCCTCAAAACAATATTAATTCAAGCCTCTAAACAGATTCTGCAGTGACAGAACTCACCAAAAGACAGACTAAAGAAAGGTAAAGCAATTTTCCAGCTAAGATATTTTTGAAGAACTTCAGGAAAGATCTCTCACTTGGGTGAAGGAGAAACATAGCACAGATCAGCATCTGAGACCCCTGGGTCCCATCTTAGCAAGCTAGAGACATAGCAGTCCAGTTGCAAGATTTCTATCCCAGCTCAGAAGGCATTTTGCAAGCCCCAGTGCAAAGGGGTTCTAGGTAGGGCAGTTCCTGTACAGTGACCAAGGCAATAGCACCTGAGGTTCCAGCATAGAAAGTCAGTGACCAGACTCTCCAGCTTGGGATGGTGACAACGTTAATAACTCTGTATTACCCTCCATACAGAACAGAGACCAAATTTTAAAAATGAGCAAAAAACCCCCCAAAAAACATTTACCAAAGAAGGCTACTTCAAAAGAGGAAAGAAGAGGTAAAATGTGCAACCTCAAAGGCAAAAATGTACTGGTCTGAAGCCCAAAAAGTTCTCTTGGAAAAGCTCAAAAAATATTTTAAAAATCAAATAAGAGAGGTAGTATAAAAACTGGAAAAAAAGAAATCAGAGGTATGCAGGAGAATTATGAAAAAACAGAGTCAAGGAAAAGGAAGCACAGAAACTGACTAAAGCAAACAACTCTTTAAAAAATAGGATTTACCAATTGCGGAAAAAATCCACTCAATAAACTAACTTTAAAAGCAGAATTGACTAAATGGAAAAAAGATACAAAAGTTAATTGAAGTAAATAATTCCTTTAAAATTAGAATTGTTCAAGTGGAAGCTAATGACATCATGAGACATCAGGAATGAGTCAAATAAATTTTTTTAAAAATGAAAAAAAATCAGAGGAAAATGTTAAACACTTCACTAGAAAAGCAACTGACCTGGAAAATTGATAAACAAAAAATTGTTGGATTAGGGGCAGCTAGGTGACATATTAGATTGAGTACCAGTTCTGAAGTCAGGAGGACCTGAGTTCAAATGTAACCTCAGACACTTAATAATTACCTAGTTGGGTGATCTTGGGCAAGTCACTTAACACTATTGCCTTAAATAAATTTTAAAAAATTGCTGAACTGACTGTAAGTAATAATCAAAATAAGAACTTGAACAATATTTTTCAAAAAATTATCAGGGGAAAACTGCCCTGATATCCTAGAACCAGGAGGCAAAACTGCCATTGAAAAAAATTGACCAATCTCATCCTGAAAGAGATCCTAAAATGAAAACTCCAAGGAATATTGTAGCAAAATTCTATATTTATCTCATCAAGGAGAAAATCTTGCAGGTAGACAGTAAGAAATAATTTATATACCAAAGAGTCATAGTCAGGATTACACAGGACTTAGCAGCTTCTATGTTAAAGGATCCTGGAATATGATATTTTGAAGGGCAAAGGAGCTTGGATTACAACCAAGAATCAACTATTCAGCAAAACTAAAAATGTTCTTTTAGATGAAATTATGGATATCCAATGAAATAGGGGACTTACAAATTTTCAGATGAAATTATTAGAGCTGAATAAAAAACTTTGATCTTCAAGTATAAGACAATAGAAAACAAAAAGACTCAAGATACATAAAAGGTAAACAAGAAAGGAAAAAAAATGTCATTTGATAAAAATAAATTGTTTGTATCCCTGTACAGGAAGATACTTATCACTCTTGAGAACTGTATCTCTATTAGAAGGAGTATACTTAGACAAAGGGTATGGACTTCAGTTCATTTTAATGGATGAAATTAATAAATTCCTTGAATTTTACTCTTATCAGATTTTGTTCAAAGAGGAAATAAGATATACATTCAGTTGGGTTTGAAAATTTATTTTAACCCTACAAGAGGGAAAAGGTTAAAGAAAAGGAAAAGAGTGGGTGATAAGAGGGAGAGCAGAGAGAAGGAGGTGATGGTCAGAAGCAAAATATTAGTGAGAAAGGGTGGGGTGAAAGAAGAGAAAAAAATATAAATAGGTATAATAGTATGAAGGTTAATACAGAGTTACTAATCATAACTATCAATGTGAATAAGTTGAGTTCTCCCACAAAATGGAAGAAGAAAGAAGAGTAAATTAAAAACCAGAATTCTGCAATACATTGTCTACAAGAAATACATGTGAAGCAGAGAGAAACATCCAGAATAGAGGTAAAATTGTGAAGATGAATATATTATGCTTCAAGTGAGGACAAAAGCAAAAGCAAAATAGATCTAATTAAAAGGGTTAAAAAAGGAAACTACATCTTAGTAAAAATAATGAAAGAAAATCAATACATAACATATAATAGCCTAGTGGTATAGCATCCAAATTCTTAGAGGAGAATTTAAGTGATTTATTAGAAAACATAGACAGGAAAACTCTACTAGTAGGGAACCTCAGTCTCTTTCTCTCAGAAGCAAATAAATCCAACTACAAAACAGACAAGAAAGAAGTAAAGGAAGTGAAAATAATTTTAGAAAAGTTAGATATGATAAACTGAAAAAAATAAAATGGGAACAAAAAGGAATATGTCATTTTCTCAGAGGTATATGGAACCAATAGCAAAAAACTGACCATGTATTAGGGCATAAAAACTACAAAGTCAAATGCCAAAAGGCAGAAATACTAAATGCATACTTTTCATATTATGATGCAATTAAAATTATGTGAAATAAAGGGCATGAAAAGATAGTCTAAAATTAAGTAGAAACTAAATAACTTAATTCTAAAGAATAAATAGGTAGAATAATAAACCATAGAAACAATCATTAATTTCACCCAAGAGAATGGCAGCATTGAGACAAACATACCAAAACTTATGGGATCCAACCAAAGAAATTCTTAAGGAAATTTTATATCCCTAAAAGTTTACATGAATAAAATAGATAAAGATGAGATAAATGAATTGAGCATGCAAGTAAAACAACTAGAAAAATCTCTGATTAAATACCAATTTAAAAATTCTGAAAATCAAAGGAGAGATAAGTAAAATAGAAAGTAAGAAAAGTATTAACTAATGAATACAATTAAGAGTTGGTTTTATGACAAATCAATAAAATATATAACCCTTGTTTGGTTTGATTTAAATCAAGAAGGAAGAAAATCAAATTACCAGTATCAAAAAATGAATGAGGAGGAAATTAAAGTAATAACTCAGAGTTATTTTACCCAACATATGCCAATAAATCTGATAATCTAAGTGAAATGAATGAATATTTACAAAAATATAAATTTTCTAGATTAATAAAAGAGGAAATGAAATACTTGAATAACCCCATTTTAGAAGAAGAAATTGAACAAACCATCAATGAACTCTAAGAAAAAAAATCTCCAGGGTCAGAAGGATTTGTAAGTTAATTTTATCATACATTTAGGGAAAAATTAATTTTAATTCTATATTTGGAAAAATAGATAAGAAGTAATTCTGTCAAATTCCTTTTATGACAGAAATATGGTGTTGATACCTCACCAGGAAGAGCCAAGTAAGGGAAAGAAAACTATAGGACAATTTCCCTATTGTGTATTGATGCAAACATTTTAAATAAAATATTAGCAGAGATTACAGAAATTTATCACCAAGTTAATACACTATGACCAGGTGGGATTTATACCAAGAATAAAGGATTGATTCAATATTAGGAAAACAATCAGCATAATTGACCATATCAATAACAAAAACAACAGAAGTCATATGACTAATTCAATAGATGCTGAAAATTTTTTTTGATAAATATAGCACTCATTCCTATTAGTAAATACTAGGAAGCATAGAAGTAAAATAAGTTTAACTTAAAATGATAAGCAATATTATCTACAACTCTCAGCAAGCAATACATGTAATAGGGATAAGCTAGAAGCATGCCCAATAAGATCACAGGTGAAACAGGGATTACCATTATCACCACTATTATTCAGTATTGTATTAGAAATGTAAGCTATAACAGTAAGAGAAGAAAAAGAAATAAAAGAAATTGGAATAGCCAATGAGGAAAAAACAATCATTCTTTGCAGATGATATGATAGTATAAACAAAGCTCAGTAGCAAAAGATAGAAAGGGATATTCCATTTAAATAATTTAAACAATGTGTTATAAAATATAAAAATATTTAGGAGTCTGCCTGCCAAGACAAACCGAGTAACTATACGAATACAATTATGAAACTGCTTTCCACACACATAAAGTTGGATCTAAACAATTAGAAAAAATATCAATTATTCTTGGATAGGCCATACAAATATAATGAAAATGACAATTCTAACTAAATCTATTTATACCAAACGACCAAAAAATATTCCTGAGAACTAGAAAAAATAATTACAGCATTCATCTGAAGGAACAAAAGGTCAAGAATATCAAGGGAATTAATAAAAACATACAAGTATCAAATCTAAAACTCTATTATAAAGCAGCTGTCATCAAAACTGTCTGGTTTTGATTAAGAAATAGAGTAGTAGGGGTGGCTAGGTGGTGCAGTGGATAAAGCACCGGCCCTGGAGTCAGGAGTACCTGGGTTCAAATCTGGTCTCATACACTTAATAATTACCTAGCTGTGTGGCCTTGGGCAAGCCATTTAACCCCATTTGCCTTGCAAAAACCTTAAAAAAAAAAAAGAAATACCACTTTTAAGTTTGTATCCATAGAGATCATTTAAACAAAGGGGGAAAAACCCTATATGTACAAAAAATATTTATACAACTCTTTTTGCAGTAGAAAAGAATTTAAAATTGGGGGGATTTCCAACAGTTGAGGAATGGTTGAATAAGTTGTGTTACATGAATTTGATGGAATATTATTGAATTGCATGAAATGATAGGCAGGCAGGTTTCAGAAAACCTGAAAATATTTATATAAACTGATGCTGAATGAAGTGAGTAGTACCAAGAGAACATTGTGCCCATTAACAGAAACTTTGTGTACTGAAAAACTTTGATAGACAGCTCTTCTCAGCAACACAGAATTAAAAGACAATTCCAAAAGACTTTTGATTGAAAATGCCATCCACAGCCAGAGAAAGAACTATGGAGTCTGAATATACACCAAGGCATACTATTTTCAATTTTTAAAATTTTGATTTTTTTCTTTTTTTCCTTTTGCTTTGATTTTTCTTTAATAATATAAATAGCATGGAATTATGTTTAACATGATTGCACATGGATAACCTATTTTAGATTAATTGCTGTTTTGGGGAAGAGGTGAGGAAGGGAAAGCATGGAAAATTTGGAATTCTAGATGACGTTTTTTCAATTTAATGCATTTGCAAGTTAAACAGATTAATAATAATAATAATAATAATAATAATAATAATAACAAAAGCCCTATTCACTAGATGATTACAAAAAAGCAGGAGTTGCCATGAAATAGCTAAATCATTAGTAATCCAAGTTTGAATAATATATAATTTACTTTAATTTGAACTATAAAATGATACCAAGTCACATATAATTCAAGTCAAAATACAATTAATGCAATGTAAGTAAAGTAATCAAGGGTTTTTAACCTTACTGCTATGCTACTTGTCTATGTGGATATTCATGTGGATGTGAAGTGCTTCTGTGTGCATCATATTATGACCAGTTATATTCACTTATTTTTAAAATGTCCTAAATAAAATGGATGAAAGATTCAGATAGAAATACTACCATAATAAAAAGATTAGTCCATACAAATTTATTGACTATCTATTGTGTACCAAGCACTGTATTAAGCAATGGAATTGAATATGAAATTCAGCTAGTCAGTGTCCAAATCAGCTTTTGATTTCAAGTTTTCTGACTTCAAATTAAGACTATTCTCTCTACCATATTGATTTTTACATTAGAAAAAACAGTATTGATAATTAAAATTAATCAGTATTGTGTTATAATAACTCTAAATTTGAGTAAGATCTTAGAACACCTGACTTTATGATACAATATATTATAAAGGAAAAAAGTGCAGAAAAAATAAAAGAAAAAAGGTAAAGTTGGATCAGTTTTTTGTGGTTTGCAAACAACTATAAGAACAGAGGCAGCTGAATGGAACAGTGAATAGAGTACCAGGTCCAGAGTCAGGAAGACCTGAGTTCAAATCTTGCCTCACTAGCTGTGTGACTGTGGGCAAGTCAATTAACTTCTGTGTTCCTTAATTTACTGTACAAAGAAATGACAAAGCACTTTATTATCTTTTCCAAGAAAACCCTATGGACAGTAATGGTCCATAAGATCATGAAGAGTCAGGTAAGACTTAATGACTGAACAACAAGGAAAAAAAGTGTATAGAACTCTTAAAATGAGAGTTATATGGCTTGCAGTTGACAATAGAAAATGTATTTCTCTTAGCAGAGCTACCATTGAGTCAAAAGTTTCAAGTTTATTTAAGGAAAGCAAATATAATGTTAATGAAGAGGTAAGTGAAGAAGCTTTTCCTACAAGCATTGGTTGATTTGATTGCTTTAAAAATTGTATTTAATTACATAATGTTAAAATTACTGGAGTGGTGGCTCACACAGATGAGGATATGGTAGGCAAATATCTAATGCTTTGAAGAAAATAATCGAATCAATTGTTAAACACGTATCTACAAATCATATGAATTTAAATAATGAGTCCATTCATGGAATCTATTATATGAACAAATTGGAACCTGACTTCTCTCAGAGAATGTCAAAATAAAAATCCACCATATCTAGAATAGAGAAGAAAAATTATTTTATACTTATAGGAACCATAGACAAGGAAATGATTCATTATTAAACAAATGTACACCACATGCATATAATATCTATATTCCTAAAATAAAAATTAATGGAATTGTAAAAAGACATAGATAAAAACAAGATAAGTATAGTAGATTTTAATGCCCATTTCTGAGTAAACCAGATAAATAGAGCAGAAAGACAGCCATAAAAGGAAAATCTATAACTGAAAATATTGTTAAAGAATATAGAGATGATAGATTCCTTAATAAATATGAATATTTCTCCAAAATAAATGGTGCCTTAATAAAAAACATCATGGAAAAGGTAAAAAAAACCCTGAGAAGTAAAATTATTAAAAAGAAAATATTTAGAAAGCAAAATCCTGTCATTCATTTATATATTATAAAACAATCAAAATTTTAATTAATACATAGAACATAAACTAGAGATATAGATTTAAATATAAAGTTCATAATGATAAACTGCATAATGATTTAGAAGATAATCATAATGATAAAAATCAAAATTTCTATGATGCATAGAAAGGAAAATTATCTTGGAGGAAAAGTGTTGTTGTTGTGAAGAATGTAGATAAAGTATTAATGTGTTCTAAACTCAGTTGGAAACATTTGAAAGTCAACTAATTCATAAAATTCAAATGAAGCACAAAAGAAGATATACTGAAAATCAGAGAAGAAATGTGTAAAATGGAAAATAAAAAATGACCATAGAAATGATAATATAAGGTAAGCTAATTCAAAAGATGAGAAAAATCATATTACCAAAGTAAAATAGATGAAAAGAATAAACCTGCAACATAGAAAAGTGAAAAATAGTCACATAATTCTGTCAGCAAGCTGAGATTATAAAATAAATGGAGTATTAATATATAAAATATTCTTACTAGCATAGCATGAAATAGCAATTTAAATCCATCTCAGAAAATGAACTTGAGTGAGTTCTAAAAGAATTAAAAAAGAAAAGTCCCAGAATAGATTGATTTTAAAGGTGAATTTTATCAAAATTTTAAAGAACCAATATCTATGCTATATAAAATGTTTTCTAAGGTCAATAAAGAAAATGTCCTACCAAACATTTTAATAAGATAACTATAATACCTAACCCAGTGAAAAACTAATCAAAAAAAGATAGACTAAATGTTTTGTTACAAATGTTTTAAATAAAATACTAGCTAATTTTTATATGCATATTATATGATAAATGTCACACAATTCATATATACAAATAGAAATCTAATGCCAAATTAGATTTCTATTAGTAAAAATGTTTCAACATTAGGACAAATGAATATATTATCATGTTAAAAAGTACCCAAACCATATACTTATATAAAATGTTTTGAAAAATAACTTTTGACAAAGTATATTATTAATTTGTGCAAAAAGCAGGGCATTTGTGATGATTAAAAAGTATATAATATATATGTATAAATAGATAGATATACTATTAGAAGTTTAGTGTAATTTTCTATTGGAAATAATTCAAGAATGTCCCAACAAATATAGGAATAAAACAAAATTCCTTCTCTTACTTATTATTATTTACCATGATTCTAGGAATACTGAAAATAACAGTAAAGAAGGTAGGGAAATGTGAAGCTAAGAGAATACAAAATTATACCTGTTATCTTTGGACAAGATGGTTTACTTAAATAACCCTATTCATGCAGCAATGAAAATTAAAAATCAAAAGATGCAAAATAAATCCATGACAATTTTTAGCATTTATAAATAGCAGTAACAAAACTCAGAAAGAAATAATAAAAAGAAACATTCTGTTCAAAGTAACAGAATGCATAAAACACCCAGGAGTCAACTTACTAAGTCATACTGCTAGGTGGATATCTCAAAATGTCAAAGGTAAAAAGAATATTCCTAAGTGTACCCAAGTATTTATAGTAGTACTTTTTTATAGTAGCCAAGAACTAGGGGAAATTAGATTCCCATCAATTCAGCAATTGCTAAGCAAATTATGGTTCATGAATTTAATTTAATTTTGTTTTGTTATGTACAAATTATAAATAAAATTCCCGAGAAACACAGAAACACTTGTATGAACTGATCAGAATGAAGTGGAGAGTATCAGGAAAACATTATGCACAATGACTACAATAATGTAAATGAAAGGATTTTAAAAAACAAAACAACCATAATTGTAGTAGTCCAGAGAATTGTAAAAAAATGCAGTTTTCAAGATGTGAGGACTAAAGACATGTAAATATTATATATATATATATATATTGTTATACATAATTGATTTATTGATTGGCTTTGTTGCACTGCTTTTTTTTCTTTCTTAAAATCTCTACTGTAAATGATGACACCCTGAATAATGGAAATGTAGAGATATATTTGGAAAGTAAGGAGATAAAACAAAATCTATCTTTTTTTTTTAAGTAGGCAAAAGGGACTAGCAGTAATACTGAAGAAATAACCATGATTTGGATTGAGTAGAACTGAATTTAAAGTACAGTTCTGGAAAATATAAATGGTAATAATTGTACTGTGAACTTAGCAGGGTTGTATTGATAATCAAAAGGGATAATGCATGTGAAAGTTCTTTGAAAATGTAAAACACTAAGCAAATGTAAGGGATATTAATAATGGGAAAGGGAAGGGACTGAATATTTATATAGCATCTGATATACATATATATGTATATGTATATATATATATATATATATATGCATCCCTGTGCTGAGCTTTAACAAATATTTTTCTCATTTGATCTATGTGAAAGGTAGATGTTATCATTTCCATTTTCCATTTGAAGAAACTGAGGCAAGCATTTAGTGACTTGCTCAGATTCATACATCTAGTAGTGTCTAAGTTCAATTTGGAACTCAGATCTTCCTGCCACCAGGGAAGGTCCATATCCAGTGTGGCATATAGTTGCCCTTGATACCTTGAAACTTTGTTGACATTGATACATTGTTAGTCAGAGGTTCTTAAAATCTCTTCCTATAAAGTACAGCTGTGAATTAGTGGTAATAATGATAATGGTGAAGATTGTGATGATTATGATGAGAGTAAGACCTGGAATACTTAAATAATAATGATGCCAGGAGATAAAACATTTTTAAACAATCGGTAGAATATTAATTTTACTGAGCAGGTGTGGAAAATATAAATTCTTTTGCAATATCATAGAAGCCAAGTGGATGGCATAGCTAAAAAATCAGCCTTCCTTCACAGAATGCTGATTTTCTTAAGAAGCAGGTTTATAAGACTTTATTGACCTTGACATAGATATTATAAGCCAATGAGTACATTTTGCAGGATACGTACATCTTCTTCTTCCTGATCCCTTTATTGTCTCTTATTCAATAATCCTTTACAGCTCTCCCAAGTCTAAATTGCAAATAAACATGACCTCAATTAGTAATCATTCTTACTCCTTAAAAGCTCTTGGAAACATCTTAACTGAGTATTCCAGGTAACATTGGGATTAGGAAATACAGGCAGACCTCACTTTGTAGGGCAGGTCTAGTTCTGAAAAATTGCATCTAAAGTCAATTTTTATTTTTTTATATGGTGATTAAATATTGCTCCTTTATTTCTTATACTGGTACCTTTAGTACATAGAAATAATTTGTCTTTGGGTAGTTTCTTTATGTATTAGAGGCAAGTGGTGGAACAGAGCGCAGTACTGAAAATTAGTAAACTTTGAGTTCAAATTCTGCCTCAGAAAATTGTGATTCTGGCCAAGTTCTTTAATCTAGGTGTCTCAATCTCTTCATTTGTAAAATAGGGATGATAACAGTCCCTACCTCCTATGGTTGTGGTGAGGATATGATGATAATGTAGCTGTCCTTCATAATCAGAGAACCACATCATCACGTGCATGATGACATCATTTGTGGATTATGTTTATTATAGAGAGGGGAAGACATCCTTCTCACTACCTTTTCCTGAACAGGACTTCTGGTGTAAGTTTGGATGCTGCAGCAGTGCTTAGCTTTATGGATATAGTTTCTCTCCCATTTCAGCGAGGTACCACAGCACTCCAGCAACACCAGGCAAAAGTGCTGGTTTTGATTTTTCTGGCAACAAATGGCTGATAGCATGGTATCTCCAAACCTGTCTCATGATGACCTGATTGGAAGTACTACCCTTCCTCTCAGGCCTGCAACCATACACTTTCTGAAACTGTTGTCCTTGGAAGCTTCCTGGTTTCAGTGGAAAGAACAGCCAGAATCACTAAATTTGTTTATGTTTAGATTTATGTTGGGATCTGAGCAATTTCAAATCTATGACTTTCATTCTTGTTTAAATTTGTGAAGCACACTTTGCAAACTTCAAAGTATATTTAAATACTAGTTATTGTTATTTGTACTAGATGTTCATGGGGAAAAAAATCCTTTAGTAGATTAAATTTAAACATATTCTTTGGACACTAATTTTAATTCAGAATTAATAAAATTACCTTTCCCAAGTAAGAAACATAACTTGGAATAATAAACTAATTCAGGGGAAGCTAGTAAAGCAAAAGAGAACTAGGTCTGGAGTCAGGAAAACCCAAGACTTAGATACATGGTTAGTCACTTACTGTTTTCTTCAGTTTCATCAACTGTAAAAATGGGGACAACAACAACTATTTCACAGGGTTGTTTTGAGGATGTATGAAGCAATTAGCATAGTGTCTAACTCCACTAGGGTCTCTATATAGGTGATTTCTTCCCACTTCATTTCAGCAATGGAGGTAATAGCTATGGTTCCTTCTTCACTGGGTTGTTTTGCAAATCAAATAAGGTCAAGAATGTATATACTTTGCAAACTGTCAGATATTTATAATAATCACTTAGGTATAATGATCACCTTGAGATAATAGCTAGAGATTGCTTCCAACCCTCAAATTTTAAGACTCATGATGCCTGACCCACAGTAGGCACTTCATATGTACTTGTTTTTGAGCCAACACCCTATATCAAAATAACTCAGGATCATGAGAAACCTTAAGGGTTAGCAGAAATATTACTGTTCTTTTCATGAATTTTACAAGTGAAAAATGGATTTTCTGCAATCTCTTACCTTGGTATGGTTGACATGGATTAAAATGTCTTTCTTTTCTTTTTAAGGAAGTGTGCATAAAGACACCATTCAAAGGCAAGTTATTTACTTTATTTCAATGTAAGTCAGTAATGTGTATTTTTACATTGCATTGTAAATATAAAATGGATGGCATTTTCAGGCAAATGAATATTCAACTCGAAATTCTGCCCTAGTACCTTATACATCAATAGAATGATAACTCCAAAAGTATAGCATAGGTGTCATAAATCTTAGGGCAGGATTCTGTTCCCTATAATGGGTGAAAATCAGAGTCGATAATGATGCAGGGCACAGGGAAATGCCACATTGGACTTGAAGGTCAAGTGCATAGAACCACCACTTAACTCCAAGAGTACTGTCTTAGCCACTCCTTGGGGATCATCCCATGAAATATACTTTGGAGAATACTGGAGCCAGTGGCTAAATCATTCCTCAAACACCACCCTTTTCCTACCCATCTTGGAAATGCATTTAAACAAAATCCTCCAGGTGGAGGCCTCTTTAACCTTTGAATTCCCAGTTGGGGTACCACATTTTTCTCTCTTTAAGCTAGAACCTTGGGCTGGTCTATGTTGTTGGAGCAATTTGACCCCAACTCCATGTGACTGAATTTATGTTGCTCTAGACTTTTCTTCTCTCCTCTCTGCTTTTCCTTCTTACTTCTTTCCTGGACCTATGTTCTTTCAGGGCCTGTAAATAAGTTCTTTCCTAGATGTGAGGCATATGGTGGTGTTTGGCTTCCACAGGAAAGTGAAGGGAGATTGTTAGTTTACATTACAAAGATTAGAGTCTGCCTGTATTGGTGCCTATGGGCTGGTATATGGGTGTAAGAGAAAAGAATAAGCTTCAACCTGATCAAAACCTGAGATTAGATCAGGTCTGCCCCACCTAGTTCTGAGTTAACTTAGGGTGAGTGTTGCATGCTCAAGGTGGTTACTGTTCCCTCCCCTGTGCTCATTAGTATAATGAACAGGGTGGGGAAAACATATGGGGCTGAATGTTTTAATTAGATTGTGACTCCAGTCAATGATTGGCACAAAGGGGGAGGTACAAGCCTTTCAACCTACATATAAAAGCTAATATTTTGGGATTTGGATCCCCTCTTTCCTTTAGAGAGAGGTGGTCCTTTTATTAAGATGTTTTAATAAAAACCATTTAATCACTCTGGACAAAGTATTTACCAGGGTCTATACCCTGAAGAGATTATGAAAAAGGGTAAAAAACATCACTTGTACAAAAAATATTCATAGTTGCCCTTGTTTGTGGTGTCAAAGAATTGGAAATCAAGTAAATGTCCTTCAATTGGGGAATGGCTTAGCAAACTGTGGTATATATTATTGTTCTATTAGAAACCAGGAGGGATGGGAATTCAGAGAAGTCTGGAGGGGTTTGCATGAACTGATGCTGAGTGAGATGAGCAGAACCAGAAAAACACTGTACACCCTAACAGCAACATTGGGGTGTTGATAACCTTGATGGACTTGCTCATTCCATCAGTGCAACAATCAGGCATAATTTTAGGGTATCTGTGATGGAGAATAACATATGTATACAGAGAAAGAATTGTGGAGTTTGAACAAAGACCAGACTATTATCTTTAATTTAAAAAACAACAACATACTTTTATTACGTAATTTTTGTAATTATGTAATTTTGCTATGTCTTATACTTTATTTTTCTTCCTTAAGGATTTGATCTCTCTCATCACATTCAACTTAGATCAATGTATATCATGGAAACAATGTAAAGACTAACAGATTGCCTTCTGTGGTGGGTGTTGGGTAGGAAGCAAGCTTAGGGAGGAAATTGTAAAATTCAAAATAAATAAAATCTTTCTAAAACAAAAAAAGAAAATATAGTCCAAAACATACTCAAAAACTAAAGTAAAAAAAAAGTGTGCCTCAAACTTTTAAAAAAAAATACTCATTCCCCAGGCTATGCTTCATCTTCAGGGATAAGATTTGCCTTGCTGTGAGTGAGCAGTAAGTGAATACATGAGTTGATCTAGTTTACCTTCCTCTTCTGTAAACCCATTCTGGGCCCAGGCTCCCACCAAAGGGAGGAAATCCTCTACCCCTTACCCTCACCCCAGCAGCTTATTAGAGGGTTAAGGATGTGTGCCTCAGAACAACAAATTTTATTCCATGGCAGTAAGGAAAAAACAAGACTATATAATAAAGTAAAACTTAAAGTCACATACATGAAAAAAATGAAAGGTCCTATAAAATATGAATAATACTTAAATAAATATCAGATTACAAGGCTGCTAAAGTAATTTTTTCAGTTGAAAAAGTAGATTAAAAACCTGAATAAAAAAAGCAGAACCTTACATATTGCTCTCAAATGTCATTTAGTGTCTAACAAACATATTACTTTTTCATAGGATTTTGAAAATATTTATTTGTTCAGTTTTCCAGTATTTTATAGAAGCTGTTCACTTTTTGAAATTGAAAATAAGCTTTGAATTAAAGTTAAGAGAATAAGGAGAAACCCAAGAGAGGTAGTAATTTAAAGCACATAAACAAATTTAGGAATAAATTTACCATAACATAAGACTGAGAAGTCCTGGAAATTCTTTAAAATTGAACCTAATGCTTTGAATTACTTCCTTGTCCATTCCAGGCAAGTCTTACAGCATCATAACTCTGTGCTATAGATTATTCTCAGCCACAGTCATTGCCTTGGTCTGTCCCTGGATTTGCCCTCAGTAGGTTCAAGAGAAGACCATGAAACCAAGGATAGCCCAGAGAACAGTTCTCAAGAATGCTACCAATGAAGAAGGAGCAAACTATATTTTGGGCCTGGGACCAGTTACCTTATCTGTAGAATGAAGATGGTTTATCATATGACCTCTAAGGTTTCTTCTTATTCTAAATCAATAAATCTTTGGTTCAGTATGCCTGCTGGAACTGTTTTAAAGCAGATTTCAGTAGAAGGAATTTCCCATTTCTTTTATGTAAAACTTTTCTCTGATACTTTGTAGATATATACTTTCAAGTGGGGAGTTTGTGCCTGCCTTCTGGGTTGCTTTAGGTTTCTAGGCAGGATCAGTATTCTAAAATGTGTCCTGGATTTTCTAAAGTCAAAGACTCCATTGATACATGGAGTACCCTGAGCCCTTTTTGCAAAATTACAATAACTGAAAGTCATCTTTGTTGATATTATTCAGTTATGTCCAATTCTCCATAACCCTATTTAGAATATTTTTGGCAAAAGTATTGGAGTGATTTACCATTTCCTTTTCTAGCTCATTTCACAGAAGAGGAACTGAGGCAAACAGAATGAGGCTCAGCACCCATGAACTAAGAGCAACATCCTTCATACTGCACCTTCTCCTGCCCCAAAAGGTGTGACCATAAAGTCCAAAGTGGCTTAGGAAATGGAGATGGCAAAGAGTCAACAATGAATGGAGAAAACCCACCAGAGTACTGAAAAATTTCCAATATAAAAAGATTACAACATTTTTCTTTATCCAAAGTCTCCCGCTACATCATTATATCACTGTCCAACATTCACTTTTTCAAAACTTTTGTTTTTCATTCCTTTCTCATGATTTCTCTCCTAAATTATAATTTGTCTTTCATAACATGATTAATATAAAATTATGTTAAATAAGATTGGACATGGCAATTTGTTTGCTGTCATGGGGAGGGAAGAGGGAAAGGAGACTGGTAGAAAAATATGGAATTCATAAACTTGCAAATGGATGAATGTTGAAAGTGATCTTTGTGTGTATTTGAAAAAGTAAAATAAAATTTCAACTAAAAATAAATTAAGTGCTAAGAAAAACAACAGAAAATATAGTGGGATGATTTTGTAAGAAGAGAAAAAGGTAACTCATGTGCTCATACACATAATGTAAAAGGAAACATAAATTTTTTAGTGTTATAGACCCCGGGATAATCTAGTGATGTTTACAGACCCCTTCTCAGAGAAATGTTCTTTAAAAAGATTGAAATAATTGCTAAATTTCAGTGGTAGGTTAGTGAAAATAAAAATGTTGTTCTGCCCTCTTCCCTTTCCTCCTAAGTTTAAAGTCCTCCTAAAATCTATTCGTGGACTATAAATCTCTGATTTAGAAGAAAGTCCCTCATATACTCTGTGATCCAGTGACATTGGATTTCTTGTTCTTTCCAGAACTTCTCTCCCTCCTTATCTCTACCTCCTGACTTCCTTCAATCTCAGCTCAAATCCCACCTTCTACAAGGCTTCCTTGACCTCACTTAATACTAGTGCCTACCCTCTGTTGATTGTTGATTTATTTGGTAAGTATTCTGTTTGTACATAGTTGCCTTCGTGTTGTTTCCTCCATTAGATATACTGCTTAAGAGCAAGATTTATTTGCTTTTCTTCATATCCCCACTGCCAGCACAACATCTGATAATTGGTAGGTATTTAATAAATGATTATTGACTGACCAGTGGACCAATGTAGCCATAGAACAGGCATGGAGTCAGAAGGATCTGAGTTCAAATTTGACTTCAGACACTTGACTTGTGACCCTGGGCAAGTCACTTAAACCTGATGACCTCTCATCCAAGGCCATCTAAGTCATCCTGATTCATATCTGACCACTTGGATCCAGTTGGCTCTGGAGTAGAAAGTGAGGCTGGTGACTTAGTACAGCATCCCCTCACTCAAATCCAGTTCAAGTGTCTGCCATGACATCACCTCCCTGATGTCATGTTCTTCATTGAGGATGAAGGACAAACTACAACAACAAAATGCAGACCCATTGACTATTATTGTTTTATCTCCCAACTTTGGGCTTCTTAATTATCTGATTCAACAGGATAAGAAGGCATGAAAGTTGCATCATTGGCATAATTATTGACATCATTGAGATCACAGACACAATGAAATGTTAAAGTGACTTTTCAATGCAATTGTCAAATTTGTATTATAATTAATGAGCATTGAGCATACATAAAAGTATTTTCAGATCTATATTGTAAGAAAAGTTGGCAACTAAACATTTAGTATGTTGTTTTTTATTGTCTGTTCCACTCTCTCTGCTTCCTCTCCTCTTTCCTCCATCACAGGCTTTGGCAGGTTCTCAATGGTATGAGTATACCCAGAAGGACTCACCATGCTGAAGCTTAATGTACTGCTGCCACACCCACTATGCACTCTGTGAGCAAGATAACTTAGCATTCTGACTGAACAGAAGGTAAATAATGATTCATGGTGAAATCACAAATGCGCCCCCAAACAAACAACCTTACAATAGTTTTTTTTATTATTTATTGTTAGCAATCTATCCACAATCCACAATGCATTATTTAATGAATATCTTTTTCTTCATTGGAAAATGAATAAGAGATCTTAGGATCACTAGATTTCTGAGGTCCAGGGATGGTGGACATAGTTAGTTATACTTATGACAGATGGACATATGGAAACTGGTGATATGAATGTACAGTTATAGCATGTTGACTTTTCTAGTCTTTATTTTTATTTATTTATTAAAGGCAATGGGACAAAGTGACTTGCCCAAGGTCACACAACTAGGCAGTTATTAAGGGTCTGAGGTTAGATTTGAACTCAGGTATGCCTGACTCCAGGGCCAGTGCTCTATCCACTGCACCACCTAGCCGCCCTGCATGTTGACTTTTCAAGGAGATTGGCTGTGTGGAGTGTGTGTTTGTGTTTATCCCCTAATGCAATTTATCTTTAAAGGAAATCTGCTGGTAGGCAATAATTACTCTTCTGAGAGAAAAAAAAAACAAAACTCAACAAACTGTATCAGAACTAAAGAAGAAATAATAGAGATTTATTCATATTCTTAATTTTTAGTGATAGAGAAGACACCAGAGACCTATTAAACCTGTTGAGGCACCTTTTAGCATCCCATTGACTTGTATGCCTATGTAGCTGCAACAAGGAAAGGCATTCTAAATTTATCCAGTGCTCTACAGTAATTATTGCATTAACTAAATGTATGCAACTACAATATTATTAGTAGTCAGAATAGTTGTGAATAGACCTTGAGTCTTATCTTTTCATATTTCAACCTTTAGTTGGTGAGGAAACAGATGCTGGTTTATAATGGGAGGATATGAATCTAAAAACTGAAAAATCTAAATTGTGATGAACCTAGCTATTACTTGGATAATAATATGTCATATTCATTTTTCTACTTTGAAGAAACACTTTCCTAGTGGGATGACATTGATAGAGGTGACTCAGTAAAGAACATGCTGGGAATTAAAAGAAAAATTGGAGTGGCTATAAGGTAGGCCAAATGAGATGCAAAATTGAGCTGGTGAAGAAACAAACATCACTCTCCCAGCTGCAAATATCCTGGGCAAATGGACAAGAATTAACAGGTGTTAGTAACCAGATGCCCTGAAATTCTGACAAAAAAAAATAAGATTGGTTGTTATGGTACCCCTTGATTCTAGTGGGAGATCAGTACACGGATACACAGATACCTCCTCTCCTAAGACTGAGGAGAAATTATAATGTCTTTGTAATATTTTTTATCAATAAGAAAATTAGAAATAATCATTGTCATGTCACATAACTTCAAAATATAAAACTCTAATCCTAATTTCTCTTCTGAGTTTCAGTCCCACATCATTATCATCATGCAGAACATTTCTACTTAGATCATCAAATTCAATCTATACAAAGTGTATTATCTTAATCATTCAAATGACAAAATTGATACAGGGAAATTAGATACTTTCCCAAAGTTTTATAGAAGTTCTTAATTAGGAACAAAATCCATGTTCTCTAACACTAGTTACAGTATTCTTCATATTGTCACTCAATGTACTAGGTGCTTGGAAAAAGTGTAATTCAATTGCAGTCCATAGAGAACATAATCTCTCTATTTAATTCTTTTTACATCTTTTTTTTTTTTTGGTAACTCAGTAGGGGAGTTTTGGTGTATAAATGTCATGTATTCTAAAAGAATGTGTACTTTTTGATTTTCCCAATTAGTTCACTCTAAATATCTTAGATCATATTTTATTTTTAAATTTATTTTATTTTATTTCAACTATCTTAGATTTTTATTTTATTTTTTGTGGGGCAATGGGATTAAGTGATTTACCCAAGGTCACACAGCTAGTCTCATCAAGTCTCAGAGGCCAGATTTGAATTTAGGTCTTCCTGACTCCAGAACTGATGTTCTAGCCACTTTGCCACCTAACTGCCTCTTTTAGAGTTTATTTAATACTCTCTTCTATTCTATAATTTCTCCCTTATTTTTTGGAATAATAACACTTTGATAATTATATTATTATATTACTATGTAATACTGCTATTAATATATTAATTTTATAATCTGAAATAACTATTACTAATAAAAACTAAGAACTATATGAGTAATATTATAAATTTAATATAATTATACTATTGATGTAGTAATGGATAATTAATACTTATTAATATATTGATACTATAAACATAATATATATGGTATAGTATATAATATTCTACTATTATTATTTTAGTTATTAGTCTCTGAACTACGAACTTTTCTGTTCATTTAAAATTTACCTTGGTAAAAGGCAAAATTTATCTTGTTCTTTGAGAACAAAATGTGGGAGGAGCATCAAAGTCTAATTGAAACCAGAAAGCATTAGAGGAGATAAGCAAGAATATTATTTTGCTACTTAATTAATTCAGTGATATAGTTACCATTTGCCTCAATGATCCATCTTCCAACACCTGTTGCCTATGTGATCCTAGGCAAATCACTGTCTAACTCAGTTTCCTCATTTATAAAATGTGGATAATAATGGAATAGCCAGGATTATTGTAAGAATCAAGTAAGATGATATTTGTGAAGTGCTGTGTAACATTTAAAGTGCTATACAAGTGTAATGATCATTATTGTTGTCAATAATAATAATAATAATAATTACTCTTCTACTATATCATGCTGCTACTCAATTACAAATGTGTGACAAATTGAATGAAAACATATTAATTACACTTGATTTCTTCAAGATCTCAGATTTTATCAGTGCGACTAGTCCCTCCACTGATGTAGATTGAAACCATTCTCTACCTTGGTATATGATCTTCATGAGTTTCTATGGCTATGGTGTCCAGTCTTTTAAGAAGGTTCCTCTCCCAACTGAGCTAGACTGGTCCTTTGAGCTGATTAAATCTAGGCTAGTCATTTAATCCTGTTTACCTCAGTTTTCTCATCTGTCAAAGGAGTTGGAGAATGAAATGTCAGACCATCTCAGTATCTTTGCCATGAAAACTCCCAATGGGGCCACAAAGAATCCGATATAACTGACAAACAATTAAACAACAACAAGAAGAAGAACCTGCCAATATTTTGACTGGGTTGTCTTTCAAGTCATGATTAGTCAGAAAGCACTGATTAAGTGATTTAGTATATTTCACGGGTATTATAGTGAATCCCAGAGACTGTTCATCAAAAAATCTCAGAATAAGTGGATTGGAAGGAATGTTAGTAGGCATCTGGTCTAAAGATGAGTTGACTAAGAACAAGACTATACAATTAGTTAGTAGCAAACTTATACAACCTTTTCGATAAGTAATCAGTAAATTGCTTTAAGGGATGGGGTTCAAAAATATGACTCGTTTTTATCATCAATGTTTTTCTTTTGCTACTATATATCCCTTTGCTGTGATAAATTTTCTGGTCTATGCAGATTAAGAAAGGCTCCATGATTTGAATAAAAAGCTATTCTTGAATTCAGGAAGATCAAAGTTCAAGGATCACTTTTAATGTTTATTGGCTATATGATCCTAAGTAAGTCATTTAAAATCTGAGTGGCTGTAGGCAATTCTCTAAGAATATAAGGTGCAGACTAATTACTAATCACCATTGGTGAATGATGTTTAGATTGTATAGAAATCACAAGTGTGGAACACAGTCACCATTTCCCTCTTTTAAAAAAACAAAAAATATGGGCAACTTGTAGTTCCTGTTAATAAGGAGCTTTATGATCTAAATGTAAGATAAATTTTAAAAAATTCATTATAAAAATAATTGATTTTAAAAAACTTCCCACCATGACTATTAGAACTTAAAGTCCATATTTATGGAATTTCATTAAAATATAGGTATAATTAAATATAATTAAGAAAGATATTTGAAATTATAAATACCCAAATAATTTTCTCAAATTCAGTTACTTAGATCCTATATTTTATGTTTACACACACACACACACACACACACACACAAACACACAAACACAAACATGTTATTTCATTTATCCAGAGTATTACAAATAATAATTTTGGGTTTGAATTTGACTGGAACCATTACTTCATTGGTGCAGAGAACTCATGGCAAGAAATTTCCAACATATAGCAATAGGTGAGTATTTTCTCTATAGCATATTGACTTAGAGAATTCTATGGACTAGTGATTCAGTGACCTTGTCAGGGTTATGAGAAGTAGGATTTGATCCTAAGTCTTCTTGACTTTAAAGCTAGCTTTCTAACTGATATATCATACTGTGTCTCAGTATCCATAAAAATATACATTTTTATCTGCTGATCCTCCCCCATGATAATAAAAATAATTATCTAATAGCTATAAAAGAGAAGCTATATGAAACTTTGCTTTCAGAAACTGACTGTACTTGCTACCAGGGTCAAGTCACTGTAAAATTATAAAGAACCCAAATCAAAACATTTTATAGAGTTCTAAAAAGTTTATTCTTTAACTGTTACCTTTTCAAAATGTCATTATCTACCACTATTTGCAATCACTAGTTTCTGTAAGCAAATACAATTCAAAGTTAAATATAGATACTTATTTGGCAGCTCAGCCTGTAGACTTTAGTATTTCTAATTACTGAAGACTCAAAATCTGACCCTCATTCAACAGCATACAACAAAATCCTTCAATCTAAACTTTCTGTCTTTGGTGAGACATAAAGAATAGTCCTTTCACTCATGTAATAGTCACTTCTCGGGTCTGTCTAGAGTAAAATAATGCCTAGTTTCACTCTAAGTATCTTTCGAGTACCAAATGGCAGCACATGTTACTTTGCTACAGTGGTTTTCTGGAATGGTATTAAGACATCTGCTAGTCAATATACAAAGGGAGTAAAAAAAAAATCACAAAAAACTATAAACTTCTATAAATTTACAAATTGTCTTTTTCCTTAGCCAATGTACTATTTGCTTTCATATGGCAGAAGTCCTGATGAATTAACCACTGATATGTACAAATTTTCTACACTTAGAAACATAATCTACCCTCTGACATAATCCCTGAACCCCAGTTTTGAGACATGAATAGATGCCATTTTTATATGAGCTAATTAATGCCTAATGATAAGGGAATAGTGATTAGGTCCTTTATTAATACTCCCCTCAGCTGCCTTTCCTGAGTATTAAGAGGCTCTCCTGGGGAAAATTAATGCTCTGGGCTATGGATTAAGCTTTCTTACAGGCAGTCCTCTGGGGTTCTCTACCATCAGCAGAGGCAGTATAAGCCATTTAATTCATATAACTCTCTTTCCCTGTTACAAGTGACCTGTCTGCTAAAATCAAGAGAAAATATGAAGTGATATAGGAATTAGAGGGAAAATGTCTAGTCCAGTGGCAAGAATAAAGACAGAAAATCATGACACAGTTTTCCCTCTACTCGGATCCATCATTCCATTATTCAGTGTGCATTTATTAAATGCTAAATGACCGAGAAGATAGAATTCAGGAAGATATGACTGCCTCAGACATTTACCAGCTGTGAGTCCCTGGGCAAGTCATTTAACCTTTGACTTCTTTAGTTTTCTCATCTGTAAAATGGGGATAACAATAGCATAGTTTTGAAGATCAAATGAGAGAATATTTGTAAAATCCTTAGCATAGTGATAGATACCTAATGAAGACTAGTTCACTCTCTTTCCCTTGTTCCTGCTTACTCTGAGCTACTGTGCTAAGCTCTAAGGAGATAAAGAAAAGCAAAAACATGGTTCCAACTGTGATATTTGTATACTGTACATATATATGTGCACCGGAAATAGGAAGCCATGAGCAACTAGGAGACTTGAAAAAGCTCTTCTAGAAGGTAGCTTAAATCTTTAAGAAAAGAGAGGAAAATAATTTGGGGAATAGTGTTTGCATAACTGGAAGTCAGACAATGGAAAGACTCAGAGTTGGGAGATTAGGATTTGCAAGGCCAGCATAATTGAATTATGGAATTATGGGAATATGAAGAAAGGAATAAGAAAACTGGAAAAGCAGAGATGGGCCACGTTAAGTGTCAAATGATTTTTTCCATTATCTTTTTTTGGGAGGAGTTAAGTATGGAGCAATCCTAGAGTATTAAATTAGAATTTAAGAAACTTGGGAGATCATATGCTATGGGAGGCTTGACATGACAGAAAATTTACAAAAGTATGGCTTTGTGAATAAATTAGGAAGGAATAGAATATTTTCTGTACTGCAATGAGGGCCCAGTTGAGACTAGTTGAGTTGGTTTATTAACATGTTGAGATGGAGAAGGGAAGAGAGTATATCCATTGCAGGGGTAATGGCCTGAGGAAGAATTGAGGGTTTCAGGAAGATTAAAATGAAGATGAATAACAGGTTTAGAGCTTAAAAGACATAAGCAAAGATGGAGAGATAAAAGATTATATTCAGATAAAAGAATTTCAAATTCCACAAATGTAGAAGTGGCATACTTGTGCTTTATGGCAATATCAAAAGTGTGACTATTTTGGTGAGTAATTGAAGTGGAGGAAAAAAATGATGGGAATTTACTGAGGGACTGGGAAGTTAGATTATTTGAAGGAATATACTTCCATATTATAATGGTAGGAAAGGGAGAAGAGAAAAAAAAGTTTTGAATCAAATACTGAAATCCATGAGGAAGGAAGGAAAATGTTTTTAAGGAGAATGTTTTTAGATAATAATCCACCAGGATCTTAATTAGGTGATAATCTTGATTAGTTTGAAAATCTAAGGAGTAGTGATTGCTTAGAGAAAGGTTGCAAGAAGTATTCCAGTGCTCTTTCATAACCACTGAATTGTGAAGTATAGGGGAAAGAATAAGTAGTTCAGAATAAGATGCAGAAATGTCATATCATTGGAAAGGAGTCATGTTTCTGTGAGGGGCAGCAAATGAAAGGAAGTAAGAATTTTAATATAAAAGTAAGTGTTTTTAATTGTTACAGAAGATGTGGTGGAAGGGGCAGACTGATCTGTAGTTTGATATTGTGGGGGAAAGAGGAGTTGGAGTAAAAAGACATGAGGGAGTGGAGATATTAAAATGGACAAGGGGGTTTGTAAATAAGTTGCTTGGTTTCAGAATTTGGGGGATGGAGAGAGGCAAAGGTAAGGGAGGATGAAAACTATTGAGCAGTGGTCTAGAAAGAAGATAAAAGATTAGAGAGAAATTTATAGAGAAAAACAAGGGTTTAGATTATTTGAGGCATTACTATGAATATTAGCCTCTTGATAGAGAGAGATGTATTTTAAAAAGAGTAAGACGACTTAAATCTTAGCAGGAAGAAATAAGAAAGAAGGTATGAGAGATTTATCAGGATACAGGATGTGGGAGTGCCTTGTTTGTCCTAGAGAAAGCACTAGAAACAGATGATGTGGTAATCCTTTCTGGGAAAAGGCCCAGGTGGGGTGGGAGCTGGGCAGTGACCCCAAGTGTGACCTCCCTGGAAGTCTGGAGGGGTAATAGGGATCTTCCCCTGTCCCTGATGCTATTTCTCTGTTTGCTAGGCTCATCTTAACTCAGGGCCTAAATGGGGAGAGACTAGCAGGAGTACTCCTCATGTCTCCCTCATTCTGTGGAAGGTCTGGTGCTGGATTATAGATTATAGAAATTGGAGTTACAAGGGATTGTGGAGATTACCTAATACACCTCCCTCATTTGATAATGAAGCTAAAGTTTAATGAGGATATATCCAAGGTCATTCATTTAAAAAAAGGGCTAGAATTGTAGGGTAACATTTAGACAAAGTATAAAGTCAGCCTGCCCTTGTTCTCTAATGATGACCTAACTATGCTCCAAATCACTACCATGTCCTCCTTCTCTTCCTTTTATAAAATACCCTGTTTTCTTTCAGTGTTGTGAACTAAATAAACTATCAAAGAAAATCATCTGATAAATTGATTCACATTAGATATGAATGACCTAAATGAACAACAATGTTACCTTTCCTAACAGTATTTGCATTTGAAATTCTTGTTAACCAAAAATGTCAAATCTCATAGTAGAATTACAGGCAGTGTGACAGGCAGAGAAGATCAAGATTTCTGAAGGTTGGTACCTCCTCATGTCCCTCACATATCATCACACAAGCCACTGCCAATACTGATTGTCTCTTAGTTTTCTATCTGAAGTTGTGATAAAATATTCCTTTATTCATTTCCATCAGAAAAAATAATTCATGTATTCAGAAAATCTTTTAATAAAGATCATATGAATTAAATGTAAAACTCTGATTTCTTCTAAGAAATGCAACATAAGAGTCTACGGAACTAACAGAAGTTAGGACTGGGAAGGGGCTCTTTCAGAAGGTAAGATTTGAGCTTAGACTTGAAGGAATCTAGGGAAGTCAGGGGATAGAATTAATGAAACTGAGCATTCTATGCATTGGGGGACAGTGATGCCAGAAGATGGAGTATCTTGTGAAAGGAGTAGCCAAGAATCCTGTGTCTCAGGATCCCATGAGTGGAGTAAAATGTGAACACCAGAAATGTAAGAAAGGACAAGGTTCAAAGGTCTCTAAAATCCAGGTAGGATTTTATATTTGATTCAGAAGGTCATAGGAAGCCACTGGATTTCAATGAATAAGGAGATGATGATGTCACACCTGTGCTTTAGAAAAATCACTTTGGCAGCTAAGTGGAGGGTAGACTGGAGTGGGAGGAGACTGGGACCATTGATACCATCCATCAGCCAACTATAATTCACCAGATGAGAGGTCAGGAAATGATGCACCAGCATGATGGCTAGATGATGGTAGGAAGATATATACAAGGGATATTGTGAAGGTAGAAATGACAATACTTGGAGACAGAATGGATTTGTGGGATGAGTGGGAGTAAGGTGTTGAAGATGACAAAGGCATTATAGCCTGAGAAATTGGGAGGATGATGGGGATCTTAACAAATGAGGTGATTTTCCAAAGAGGAGAGGCTTTTGGGGAAAATCATGAATTCTGCTTTGGTCATACTGCATTTGAGAAATCTGTAGGCTATCCAGTTTGAGAGGTCTAAGAGACAATTGGTGATATGTGTCCTGGATTTGACCAGACAGACATGAGAATCTATGGCTCAAGACCATCATTGAGCCCATGGGAGCTCATAAGTTCACCTAGTGATATAATAAAGAGGAAAAATAGGATCCAGAAGAGACCCTTGTCTGATATCTTCAGTTACAAGGTGTGACCAAGTAGAAGTTTCAGCAAAGGATATTGAGGTGGAGTGATCAGATAGGGAAAGTATTAATATCTCAAAGACCTAGAGAAGTGTGATGAAAGAAAAGCTTGAGGGACAGAGTTTCCTTTTAATTAGAAATAAATATATTAATTAGGCTAATAAATAATCAGCAAATTGATTTACAGTGGTTTCTTTCAGTAAACAGAACAAAATCATGGAGATCTCTGATTACTTAAATACCTTTGAAAAAGGAGGTGCCCCTGACAGTTGAAAATCAACCCTGATTGGTGAACAAGTAATGAAGTTAACATATTAATAAGGATCTGGATCAAAAATCTTCAGCTCTTCCTATTGAGATCAACTTGGTCATGAGATTCAGATACTTCCAGTAATTTGGTGAAAGGAATTCAAATCTACTAAGATCACTGCTTGATTTTCTTCTTCATAGACTAGGTTACCCAAAGGACAAAAATTCATCTAGAATAGATTCTGTTTATAGGGTCTTCTAACTGGATGGGGTCCTGCTCAAGATAATAGAACATATATTTGCAGGATCTGGGCAATTTCATTTCTGTCTTTCAGAGACTGACTGAATGACCTATGAGGGCTAGTCTCCAAATGAAATAGAAAAACCTCAATCCTAAATTAATAAATAGTAATTACTATAATAAAAATAATAATTTCTCCTAAGAGAGAATATCCAGATGAAGAGGGTGACTAATAATGTCAAAAACTGGAGAGAGGTCAAGATTTTTCTAATTCAGCCCTTTGACCATGGGCTTATATAGTTAACCCTACAAGCTTGAATTTCCCCATCCTTAAAATAGGGATAATAACACTCTACCCATATCATAGACTTGTTAATGATGAAAACACTTTATTAATCTTAAAGTATTGTATCAATCAACCAATAAACTGTTTATTATGTGCTTACTACATGCCAGGGGCTATACATGCTAAGTGCTAAGGATAAAATGAAAAAGAAAAAAAGAGCATCAATTTTCAAGTAGCTTACATTATGTTGAGAAATTCAACATCTTTATAAGAAATGCATACAAGATGCATACCAAATAGACTGAAAATAATATTTGAAGGGAAGTCATAACACCAGAAAATGCCTTCCATAGAGTTGAGACCTGATGGAAGTCTTAGAAACATGGGGGTTGATCAATGTAAAAGCAGGGAAATGAGATTTGCTTTGCCATCTACGAGGAACAGCCAGTAGGTCAATATGACTGAAACATAAGTGGGAGGGGATGGGGAATAATATGCAAAAGACTTGCAAGGCTAGGAAAGGGACAGGACATAACAGTAAGTTATCATTTTTATTCCTTTGTTGCTTCAGTAATAAGTAAATTTGGTTGTTTTGTGTTTGGCTTCCTCTTATGATTTTATTGGTCTTGTGGGCAAGATGTTACATTAATATGAAATATAAGATAAACTCAAACTGAAACATTAAGAGAATTGCTATAAAGTCAGTGTTGGAGTGTGCAGCACATTCAGTGTAATAGGAAGTGTCTGCTTCAAATTTTCAACCTGTAAATGAGTCATTCTGCAACTATGATCTCAGGTATCCATCTGCTTCCTAGCACTGTAAACTTTTCTATGTTAAAATGAAGATGCTCTGGCTTATCCCTACCTCAAAGGGTGCAGAAAAGAATATATCACTAGAAATGTTTTAAAATTCTTAGAAGGAAAGGTACTCTTTAAATGCTTTTTTAGGGGTAAACCCACAAAACAGAATATTCCCTGACAGCACAAAAGGCCATGCATTTTCACTTCTGTTATTTTCATACTGTCTGTGCATCCTTTTTTTTTCCTGTGGTTCCCACATGCACAATGAAGCAGACATCAAAGTATACTCATATTTACATTGACATATGAATTTTTAAATGTCTGTTTGCTTTACCAACAGAGAAAAGGCTAGGAAAGTTTCATGACCTCAAAGGTCTACTTTGCTATTATTTCCTAGCTAGGATGAAAAGCTCAGTATGTATTCAAGAATGCATTATGCATTAAAGAGTAGAAAAGAGAAATTTTTTTGGGGGACTGGAAGAACCCATATCAATTAATTCCTTGAAACCATCCCTAGATGTATGCAGAATACATCAAGGAACAATAGAAAGAACTCAGACTCCATTTGGAGTGACAGAGCCAGTGTTCAAACCACAATTTTGCTACTCAGACAAATTGTCTTAACCTCTCTTATCCTCAAGTTCCTCACATGTTAAATACAGGGATTGAATAAGATGGCCTCTAATGTTCATTTACATCCAACAGTTTGAAAATCCACTGCTTTAGGGAGTAACACACACACACACACACACACACACACACACACACACACACACACATATATATGTATATCTAATGCACTTCAGATCTAGTAAAGTTTGCAAGTGAGAATGTGGGTCTGTAACTGATGGAATGAAGTTTAGAACATGTTTACCAAACCCAGATATAGTTTTCCAACTTTAGATGGGTGAGAATAATTGAGACATTGCTAATATATAGATTCTTCCATAATAATAATCAGAATCTAATATTTCAAAGAAAATATAATTTTTGAAATTACTCATTCTCAAGTAGGGGTGATTATCTAATGGACAGGCTTTGTTGATTAATCTAACACTAATATGCAGGATGAAATAGGGGAAAACCCTTTGAATTTTGTACCCAGAAGTCTTGACTTTTACTTTACTACCCGGATACTTATCTTTTGTGGACCTTGCTATTCAGTCATTTCAGTCATGCCTCACCCTTCAAAACTCCATTTAAGGTTTTCTTGGCAAATATACTAGAAAGCTTTGGTATTTCCTTCTCTAGGTCATTTTACAGATGAGGAAATTGAGGCAAAGAGGTTAAGTGACTTATCCAAGGCCACATAACTAATATAAGTGTGACTAAATTTGAACTCAGATCATACTGACTTCAGGCCCAGAACTCTATCCACTGAATCACTGTTACACTCAAAGTCTGTAGATCTTGATTTTTACCTTTATTTGAAAAATTTTAATCTTTAAAAAGAGGTAGTTGTACTAGATGACATCTGAAGTCCCCTTTAGTTTTCAATCCAGGAGTACATGAATGAAAAAGATTAAGAAAAGAAATTTTCATGATGACAAGTAATCTTTTACTGGATTTCTTCTCACAAACAATTTATTAATACTCCCATAGATATTGATTAGATAAAGAACAAAAGGAGATTAGCAAAATCACAAAAAATAAGAGGTATAGAAAGGGTGACCCATACACTAAAAATGCTCTGTGTTTCTTTGACCCACAGAGGAACAAAGAACTGAAATTTGGGAAAATGAGCATTAAACTATGATTCCAAGGTATCGGTGATGATAATAGATTGGAATTTACTGAAATGATTACTGTCAACTAAGTTGTCTTTCCTGTTCAGGGGACTGTATCTATATCAATATAATCAAATTCAATCAAAATTTTGAATACCTGCTTTTGAAATATACACATATGTGACTAAAAAATAATGATTTTTCCAAGTGAAGTCAATTTCCCTGGTTAATAGTCATATCTTGGGTGTGTATGTATATTCAATGCGAGTTTCTAAATATATAAACATTTATACTAGTGTGTGAATTTGTAAATTTATATATGTTTGTTTCACACAAATTCTTTGAATGCGTGACAGCCTTCTACAAGAGAGGCTCTCTGCATCTGTCTCTGAATAGCTAACTTTAGCTTCTCCAAAGCTGATCTATTTTATTGGGTCTAACAATCAAATTAAGTCAAACAGCATGGCTCAACACAGAAAAAATGTCAACCAAGAACATAAGGGCACTGAAATAACCAGTGCTGATCTGGCAAACACCCAAGGTATCCCCCATAGCAACAGAGCTGATGGCATAGCAACAGCAGCTCCACTGCCACAGAAAAATTAGAAAAAAATATTCTGAGAGAAAAGCATATTCTACATTAAAGTCAAATATGACATTTATCTTCAATAAAAGGAATTCTGGAAGCACATGTGTTAAATTATACTATTCCTTGGCACAGCCTAATAAAATTACTTTCCATCACAGCTCTCAAATTAAATTCCTTTTAAACTAGAATGTTTCAAGTTGCTCTCTACCAAATAGAGGCATTTCTTGAAAAAGACTGAAACATTCCTTTTCTTTATAAGAGAAATTGAGACAGAGTCAGAGAGAGAGAGATAGAGAGAATTTGTTTTTGAACCAGGTTGGTAATTTCCCTGATAAGAGGCATTTCCAGTGTGGCAATTTCCTCTACTCATTCTTATTATCACTTACTCTACAATTTGCAGTCTTAGAGAACTGCTTGGGATATTGAGAGTTAAAGCAAAATGACTTTTAAGGATATGCCATTAGTGGGAATTGAATTTAGGTATTCCTGAATTCAAGCCCTGCCCTCTCTATCTTCTACAGCAGAAGTGTGAGATTGAAAAACCCATGGCCAGAACTAGATGAAAATTACAATTTGGAAATGTTTAGCAAAATCCATAAAAATACAACGTAGTTAATGTTAATTTGTGGCTTTCTAAGTCACATACAGCCAACTGGGGCCTATTTCTAATTGACACCACTGCCCTACATCATATGTAATAGAAATTGTACAATCAAACTTTAAATCCTTTGTGGCTTAGAACCTCCTAATGACCCCGGGCTCATACATAACTTCTTAGTGAGAAAAGATTTATTCAATATTGTGTCTTTTACAGAAGGAAGAGTATTTCCAAGAAGGAAGCCCTGGAGCTAAAGGAAAGAAATCATGTTTTGAGGGAAGGAGGTGAAGATTGAGAGCTCTGCATCTTGCCAATGTTACTATGACTTACTCTTTGAGGGGGTTGTGTGTGTTCAGGAACTTGCAAAGTGTGTTTACCTTCCAGGTGGAGTCTAATGGACAATCTGAGTCATCTTTTTTCTATCTATTATAGGAACCAATGTTTTTATGACTCCTTTGAGTCATGTGTATTTTCTATGGGGTAAAATAAAGGTTGAACCATACCCCATATGTTTTTTTTAGATTTTTGCAAGGCAATGGGGTTAAGTGGCTTGCCCAAGGCCACACAGCTAGGTAATTATTAAGTATCTGAGACCGGATTTGAACCCAGGTACTCCTGACTCCAGGGCTGGTGCTTTATCCACTGCACCACCTAGCCACCCCACCCCATATGTTTTTTAGAATATCCAGCTCCTGTGGGAGTTGGAGACCCTATTTGAGGAAACCAGCACAAGATCTATATATAAAAAAAAGTTTTATATTTAGAGATTTTCCTAGAGAACTGTGGGTTGTTTCAATGCCAAATGAAAAAAATGGCCTTCTTTTTTGGTCAGGGTTCCAAAATCTGACATAATCCTTTTCTTCTTTTATATTCTCTCTGGAAAACTTCAATAGCCACAAAAGATATGTTTATCATATCTATTAAGATACATCCCAAATCTATGTATACATTTCTAATCTCTTCCCGGAAAGTCTGTCCAGCATCACTGATTAACGATGAGGCATTTCATATTTGTCTCAGAGACTTTTCAAATTCAATATTTCTTATTGTCTTACCCATTAGAAGGTCAGCTTTGTGTAAGTAGGGATTATTTCATTCTTTGTACTTGTATCCCCAAATCTCAGTACTCTTGGTACAGATTGGTGCTTAATAGTGGTTGATTGCTGGGCGGCTAGGTGGCGTAGTGGATAAAGCACTGGCTTTGAAATCAGGAGTACCTGGGTTCAAACCCGGTCTCAGACATTTAATAATTGCCTAGCTGTGTGGCTTAACCCCACTTAACCCCATTTGCCTTGCAAAAACCTAAAAAAAAATTAGTGGTTGATTGTTATGGTCTATCAATTTCCAGTCAATCATAGAGTTCTGACTTCTTCCCAAAATATTTTGACCAGTTAGACACTGAGAAGGGCTCAGGAAATCATTTTCAGTGAACCAGCAAATTATTCTGGGCTAAACCACTTGTGGAGAAATTTTTTTATCAGGCTCCAGATATCACTAAATGTGTCCAGCTTTCCATTTTCCTCTTATTGTCTGCAGAGTATTTGTCTACTTGGTTGCTTATGTGGGCAAAAAGGTCCTACTCTTAAGTTACCATATTCCTAGGAATTAGCGATGAGATTTTGTTCTCAGGTTTGAAAATCCAAGTTCCATTATTAAATAAATTTTAAGAACAAAATGGCCAATACTCTGTGTACAGAGTTCTCTATTCATAGGTCTTTTTAGCCTTACTCTTCAGAAGCTATCTTATTGACTTCTGATGATTATCAGGTTTATGTAGAGTTTTTGGTGTCCTCTTTTGAAATACTCTAGGGTTAAGCCTGTTGTAAGAATTGTTGCTTAGGCAATAAGATAGTTTAGACTAGGTATGTTCAAATTATATATTGTAGAAAGCCATTAATTATAAGTCCAGGATGTTGAACTTTATTCTAATTAGTAATAAACATTTTCCATATTAAATATAAATAATACTATTTTCCATTAAAGTGTCTATTATTTTGACTGTCTCAATTCTTGTTCAGTCATTTTTCGATCATGCCTGTCCTTTAATGACTCTTGTTTGGAGTTTTCTTGGTAAAGATATTGAATTGGTTTGCTATTTCCTTCTCCAGCTCATTTTGTAGATGAGAACCATGGAGGCAAACATGATAAAGTGACTTGCCCAGGGTCACACAGCTAATAAGTATCTGAGAGTGTATTTAAACTCAGGAAGATGTCTTTCTGATTCAGGCCCTAAACTCTCTCCATTATGCCAACTACCTGCTCCTTGATTATCTCACCTAATGTTATTTATAAGACTAGTATTTTCAAATTTGTTTGAACATGGAAACTCATTTATCCAAAAAATATTCTTATTGCACTTATGAGTAAATAGAATGATAAAAACCAAGGACCCTGAAGAAAATTGGACCCCTGCTATTTCATGGGATGACTCTAGTTTCTTGACTTGGTTATGCAGGAGAAGTTAAGAAGTTGAAAACATACTTTACTCCTTAAACTTTGAAATCTAGATTTCAATTATCACTGAAATTTGTCCAAAGATCCATATAAACAGCTTATTTTTTTGTAAGACACAAACAATCCATATCAAACTGATACAGGGAGAATTTTTTAATTTAGTTAGTTGGAAAATATACCAAATATTCCAAAGAATAGAAGATATAATAACATAAATATCACAAAATTAGATATCAACAGATGACAAACATATGATTCTGGCTCATGAGGTCTTTGTTTATACCAAACTCAACAATCCATTTTTCAATTCCTATACAAGTAATATGAAGCAAAATCAACTTAAAGTTATAGCTCATATAGTTTATGAGTCTTTTTCCTCTTCTAATTGTTTCATATCTGACACTCTCACTTTTCAGATGGGCTCTAGTTAAGGCTGTTCAATTCAATGTGAAGAATCATATAATTACAGATTTGAAGATTTGGAAGGGTTCACAGCAATGAGGAAGTCTAACTGATGAAGGAAAGAAAGAATACTAGAAGGTGAGAAAAAGTGTTCCAACTTTGGAAAGTTCAGAATGAATTCCTCACATGGACTTGATTTGGAAGTATAGGGACGGGGCCTCTAGGTGGTGTAGTGGATAAAGCACCGGCCTTGGAGCCAGGAGTACCTGGGTTCAAATCTGGTCTTAGACACTTAATAATGACCTAGCTGTGTGGCCTTGGGCAAGCCACTTAACCCATTTGCCTAGCAAAAAAAACCAAACAAACAAAAAAAGGAAGTATAGGGACAAAGTTTATTACATTTTACTATGACTATTAAACAGGTTAAGGAGTTAGTGAATTAAGCAGTAATAAGGGCTTGATCTCTTAAGGAAATCTAGCAAAAATAGAAGAGAATGTCAGGTCTTTTAAGGAAAAAAGAACAGGTATTTCATTTATTCTTGGGTGTAGCTTTAGGGAAGATGTTGAGATAATTTCTATTATCTCAGTGGGTTTGTATCTCACTATCCCTTTTGGTGGATATCTTTCTTCATATAGTTTCCAAGTCATCCACAATAGGAGCTATTTATCTAGATAACAATGGGATAGAACAGCACAAAAGAAAATAATATTTGGAATTACAGTTTTTTCTGTCTAATATTTCCTCTGTTTCACAACCAATATTCAAAAGGACTCATCCATTATAAAATACTTTGCAAGGGGTTGCCCAGATTTCATTTACACATTCCACCTTCTTAAGTAGCCATTGATAGGTTTGACTACCTTTAATTATTTAGAAATTTGTTGAAAACGATTTATTAAATATTAATTCTGCATAAGGCATTATATTAGGTATTGAAGATAGATAGATAAAAATGCAACACTTCAGACTTCAATTAACTTAGAAAAATCAATTTAGAGTTTAAAATGACTTTCAAATTCAGTTAGTCTATTCTCATGGTCCCCACTCCATTTCCAACAAACATACATTTTATAGATGAAGAAACTGATTCATAGAGGTCAAGTTGAAGTTGAGAGTAAATGGATTTCAGGGAAAGAGTCTTAAAGATTGATCTATTTGGGTTCATTTTTGTTAAGAAATTACCAGTCTTTGATTCAGGGAGATTAGAAAGGCTTAGACTTTAACCCAAAGGTCAAAGGATGCAGAAATAGTTTACAACTCACTATAAAGTTCACAGGTTACAACAAAAGTCCACCAACTGCTACATAAATTCACAAGTTAAGTTTTCTGGAAAAACAGCTGGATAGTGAATTTCTTAAAAGAGACAGTAGCTTCTAAGGAGATAGTTTCTTTAGAAATTAATGTAGTTTAAGCAAAAAAGATATGATTGAGAGTGAATAGCAAAGGGGAAAATTTCAAATTGGGAAAGGAGGTGAGCAGTAAAGTTAAAAGGAAAAAGGGAAAAAAAGCTTCTTTTGAAGCTTAGATCAAGATAGATTCAGTCACATGGAGTTGAGGGTCATATTGATCCAAGTCAAGTTAGAAGGAAAAGGGGAACAGAAAAGAAGCTTGCACCAGCATAGATCCAACAGCATGAAACCAGGGTCATATTGGTTCAAGTCAAGTTTTAAGGAAAAAGGTAAAAGAAAAGAAGCTTAGATCAACATGAAGCTGCTTCAGTTTCTTCTTCCCTCTCTTCCTTTTTCCATGCTGGATCGTTATGTTCTGTCCCCATGCTACTGGACCAATATGGCGCCAGCCAACATAGATATGGATCTATGTTGATCTAAGCTTCTTTTTCTTTTACCTTTTTCCTTTAAATTGAGTCAGCAGGAAAAAGAGGCCCTATCTGGGCAGATCTTTCCTCAAATACATTTCCATGGTGGATGGAACAAAGGTGGTGCTTGAGGAGTGATTTAGAACCTGGCTCCATGTATTCTTCCAATTCCCATGCCTCAGGAGCTGTCCTCAAGGAATGGAAATCCCAAAGAATCAACACAGAATGGAGAACATCCCCCACAGTACAGAAAAGTTTCAAAAACGATTACATTTCTTTGAGTCGGATCTGCCCTGCTTCAAAGTGATTCATACAATGTCACATAATTAATAAATGGCAGAATAGGGAAGATTTGAATCCATGGGATTTTGTTGTTTGTTGTTATTGTTGTTCTGGTTTAGTTTTTTAAAATCAAAATCCAGCACTTTTTATCAGTCTTTTTTTAAAGAAATGAAAATGAAGAACAGTCTTTATTGAAAGGTGCCATTGTAACTAATTGATGAGGCAATATCTACTCAAAACTATATTGTTAGTAGTGTTTGATTGGTCATATCTATAGGTTGTTAGATACTAGAAATATGTAAAAGAAGCTAAAATGTGTTTATGTGTGTGTGTGTGTGTGTGTGTGTGTGTGTGTGTGTGAGTATGAGAGAGAGAGAGAGAGAGAGAGAGAGAGAGAGAGAGAGAGAGAGATGAGGGGAAAAGTGAATAGCTTTTAGAATTCTCTAGCCAGCAGTTATTACTATTTGCATAGAATGAAGTGGTTCCTGAGGTGAGATTAAAACAGTTTCCTTACCACAAGAGCTTTCATTTCTTTCTTTATTTGAGAAAGTAGAACTCTGAGGAGCTTTATTTCAAAGAAATATTATAAAAACTGAAATGTGTTTTTCATCATATGTTAGATGACAGTTGAAATAAAAGGCTGAAGGTGAATGGTAGAGGTCAAGGCAGCTAAAAGGATATTCAGATTTGACACTAACTGAAGAATTCTAAGAAAAATTCAAGAAGCAGTCCCAAATTTACTTCCTAATATAGTTTTTCAGAGAATAGTGCTTCATCATAATCATATCATCATCATCTTCAAGAGCAATAACAGGAAAAATCATTTATTGGACCTAATAAATCACAGGCACTGTGTGAAAGAGCTCACAATATTCAAGCAACTGCTTCTATATCTATAAATCTGTTTATCATAGTTTTTATTATATACACATATAGATATACATTTGGTAGATAATTTCAGAAAGGAGGTACCAATATTGCAATGGAGGGGGGATTATGGGGTACTGAAAAAGCTTCCTTTGGTAGGTGGAATTTCAGCTTACTCTTGAAGGAAGCCAGAGAAGCAAGAGATAAAAGTGAGGAGGCAGAGTATTCCACACCTGAATGAGAAGGCTGAACATTTCATATCCATTATATGTGAATACTGCCTGATAAAAACTGTAGTCTTCTCTCTTAGGGAAAGAATTATTAATCATAGCACCTCTCTCAAATGGAAGATTGAGTTGCAGTTAGCTCTCAAGTCAACACTTCCCTTGAGGGGAAGGCTGCTAGAACAAATTGAATGAACTCCCTCCTTCACCAGGAGAGTCTTATAAACTACAACATACTCAAGTGACCAGTAGAGGTGGCTTAAAACCTTTGATGGGGGTGCAGCTAGGTGGTGCAGTGGAAAGAGCTCCGGCCTTGGAGTCAGGAGTAACTGAGTTCAAATCCTGCCTTAGACACTTAATAATTACCTAGCTGTGTGGCCTTGCAAGCCACTTAACCCCCACTTGCCTTGCAAAAACATGAAAAAAAATGTTAATAGAAGAGGCTTAGTATAGTTTCCTTGTGGATGGTGCATATCCTATTAGATGACCATGAAAATGGATAGATTCCATGACCAATTGGAAGACAAAGTTGCACCTAGCAGTGAGCAATGAAGAGCAATTCTTGGAATGAAGCAAATCAGAATCAATGATGAGGAAGATGATGTTAGAGGAATAAATTGTCCCTGTTTACTTATATTTGCTCTGAATTGTGAATCCTATAATTGTTAAAAATAATAACAGAAAAAATATAATAAATTTAAGGTCACGTGAATTCATTTCAGTGAATTCATTTTGTCACCTGTTTTAGACTACAATAAAAGATTCTAATTTCTGCTTTTGTCTTTAATCTCTTAAACATACTGTTATAATTGTTATTTAGCCTCCTTGAAACTTTAAACTGCATTACTTCAAAATGAGGCAAGGTTCTTGTTAGACTTTTTATATGTTACTCAATTCAGAGACGTTGATGTGATTACCATCTTGTAAAGGAAAATAGATGTATTTCCTCTATACCTTTGTTTTTTTTGGTAGAATTAAAAACTAGCTCCATGTTTTTGCTTATATGTTTGTAGGTGTTTATAACCTTTAAGAGCTATGGAAGGTCATTTTTAAGTTAGTTGTTCATAATAAATTATGCATTTTCTCAAAGAAACATGTAAAAATTGTAGACTCCTTATTTAGCAAGCAAACTGAAGTCTTGACAAAATTATATTAGGTCTAGGAACAAACCCAAAAATTCAGTGATAGTTTAGTTGTTTACCATTCCAGGAAAGAAAAACAAAAGATAAAATAGATTGATAGCATGTAGCCTTGTGGAAATGATTTCCAACTTCAGGCTGGGATCCAAATTAGGGTCACGATAATAATAAACAATAATTAAGCACTTTTTTTTCTTCTTGTACAAAAGCATTTTGCTGGAGTAGAGCCAAGGTGAGCAAGAATTTGATTGAGCTCTCTCAAATTCCCCTCCAAACAACTTTAATGCCTTAAAATCAATTCTAGAGTGACAGAACCAAAAAAAGGGTAGGATGAAAAAATTTTCCAGTCCCTGATAACTTAGAAAATTGGCAGGAAAGTTCTTAAGAAACAGGGGAATAAAGTCTAGAACAGGTTAAGCCATGGCAAACCAGCAGCAGGTCTTGGGAGTAAATGAATTGGCTCAGTGACTTTTGAAGCCCTCATGGTAAGGGGCTCAAACAACCAGTCAGATGGTTGTGGACTCCCCTGCTGGCACTGAATGATGGACTCTGTTGCATGGTCCATAAATGGGTCTGATTTGCAATCTCAGGGCAAGAAGGAGCTCATCAAGAATATATGACTACAGGGGAATGGGAACTTGGGTCACCATTCCATGATGGGAAAGATTGCTAATGATTTTTCATTGACCAGAACACAGGCTCTTCCTTAGATCATACCACATTGAAAGGAAACTTACAGACCCCCCCAAAATAGCTCTGAAAACAGTTACACAAAAAATCTAAAAGTTGGGACAGTGCCCCCAGAAGCTACTTTAATATAAAGTTAAAAGACAAGAAATATGTTGGAAAATAAGTTAATATTTTTAAACCATAAAAAACTATTGTGGTGTAATGGAAGATCAAAACATAAACTCTGAAGACAATAAAGTCAAAACTTCTATATCTAGTGCCTTAAAGAAAAATGTAAATTGGTCTCAGCATGAAAAATGATTTTGGGAAGAACTCAAATTGTTTTTTTTTGAACTCAAAAGCAGAAGTATAAGAGAAATTACGAAAAGATATGAGTGATGCAAGAAAATCATGAAAAAAGTCAATAGGTAAAGAAGCAAAAAAATTGAAGAAAATAATACCTTAAAATTCAAAATAGGGCAAATGATAAAAGAGGAACAAAAATCCACTACAAAGGAAAAATTTCTTAAAATCTAGACTTGTCCAAATGAAAAAAAAACAGTATACAAAATTTACTGAAGCAAAGAACTTCTTAAAAAGTAGTATGTACAAATAGAAAAGGAGGTACAAAAGCTCACTGAAGAAAGTATTCCTTAAAAATTAAAGTTGGGTATGGGCTGGAACAATATTGTTCTATAAGAAATCATGAGGGATTGGAGTTCAGAATAGCATGGCAAGACTTCCACAAACTGATGCTGAGTGAAGCGATAGAATCAGAAAAATATTATACAAACTAACAACATGGATCAACTATGATGGGAATGATAATTTCTGCAGTTAAAAAATCAAGGACAATATTAAAAGTCTTGTGAGAGAGAAAATCATCCATATCCAGGGAAGGAATGGTGGAGTTTAAATGCATACCAAAGTTTATTATCTTCAATTAAAATTATTTCATTTTTCTCTCCATTTTTTCTTATGTTTGGATGTGATTATTCTTTCACATCATGATTAATATGCACCTATGTTTAGTATAGTTATAGATGAAGAGTCAATAATATTGTTTTGTTTTTGTTAGAGGGGAGGGGAAGAAAGGAAGAGAGAGAGAAAAATGTAAAAGATGCTGATAGATGGGAACTTGGATGGGGAAGAACTCAGAAGTAAAACACTTCTGAGGTAGACAGAGTGGAAGAAGAAAGAAAAGAATAAATAAAAGATAAAAGAGAATGGAGGGAAATGAATACTATTCATAACTGGAAAAGAAAATTTTATAGCAAGTTTTTCTGATAAAGTTCTCATTTCTCAATTATATAGAAAACTGAGTCAAATTGATAAGAATATGTCATTCCCCAAATGATAAATGGTGAGGATATGAAAAGATAGTTTTCAGATAAAGTAATCAAAGTTTTCTATAGTTTTGTGAAAAAGTTCTCCAAATTACTACTGATTAGAGAAATACAAATTAAAGTAACTGAGATTCTACTCCATACCTATCAGATCGGCTAAAGATAAAAAAAAGAAAATAACAAATGTTGGAGGGGAAGTAGAAAAATTGTGACACTAATGCATTATTGGTGAACTGAGTTAACTGTTCTGGAGAGCAATTGGGAATTATAACCAAAGATTGCATATCCTTTATCTTAGTAATACCATTACTAGGACATTGCATAAAAAGATAAACAAGAAAAAAAGTAAAAAGACCTATCTATATGTAAGCAAATAGCTATAGCAATTCTTTTTGTGGTGGCAAAGAATTGGAAATTGGCCAGATTTCAGATTCAGGAATGGCTACAGAAGTGGTAGTATATAATAAAGATGGAATATTATTATGCTATAAGAAATGATGAGCAGGATACTCTTAAGGGAAAAGAAGACTTATGTGACCTGATGCAAAGTGAAATGAGCAGAACCAAGAGAATTCTGTTCACTGTAACAATAATATTATATAATGACCAATTCTGAATTCCTTAATTATCCAAGAACAATTCTGATGGATTTATGATGAAAAATGTTATCCACTTCCAGAAAATAACCGATGAAGTTTGGATGCAGATTGAAACATGCCTTTTAAAACCTTATTTTTCTTGTTTGTTTTTCACTTTTTTTTGTTGGTTTTCTTTCACGACATGACTGATATGGAAATGTTTGCCTTGATTGCACAATTACAAATTGCTTGCCTTCTCAATGAAGTTGCAAGGGACAGAGATATGAAAGGAGAGAATTTGAAATTCAAATTTAAAAATGATATTAAAATTAATTTTACGGCTAATTGTATAAACAAAATATTTTTAAAAACCTAGTAGCCCACTCACTTCCTCTTTTGAGAGCATCTTGAAAAATATTAATATATAACAAAAATTAGATCAGATTTTCAAAAAATAGTAAAGCCCATTTAACAATTTTAAAGAAAAATGTTGAGAACAAAACTTTTAAGATACTCTTAAATTAAAAAATATTTTTTTAAAAAATTGGTGCTAAGCCTTCAGGATATAAAAATTATAAAAAAATGCACTGTCTGCCTTCATTGAACTTATAGTTCATTAAGATATGGCATATGTATATCTATAAATATGATAGAAGTTAAAGTTATTTAATATATAGGAAGTTTTAAAGTATATTTATAGATGGGAAGGTCCTCACATGGTCTTATTTAAAAATTATTTTGTCAAGCTATAGAGCACTGCAGAAAGGGAAGACTAAAGAGAAAGTGAGAGGGGAAAAAATCATACTTCTGTCTGTGTTCAGAAACCATCAGCTCTGTCTCTGGGATGAGTTGCATTTTTTTTTTTTTATCATGTCTATCAGAGAAGTCGCTTCAATATTTTTTCCCACAATTGCTATTGTTAACTGTATTTCCCTTCATTCTATTCCTCCCCACTCCCATTCATTCTATTCTCTTTCTCTTTTCACCCTGTCCCTCCTCAGAAGTGTGTTGTATCTGACTACACTCTGCCATGATCTTCCTTCTCTCCTATTAGTTACAATAACCCCCTGCTCCTCCTGTCCCCTTTCTCCCATCCCTTTCCTCTCCTTTTTCCTCTAGGGTAAGATAGATTTCTATACCCTATTGAGTGTGTATGTTATTTCCTCACTGAGCCATTTCTGATGAGAATGAAGGCTCAATCATTCTCCCTCAACTTCCCTCCTTCCACTCCATTGCAAAAGCTTTTTCTTGACCTTTTTATGTGAAATCTTATTCCATTCTACCTCTTCTTTCCATGTCTCCTAGTACATTTCTTTTTTACTCATTGACTCTATCTTTATAATACATTATACTATTATATTCAGCTCTCTCCTGTGCCTTGTCTATAAATGCTCATTCTAATAGATATTTTTACAAGTGAGAAGATTCAAATGAATTATTAGTATCTTCTTCCTATGCAGGAATACAATCAGTTCAACATCATTAAATCCCTTATAATTTATCCTTTCTGTCCACCTTATCTTTGCTTCACCGGAGTCCTATACTTGGAGATCAAACTTTCTGTTCAGTTCTGGTCATTTCAACAGGAAAGTGTGAAAGGCCCCTATTTCATTAAATGTCCATCTTTTCCCCTGAAAAAGGATGTTCAGTTTTGTTGGGTAGTTGGTTCTCGGTTGTAATCCAAGTTTTTTTGCCTTCTGGAATATCATATTCCAAGCTCTACAAGTCCTTAATGAAGACACTGCCAAATCCTGTATAATCCTGACTGTTGTGCCATGGTAATTGAATTTTTTCTTTTTGGTTGCTTATGATATTTTCTCTTTAACTTGGGGGTTCTGGAATTTGGCTATTATATTCCTGGGAGGTTTTTTTTTGGGGGGGGGAACCTTTTTCAGGAGGTGATTGGTGGATTCCCTCAATTTTTGTGTTACTCTCTGCTTCTAGAATATCAAGGCAGTTTTGATGGATATTTCTTGAATAATGAAGTCTAGTTTCTTTTCCTGTTCATGTCTTTCAGGTAGCCCAATAATTTTTAAATTATCTTTTTTGGATCTGTTTTCCATGTCAGTTATTTTTCCAATGAGATATTTCAAATTTTTTTCTAGTTTTTAATTGTTTTGGTTGTTATAAATGGCTCATAAATATAAATACTTAGTCCATAGTGATAAAAGTAGTTTTTATAAGTAAAGTTTTCTTCAGAAAATGGCCATTTCTCCCAGTCAGAAAAGCAGCACATTATGACAATGTACAATCTTATATACAGTTTGAAAGACTTATTCCTTCCCTTCATGCCAGTCAATGGTTGGGGCTTCAATCTAATCAATAAACTCACCCTTATACCATTCTTTAATAATATTTTCTCCCACCCTGATCATTATAAGAATGTGCACAGGGGAGTGTATGGTAATATGTTACTTGTAAAAGACAAGGACCCTAGGTCAAACTAGAGGACCAGATGGAATAGGCCTAATCTAATCTCAGGTCTGATCAGGGTGTGGTCATTTCTTTTTTCTTACACTTACATAGCAGCATAGAGATACCAACAGCCACAGGCTCTTACATTCTGTGGAAGCCCAAAACCCCAAGTTCCTCATTTTGATTTTGTTTTTATTGTTTCTTGACTCCTCACAGTCATTAGCTTCCTTTAGTTCTACCCTATATTTGAAGGAGTTATTTTTTAAGGCATTTATCTCCTTATTGATCTTTTGGACCTCTTTTTTCCATCTGATTTAAAATGGTTTTAAACATGCTATTTTCTTTGCTATTTTTTGTTTATCCTTCTTAAAGCTGCTGACTTGGTTTTCATGATTTACCTGTTTCACCCTCATTTCTCTAACCAATTTTTCTCTACCTCCCTAACTTGCATTTTTTATCTCTTCCTTAGCCTGAGACCAATTCCTATTTTTTCTTGGACTCTTTACAGAAGCTTTGATTTTGTCATCTTCTAAGTATATAGTTTGATCCTCCATGGAACCAAAGTAATTTTCTATGAACAAGTTCTTTTTTTTAATGCTGTTTGCTCATTTCCTTAGCCTAGCATCTTATTTTAACTTACTTTCAGAACTTTTGAAGCTTTTGACATTCCCTGCCCCTTCCCCCAACCTTTATTCCTCCAATGTCTTCTGAGAGGCCCTGTGCTCTGGTCTGTGGATGACTACAAGCACTGTCTTCTGCCCTGGAGCTATGAGGAAGGTCCCTGTTTCTCTTTGATAGTAAGGAGGTCCCAAACTGTGACCTGGATCTGAGTATGGACAAAACAATGGAGCCCTGCTCCCAGGAGTGCAGAGATCTCTGTAGTCTCTCCCCAAACCCTTATTGTCTGTGGGCTAGGGCTCTGGAAGTAGCTGCTGGGTGGCTCCACAGATTCCTGGGGGTGCCCTGAGACCTGTGCTGTCCTGGGCTTCATGTTCACTCCTACTGACCCTCCAAGCCATCTTGGGTGATCCCTGGGTCCAGAGGTCTGGAAATCACCCCTGCTGTCATAGACCCAAACTCCCTGCAGTCTGTTCCTGAAAGGCTGGAACTGGTTTGTTTTAGTGTGGTTCAGCTGCAGCCCAGGCTGTGCTGCAGCTCTTCCAACCCTGGTCCTGGAGGAATAGACCTTTCCATGATTCTTCCAAGTTGTCTTGAGCTGGAAAATTGTTTTACTCGTTCTTTTTGTGGGTTCTAATTGGGTTAGATGCTAATGTTACAGTATTTGGAATTTTCTGGGGAAGAGTTTCTGGGAATTCCTGGATCCATGCCACTATCTTGCCTCTGCTCCTCCTATTTAGGTCTTAATGTTAAAAAGGAGCTCAGTCTAACTACACAGGAAGGAGTAAGTGGATGTGAATTACCCATTACATACAATTACCCAATTGTGTACAATGCAGATGAAAGGGCAAAGCATAGGACTGATTCTTTAGTACATATACCTTGAAGAGACATTGTTTATAGAAAATAAACTAGGACCAGAATTGAATGAGAAGGCTTAAATATGAACTAAGAGTTTTGAAATATCTTGGCTGAAGGTTATAGCTAAAGACCAATTCTTCATTTGGGTAAATAGCTGGTGCCTATCTAGCAAGTGATAATTCCCCTATGAATTGAAAATCTCAGAATGCAGACAAGAATGATTCTAACATAAAGCAGAGGAACTGATTCCAAAACTCAAATATCATGTTTTAAGAAGGAAAATAGCAGAATTACAGAGATATTCTAAAAATAGGCATTTATCCATGGAAAAGAATCCAGTGGTGTTCTGGAAAAATTTTAATAATAGGCTTTTGAGAAAGAGGGGAATATGACTGACATACCTTTTGGTTTAAATTACCTTATTAACATTTTTCTATTATTTTCTTAGGTCTGAACAATCAGCAAAACAAAAAATTGAACTCAATTTTGTAGCATTTTCTCACTTCCAAGATGTAAAAGCTCATGTTAAAAATTAATTATTTGTTTTTCATTTTTTAAGTAGTTCCCAAAGATAAGGAACAACAGATGAAGATTTTAAATAGATTTCTTCCCCTGAGAGTTTCTAGACTTAATCCTGCCTACTCAGTCAACTAACATTTTTGAAGTATCTACTAAGTGTCAGATAATATGTTAAGCATTGGTAACTTATTTCATTGACTTTCACTTCCAATATCTTTTTTTCTCATTATTTTTCTGTCTTTTGCAGATCTCCACTTATTCTGAATAATACTTATCGTAGTGTTTAAAAATGTTTGAAAGACATTGAGAGAATATGTCTATCCTGTAGAGAAAAAAAAACATCACTAAGGTTAACCCTTGCCATGAATAATTCAACAGTTTTAAAGATAGTTATCAGAGAAATAATCAATGTCTAATGTAATTTATTAACTACCTTAAGTTTTATGAAATTTCTTAGAAATGTTCCAGTATAGGCAGTTCACAAAGAAATATGAAACTTACACTTATTACTAGAAAAGAATTAAATTTAAGATTTTTAAATTTCTATGTTCTGTTTCACTGCAGTATTAATTATCTGCAAAAGTTTTCTTTGAATTCTTATAGATTAAAGATCATTTTATTCTCTTAAGATTTCCATCTATAAAAAAGAATAATTAAAAAAAACTAGTTCTATGTCAGTTGGCCATAATAACAATAGTGCACTAAATAAGTAGAAAAAGGAGACAATTCCTTTTTATCCTCCTCTGCAAGTTGTCAGTATATGGTTAGCAGATTGGCTACTCTGAATACATTGCTTTTTAGTCAATTTAGTCAAATAATGAGTTTGATAGGTCCTCCTCATTTTAACCAACTAACAGATTTGTTTAATTGAATTGACAAAAATTTACCAGCTATTTTGGTACCCAATTGAAATGGCCAAATTCCTTTCTCTATGTAATTAAAAACTTTAAATGGGATATCCCTTTGGAGAAGATTAAAATTTTAGATTATTATATGTTGAATATTATTTCACTTATTTTATTCTAAATGTAAATTTAAGTATAACCCTGCCTAAGTACATGTGGTACATTGGAAAGACTCTTGTTCTCCCAGTAGAAAACATTCTACTCTGGTCAAGTATTTTCATTCTGCTCTCTTTAAAATCAGCATTAATCTCTTTACTATCAAATTCAGTCATTAATTTTTTTTGACCTTTGCTAATATTATATAATGATGATGATTCTATTCTTTTGTATACTTTTTTCCTCCCCATGTTTTCATGACATTATTCTGTTATATTTTTTCTATTTTTTCCATCAGTTCTTGATCTCTTTTGCAGGTTCATAAGTCATATTTAGTTCTCCTATTTATAGGACTCTTTCTTGGTCGTTGACTTCTATTTTTTGCTACACATTCTCTTAGTGAACCCATATGTTACACTATTGTCTTTCTAGAACAATGTCTGAATCAACATATACAGTCCTGACATACCTCTTCAGCCAGGTCTTCTAAATTACTTCTGTTCTTGGATAAGTTGCTTGAGAAAAGTCATCTATTCAATGCCCCCACTTCTCAGTTGCTTCTCTTCTTATTATTCAACTAAAACTCTTTTCTCCAAAGTTACTTTAATGTATGGGTAAAGAAATGCAGCTTTTGTTTGGCTGAGACTTCTGAGAAAATTCAAGGTTAGAGTTAAGATGAAACTAAAGGAAACACCCTCTATTCCACTGAAAGAGAAATACCCTTGCTGTCTCCTTTTCAGTTAAGATTCTGGAAGAAGTTCCACTGATTTCTCAAGGTCAGTGCTATAGGAGGCAATGGGAGGGTGATTTGATTGTTTAAATGTTATGAAATATTAAACCAGAACTTTATTTTTACATATTGTAATTTTCTTCTTTGGGATTCTTGCAAATTGCTAAAATTGTCTTGAGGCAGAGACATGTTAGAGGGCACACAGAAGCTTTGTCATTTTGAACATCTCTTTCTAAGCCAATAATTGCTTAGTATTATATTAATCTGAAATTAAATAATATTGTACCTGGCAAACTTGTGCCTAAACACAGAGTTTAGCATTAAGAAATTTTTTGTTAGGCATATGTTAATTGGTCTACTTGTATCCCTGTGACGGGTTAAATATGCTATCTGTAGTCATGTTAGATGACCAAAGATCTCTTTTTTAAAAAATAAGTTTTGATTAATATTTTGTTTCTTACATAATCATCACATCCCATGTATCCCTTCCTTTCCCTTTCCCAGACAATTATCTCATATGACAAAGTATTTTTTAAAGAAGAAAAAAATGTCATAAGGACTTATTGATATGTTGAAAAAGATAAAAACACACTAAATGTTTAATACTTGTGAACTTTCCACCTTCATGAAGGGATCTGATAAGGGTATATTCTTATATTTCTTCAATTTAATCTTTCTTTATTTTTATAATTTTGTTACATTCACTTTTGTTTTTTTGCTGTGTCTTATTTCCTTTTTGATTATTGAAATAATTATGTATGAAGACAGATGGCTCAGTAATAGGAAGATCTTAGTTCAAATTGGGCTTCAGACAATTACAAGCTATATGTCTCTGGGCAAATCTCTTAACTTCTGTTTGCCTTAATTCACTCGAGAAGGAAATGGCAAACTACTCTAGTATCATTGCCAAGAAAACTCCATGGACATATTGGCATGCTATGGTTCTTGAAGTTATAAAGAGTTGGAAAGGACTGAACTACTAACTGAATTTTCCATTCAAAATTTTTCCACTTCCCTAATACTTTTCATTCATTCATTCATTCATTCATTCGTTTGTTTATCTATTTATTTATTTATCTATCTATCTATTCATTCATCTATCTATCTATCTATCTATCATCTATCTATCTATCTATGTAGTTATTTATTTATTAGGGTTTTTTTTTGCAAGGCAAATGGGGTTAAGTGGCTTGCCCAAGGTCACACAGCTAGGTAATTATTAAGTGTCTGAGGCCAGATTTGAACTCAGGTACTCCTGACTCCAGGACTGGTGCTCTATCCACTGCATTGCATAGCCTCCTCTTTCCCTAATACTTTTAAGCATACCACTAAACTCCAAGTCACTCAGGTTTGCAACCTTGGCATCATCCTCAATTCTTTACCCACCTTCACTCACATACTCTGCTATTAAATCTTATTTCTCCTTTCTCACATCTATCATATACATCCTGTTTTCTCTGTTCATTCAGTCACTACTCCAGTAAAAGCTCTATTCACTTCTTGCCTAGATTATTTTAATAACCTTCTGATTGGTGTCACCGAGTTGTCTCAACCCACTCAGCTGCTATTCTGATTATGTCACCTCTTTCATTCCCTTGGTCTCAAATAAACTCAGTGGCTTACTAATAATTCAAGGATCAACCTTCGGTTTTGCACTCAAAGACATTAAAAAACTGGCTTATTCCTATCTTTTATGGTCTGCTTATACTTTACTCCTCTCCATATAGTCCTAAAATCCAATGGCAGCTATGTGGCACAGTGAATAGAATAGTCAAGAAGACCTGGGTTTGAATCCTAGCCTCAGACGTTTGATACTTTCTAGTTGTGTGACATTGGACAAGTAACTTAATCCTGATTTCCTTGTATCCAGAGTCTTCTCTAGTCATCCTAATTTATGCCTGGCCACTGGACCCCAATGGCTCTGGAGGAGAAAGTGAGGCTGGTAACTTAGCACAGCAACCCTTCACTTCAATCTAATTCACTTGCACATCATGGTATCACCCGTTTGACGTCATGATCTCCTTCAAGAATGAAGGACAAACAACAACCATAAAATGTAGACAGATTATTCTACTTGATATCCTTCTCACATAATGTCTCATCTCCCATCTTTGGGTATTTTCATTGTCTGGTCCCATTTCCAGAAAGTACTTCTTCCTGATTTCATACAATCAGTCAATCAATAGACATTGCTCCTCACCTAATAGGTGTCAAGTACTAAGTTAGGGAAATATAGAAAGAGGCAAAAAACAGTCCCTGTCCTTAAGGAGCTTCCTATCTAAAGGGGAAGACAACATGAAAATAAGTATATATAAAGCAAACTCTCTCTCTCTCTCTTTATATATATATATATATATATATATATATATATATATATGTATACATATATATATATATATATATATATATATATATATATATGATAGTAAATGGCTGAGAAGAGTTGAGCAAGGATTATAATAAAAGAGGGCTTGTTGTTTGGACTTTTTTTAAAAATAAAAAACCTAGAATAATTAGTACATAAGACTCCCTCCTCACCTCTACCTCTTGAAATCACTCTTCCTTTGTTTACTCAAGAGACACCTCTGAGAGCAAGGTTATCCTGATCCCCCTCGATCCCGATGCAATTTTGTTGAGTTGTTTTTTCACTTGCTTCTAAGTCTTCATGACTCCATTTGGGATTTTCTTGGCAAAGATAGTAGAGTTCTTCTCCATGTCCTTCTCCAGTTCATTTTATAGATGAGGAAACAGAGGCAAACACGATTGAGTGAATTGCCTGGATCTAACACAACTAGTAAGTATTTGAGGCTAAACTCAGGTCTCCCTAAATCTAGATCTGATACTCTAAACCACTATACCTCCTAGTTGCTATTAAGCCCTCAAAAAAATCCCTCATGATCTCATTTATTTTACCTTTAAATTTGCTTTTCTGTGGACTTCTCTCCTGTATCCTTTTACAATAAAACTTTCTTGGGGGCAGGTAGGGACTGTTTAACTTTGTCTTTGCATTTCTGTATATAATAGTCACTAAATATATGCTTGTTGATAAATGGATAAATGAACGAATTTTTTTTGGGGGGATAGGGCAGTTCAAGGCCTACAATTTCCTGGTGTGGGAAATGTCAAGTGGAAATGCCCTTCAAAAGATGCAGACCAAACAAATTATCTATTACTGACCCGGGGGACTGTGAGAAGTAAGTGACCTGACCACAATTCTTTAGATAGTACATGTTCAAAGGCTAGATTTGAAGGGGGAATTTTCTTTGACTTCAAGGCCAAGATGTTAGCCACTACTACTTCTATTCTTAATAAAATATTCAAATTTATTAGTATTGCTCTAAGATATTTCAATAGTTAACCTAAAAAAGCATATTACTTAAAAGTGACAAACAATGATTCTTTCAGCCTTTATTTTGAATCCCCCCAAAATTAGTTAAGTTTTCATAGCACTTAAAATTATGTCTAAGTTTTGATGATATTAAAAATAACTATTGTTAAACCTACTTAGCCTTTTGGGGCCTGTTACTTCATGTATAAAATTAGGTAGCGGGATTAGCTGATTATATAATTTCCTTCCTAGTTCTGTCATTCAAAGTTTAGAAAAATAAATTCTGGGAAAACATTTATAAAAATCACAAAGGATAGAAAAGCCTCTACAATGGTTTTGGGCTATGCTAGAGGAAGGCTACCCACAGATGACATATGAAATCTGGGAAAGAATTAAATTATACATCTTCATCTTTAGCTATAGCAAATTAAATTTTATTCTGCTGGCTTGAAAGAGTTAATTAGTTTTCCAAAGTACCTAGTTTATTTCCAGGAAATGACATTCCTGTTCATTATAAAGCTGTCTTTCAGTAATTGACAAAATGTCTTCAATTTTTCGTGAAGGTATATATTTTTTCTTCAAAATTTTTCTGCTATATTTAACACATCAAAAGACACATTTAGGGAATCAGATACAAAAGACTATTTTCTGATTGAACAATTTGCTTCTACAGCACTCAGGATCATTATGAGTCTTGATATTAAATGTTCTTTCCCTCTAACAAATCAGGCTAAACCATCCCCCACCCATTTTTTTATATCAAATTAAGTCTAAACAATGTACTATGGGAAACATAAAGGCATCTTTCTTAGCAAGACTAGACAAGTGAGTGGGGTAGGGTGCCCTTTTCCTCCTTCTCCTACCCTCAAAGAATCACACAGTGAGGAGCAGAAGTATGAGTCAGGTGTAAATAGATAACATAATTGGGAACAAACTGCACCAAATCTGGCTTGGGTCATCACTACTTTAACTGATTTCCATTGGTGTGCTTATGAACACCCGCCCTCAAGTGATCTGTTTGACTTTATTTCCTCCCACATTATCATCAACTCTCCAGTTAAATAAAACCCAAGTCCTATTTCTATTCTTTGCCCCTTTTCCCCACGTACTTGATGAGTTAATTGACTAAGAGAAAATATAAATGTCTTCCTGAAGCAGTGGTAGCAATTATTTTGGATTACAGGAGTGGGCTGTTCTCAAAGAGAATGAACAGTATTTGATTAAAAAAACCCACAATAACAATAATAAAAAACCCAAAGGCTGTTTCACCTTTTCTCCCAAACAAACAGTACTACTTTGAGGTACACTACACAGCTTAATTCACTTCTTAAAAATAGAAATTTTCTTCCAATATACATTTCTTCTTAATCATATACTTGAAATAATGTTTGGGAATTTGTTTCCATTTTATATACTTCACCCACCCAGGCACTGCCAGCCCTATAACTTAGAATAAAAGTATAATATCAGAGTCTCAATAATGATTTATGTTCTACAATGGGAATATTTTTATATCTTTAATTTAAAACTTGATGCTCAAGATTTGCTTATGACTCTATAAGAACTTAGGACTGATTGGGTTAAATAATTCAGTGTGAGAAAAGTTATAGTGTTCTCATATGTGTATCATGGATCATTAAAGTTGTACCATGATTACATAAAAACCATGTATTTATAATACTCTGAAGAGCTCCTTCATATTTTTATTAAGTAGCTTAAACTCCATTGAATTTCTCATTTGCAAAATGGAACAAGTAATTCCAATATCATAAAACAGGATGATATAAAACTAACTACAATGCTCAAAATGAAGTAGAATGTGATCTTTCTATATAGGGATACAGGTTTAACTTCCAGAGTTCATCTCTTACACAGGAAAGCTCCTGCTTACCCAGCCAATGAATTGTTCTGGAAACTGATTTATTCAATAAAGTTATTCCAAAATGAGATTCGTAAAGTCTCATCAGTCTCCAGTCTCTGTTATGGAAAATATTTCTTTGGAGCAATCTGAAGAGACTGAGGAGACACAAGCCCCTCCTGGATTGCAAACCATTAGAATCCTTTGACTAGAAAGTACCTTTGATGTCACTTCTGATATTTGCTCTCCTCTTTCTCTGCATTGAGTGTAAATATTTGAAAATAAGTCTCAGATAAGGATGATTTAGAGTGTAATGCATTTGCTGAATCAAAATACACGAGATTCCTAGAAACCAATTTTGTTTTTTTGCAAAAAAAAATAGTTAAACCAAACCAAAATTACCACTCTGTGAAAATGCTCTAGTGAAATAGTATGAGTAGACCTTCATTTTTATTGCACCTAGCATTCATTTTGATAAGGCTATGGAAAAGTAACATCTCAATTACAAAATAAAATAGTTTTATATTCTTTTCTGAATAATAAGAGCTATAAAGGATTTGATAAGTAGTATGGATGGTTGACAGGACAGGGAGACAGATATGTGGCAAATATCAGAGACAATGGAATAGTACTTCTCAAACAATGTATCTCACAGAAGTGTACAGGTGCTATGAGTTGCATGGAACTTAATAGTAGCAAATGAATGTGCATGCATGAATATTTTCTTTTTTCTTGCAGAGAATCCAGGATCTTTCATGTGAATGAGAAGTCCTGCTATGGATGGACATTCCTTTGCTAACTCTGAGATATTAAAAAATGAGGCATGTTTTTAACTAACACTATGGGTGAATTAGGGAAGAATAACAATATAAATGCTTAATTAAGAGATAAAGAAAGGTTTTGATCTACCTTAGAGGAAAGATTACCCACAATGATGAGATCACAGATCTTTGGAAAGTATGAAGACTGGTAGGATTTTGGTAATGCTTAAGAATGTGCTTAATAAGATTTAAAAGTTATATTCAATTTTGATATATATATATATATATATATATATATATATATAAAATTATGGAAATAAAACATAATCTTTTTACATGCTCATCAATTTCTGTATGATATCATTTTCCAATGCACTCAAAAGATCATGTGATGGCATTGCTCAAAAAACCTTCAGGGGTTCCTTATCAACTACTGAATAGATTCCATCTTCCTTACGTTGGTATTCAAGGCTCATTGCAGTCCAATTTTAAACTACCCTTTCAATCTTATCTCATAATATTCCCCAGCACATACTATATACTGGAAAAAACTGACTCATTTGTTATCACATTTGTGCCTCTAATCTTGCATCTCTTTAACAGGAAGACATTCCTATATCTTAGAAGTTTCTCTAAATAAATAGGCATAAGCAAGTTAGATGTCAACCTTTTTTTGCAAGGTCTTTGTACCATATTTGATTTTTTTTTAGGTTTGCTTGAGATAGCTTCCATTATGTTTCACTCTGTTTTACTAACATGGGGAAAAGAGAAAAAGCAGAGAAGAGCTCACCATTAGGACGGCAGATCTAAAAGGTATCTGAGAGCACATCTTACCTAATATATTCATTTTGCAAATGAAGAAACTGAGACCAAAGAGGCTTATTGATTTCTCTAAGGTCATCAAATAAAAATAGTAGAAGATCTGGGATAGTCAAGCCCACAGGTCTACCTCTTTCTATTATGCTGTACTGAGTCTTTCTCTGAGGTTTCTGCTCTTATATCATCAAGCCTTAGCAGATTATATATATATATATGCTTACTTCTTAAAATGTTCAATTCTTTTCCTTGGCAAATGGACATTTTTTCAAGAGGAGGAGGAAGGTTAGATAACAAAGAATAGTTTCGTGGTGAGATATAACATCAAATTCAACATAAATATGGGGATTTTTTGGTTTGATTTGTGTGAGTTTCTCAAGGGGGATAATCTGAATGGAGCTTCTGAAGGCAGGTACAATGTTTGTGTTATTTATTTTTTTGCTATTAACTAGGATAGCAATAGAATAGAATAGACACTGGTAAATTTGAACTGAATGTAAACTCTTTGGGACAAAGGAAATTTCTGTGACATATGTGATCAACCTATTTGCCAAATGGATAACATCCAAATGGGAAGAGTCATAAGACTGAAGTATCATAAGGTCATAGATTTAGAAAGGAAGGGAATTAGTATTTACTAAATACCCACTATGTGTCAGACACTGCTAAGCACTTTACAAATGTGCATTCATTTGATCTTAGAGCTAGAAGGGCATTCAGAAGTCATGTGGTTTGAGTCCCTCATTTTATAGATTATGAAACTGAGGTTCAAAGATCATACTAGGATTGTCCAAGGTCATCTTGGGATTCCCATCACTTGTCTCTGACCCTAAATTTATGTTATTTCTATTACCCTGCCTCCCTCTCACAATATAGGTAAGATTAGTCATCTGTGTGGATGAAACTTAGAAGTAAATACATATCGCCAATGACAACTCAGGTTGTGTGTCTGAACATTGATGAGAGCCAGGTTGAAAAGAGGCCATCAGCACTTAATGTTGTGAAATCCTTCTCTTAACTTTATTGTTGAATATCTGGACTCTTATAACAAAACTTATCAGACATGACAAGTCAGACAGATGCATAACTTCCCTGGTTAAATTTATGATATTTATCCTTTGAAGTCTATGGACTTCCTCATCAGAAAGTTCTCCCATAAACTTCAAGCTCTGCAGATGTTTAGGTCAGGGTTCATTGGTGAGCCAACCAATCCTTTTAATGAGCAAGAATACATGCTTGTCTTTGGTGATCTTCATTCCAGGGACATCTGTGTCCTCACTCCTATTGAAGTTGGCCCTCAACAAATACAGAACAAAGAAAGTCAAGTCTTTGATATAATTAAAGGTTCTAAGACTGATGACATGCAGCACCAAGGCATCATGGTGATATGTGAAAGACTTACACCTAAAATGTCAAAGTTTCCCATTATATTCAGATTGACACCAGTCATCCTGTTTCTACTATATCAAGTCAAAGATAATGAGAATGATGGCATTGTACAACACCCTCTTACTTTAATCCAAATTATGTGTATTCAATGACATCATTCAGTTGATATCCTTTTCGAGATCAAAGGAAAACAGAAGTAACAAATGACCTCTAGGCAGTAATTCTGTATTACACCATTTAGAAAACTATGAAGAATGTCATTTGACTATAGCACATCACCAACAATGACTTGCCTATGAGGAGTGGCATAGGAGGTGTCCTTGATTAATATGTTCAATAAAAAGAGATGAGGTTAAAATATAAAGTTTTCAAGATATCTTATCAATACAGTGTATAGATGCCATGATACTTCCTTCCTTCATTATTTAAAGGGACATTCAATGTTAACATCAACTATGAAAAAGGGCTATATGACTCTGGCCAAGATGGCAGACAGAAGCCATGCAGTGTTTCAAGCTTTCCTGATTTTCCCTCAGAACTAAGATGAATCAAGCCTCTTAACAGATTTTGAATCCACAGAAGCCAGAGAAGAACTGAGGAGGACATCCCACAGTAGGGCCTATCACAGGAGGGTGTGGGCATGCTAAGGGTAGAAAGCAGTGACCCAGCAGAGGTGCTGAGACTGGAGGACTGACCTGAGAACAGCTCTGATTGATGATTAAGTTGATTAACTTCCTAGCCCAAGGGCCCAGCCCACATTGTGTGAGGACAGCTCAGATCCTGCTGCCCACCCCACTCCAGAACCAGAGAATGGGACACTAATCAACATCACAGGCAATCCAGAGAAAGCTTCTGGCATTCCTTACAGGCCAGCCCACTGAGTGAGCAAGGCTTCTAGAAATCTCAACACCAAATTGCACCCCCAACATAAGACCATAGGGAAAGGGCCCAAAATGAAGAAAGGCCAGAGCAAAGAAAAGTCCAATGAATGTTACCTTGAAGATAAAGATCCTAATTCAGAGAGGAATGGGGCTTCAGAGGAGAATATGAATTTGTCTCTAGCCTAGAAAGATTTCTTAGAAGAGATCAGAAAGGAGTTTAAAGATCAAATAGAAAAACTTGGAAAAGAAATGCAAGGGAAAATTAACATTATACAAGAGAAAATTAACATCTTACGACAAGAAAACAAATCCTTTGAAAATACAATTGTACAAGTGCAAAACAATAATTTTCTCAAAACCACTATTGCATAAATGGAAAAGACAACTCCTTCAAAAATAGAATTGATTAATTAGAAAAGGGGCTGCAAAAGGGAAATGAAGAAAATTCTTCTCCAAAAGAAAGATTGGAATCTGTGGAAACTAATGACTTCATGGAAAAACAAGAATCTGTTATCAAAATTTTAAAAATGAAAAAATAGAAGAAAATATAAAATTCCTTGTAGGCAAAACAGTAGACCTGGAAAATATATCCCAGAGAGAAAATTGAAGAATCATAGGAATTCTTGAAAACCTTAAAGATAAAAATGCCTCAATTTTAGTATATATGGTGAAGGAGAACTGCCCTGATAGATTGGAACCAGAGGGTAAAATAGTAAGTGAAAGAATACATTGATCCCCTTCTGAAAGGAATCTCAAAATAAAAACATCAAGAACTGTTGTGGCCAAAGTCCAGAACTATCAGGTCAAGGGGAAAATCCTGCAAGCAGCCAGAAAGAAAAAATTCAAATACCTAGGAACCACATAGTCAAGATTAAACAGGTCCTGACTGCATCAACATTTAAGGGATCAAAAAGCCTAGAGTATGATATTCTGGAGATGAAGGGAGCTTGGAATGCAGCCAAGAATTCACTATCCAGAAAAACTGAGCCTTTTCTTCCAGGGGAAAAGATGGAAATTTAACTAAATAGGTGACTTTTTTTTAAATTAAAAAATATTTATTTATTTTCATATATATGCACATGCATATTTCCAAGTTATAAAATTTCTCTCCACCCTCCCTGTCTACCCCCCCCAGCAGGGAATAGTTAGGTTGGCATTTTAAATACATATTTTGTTAAACATGTTTACCAATTAATGAGTTTTGGCATGAGGAATTAGGATTAAGGGAAATAGATACATAAGAGCTAATTTTTATATAGTGTTCATCAGATTGGGAAGGGTTGTTTTTTTCTGTGTTTTTTTTCTTTCTCTGGTTGTGGATAATATATTTTGTAACCAGTCAAATACAGTTGTCCTATCTCTCTGAACTGCTGAGAAATAGGTGACTTTCAACTTTTCCTGGTGAGTTGAACAGAAAATTTTGTTTTCAAACAGGAGACTCAAGAGATACATAAAAAGGTAAACAGGAAAAAAGAAAAAAATAACTATTATCCAATAAGATGAAACTTGGTTATATCCCTAACTGGGAGGAAGATTCTCATAATTCTTAAAAAAAAATTTTATTTTAGTTTTTGCAAGGCAATGGGGTTAAGTGCCTTACCCAAGGCCACAGAGCTAGGTAATTATTAAGTGTCTGAGGCCGGGTTTGAACTCAAGTACTCCTGACTCCAGGGCTGGTTCTCTATCCGCTGCACCACCTAGCCAACCTCCCCTGACCTAGCTGCCCCTGATTCTCATAATTCTTGAGAATTGCAACTCTATTAGAGGGAATATTCTTAGCCAGAAGTAATGGACACTCATGACCTTTCCATGACTCGGATGGAATGATTTAAAATTAATATCTCCTTAAATGGCAGGACAGTAAAGAGATGGGAGGAAGGGGAAATTGAATGGGGTAAATTGCATTACATTAAGAGGTGCAAAGGACCTATTGCAATAGAGGAGAAGAAAGGAGGAGGTGAGAACCATCTGAATCTTACTCCCATCAAATTTGACTCAAAGAGGGACTTAATTGAGTTTAGAAACTTATCTTACCTTTTAAGTCTTAAGAGAGGACAGGGGCAAGGTATGGGGAGGAAAGGAGGAAGTGACAAAAGGAAGAGAAGGATGAACGGTCAAAGGGAAAGGGGAAAGAAAGGGGAGAGGGTTGGGTAGAAGGGGACCAACACACTAATGGAGCTGGAATTCAGAAGCAAAATACTGGGGAATAGGGATGAGTTAAAAAAAAGGGGGGAAATGCAAATGGAGAGAAGATAGCATGGAGGGCAATAAAGAGATAGTAATTATAACTTTGTGATTGGGATGAACTATCTCATAAATTGTAAATGGATAATAGAGTGTATTAAAAACCAGGATTCTATAATATGCTGCTTAATGAATGAAGCAGAGAGATACATACAGAGTAAAGGCAAAAGGCTGGAGCAGAATATATTATGCTTCAGCTGCAGTGAAAAAGGCAGGGGTAACAATCCTTATCTCAGACAAAGCAGTTCCAAAAATAGATCTCATTAAAAGAGATAAGGTAGGAAGCTATATTCTCCTAAAAGGTAGCATAGACAATGAAATAATTTCAATAATAAATATGTATAGCATTAGAGAAGAAGCTGAATGAGTTACAAGAAGACATGGAAAACAAAACACAACTGATGGGAGACCTCAACCTCCCTCTCTCAGAATCAGATAAATCTAAATATAAAATAAACAAGAAGGTAGTTAAGGAGGTTAAATAGAATGTCAGACAATTTAGATATGATAGACCTTTGGAGAATATTGAACAGGGATAAAAAAGGAATATGTCTTTTTTTTCTTTTTCTTTAGTACATGGCACCTATACAAAAATTGACCATGTACTTGGGCCTCTTAATCAAATGCAGGAAGGCAGAACTATTGAATACATTCTTTTCAGATCATAATGCAACAAAAATCACATGCAATTATGGACCATGCAGAGATAGACCAAAACTAATTAGAAACTAAATAACCTAATTTTAAAGAATGAATGGATTAAGTAACAAATGATAGAAAGAATTCATTTCATCCAAGACACTGACAATAATGACACTACATAACAAAACTTATGGGATATAACCAGTGCAGTTATTAGCATATATATATTATATTTCTAAATGCTTACATGAATAAAATAGAAAAAGAGAAAATCAATGCACTGTGCATGTAACTAAAATATTTAGAGAAAGAGCAAATTAAAACCATTAATTAAATGCCAAATTAAAAATTCTAAAAATTAAAAGAGAAATTAATAAAATCTAAAGCAAGAAAAATATTGAACTAATAAATAAAACCAAGAGTTGGTTTTACTAAAAAATAATAAAATAGATAAAACTTTGGTTAATTTGATTTAAAAAAATAAACAAGAAAATCAAATTTCCCTAATGAATATGGATGTAAAAATCTAAAACAAAATATTAGCAAAATTATTACAGCAAGTAATCAGTAGGATAGTACATTATGACCAAGCATGATTTATTCCAGGAATGCATGATTTATTTGTTATTAGGAAAACTGTCAGCACAATTGACTATATCAATAACAAACCTAGTAGAAATCATATGATTATCTCAATAGATTCTGAAATAGCCTTTGACAAAATACAGTACCCATTTCTAGTAAAAACACTAGAGTGCATAGGAATAAATGGATTTTTCATTAAAATGATAAGCAGTATCCATCAACAACATAATATGCAATGGGGATAAGCTAGAAGTTTTCCCATTAAGATCAGACATGAAACAAGGATGTCCATTATCATCACTACTATTCAATATTGTATTAGAAATCTTAGCTTTAGCAATAAGAAAAAGAATAGAAGGAATTAGAATTGGGAAGGAAGAGACAAAAGTCTCACTCTTTTCAGATGATATAATGATATACCTAGAGAAACATTCATCTAAAAAACTATTTGAAACAATTAGAAACTTTAACAGTTGCAGGATATGAAATAAACCTAATTAATTCCTCAACATTTCTAAAATGACTTCAGATACCATAAAATGCTTGGGAGTCTACCTGTCAAGAAAGACTCAGAAACTCTATGAAAACAACTATAAAATGCTTTTCACACACACACACACACACACACACACACACAATCAGATCTAAGTAACTAGGCAAATGTCAACTGCTCATGGATAGGCTGAGCTAATATAATAAAAATGACAATTGTACCTAAATTAAACTACTTATTTAGTGCCATACCAATCAAACTTCCACAAAATTACTTTAGTGAGCTAGAAAAACTGTAACAGTTCATATGGATAAACAAAAAAGTCAAGAATATGAAGGGATTTAATGAAAAGAAAATTCAAAAGAAGGTGGCTTAGCCTAACCAGATCTAAAATTATATCATAAGGCATCAGTCATCAAAACTCTCTGGTACTTGCTAAGAAACAGAGTGGTGGATCAGTGGAATAGACTAGGTGCAAAAGAGACAGCAGGAACTGATTGTAGTAATCTGCTGTTTGATAAACCCAAATAGTTCAGCTTCTGGGATAAGAACTCTCTCTCTTCCATAAAAACAATTGGGGGAAAATTACAAGATAATATGACAGACACTAAAATTAGACCAACATCAATACTCTATACCAAGAAAAGATCAAAATAATGCAGAATTTAGACATAAAAGGTATTATTATTATTATTATTATTATTATTATTATTATAAGCAAATTAGGAGGACAAAGACTAGTTTACTTGTCATATCTATGGAAAGAGGAGTAATTTATGACCAAGGAACTGACAGAGAAATTATAAAAAAATAATAATTTTGATTACATTAAATTAAAAAGCTTTTGCACAACAAAACCACTCTAATCAAGATCAAAAGAAATACAGTAGATTGGGAAACAATTAGTGTTTCCAACAAAGGACTCATTTCTAAAATATATAGAGAAATGAGTCAAATTTATAAAAAAAAAATCTTGCCATTCCCCAAGTGACCATTGGTCAAAAGATATGCAAAGGCAATTCACAGATGAGGAAATCAAAGCTAACTGTACTCATATGAAAAAATTGCTTTAAATCATTTATAATTACAGAATTATAAATTAAAACAGCTCTGAGGTATCACTCCACACCTCTCAGATTTGCCAGTATGACCAGAAAGGACAATGATCAATGTTGGAATGGGTATGGGAAATCTGGGATAGTACTGCATTGTTGTTGGAGTTATTTAACTGATCCAACCTTTCTGGAGAGCAATTTGGAATTATGCCCAAATGGCAATAAAAATATCCATACCCTTTGATCTGTAATACCTCTGCTGGGTCTGTACCCTGAAGAGATCATGAAAAAAGGGTAAAAACACCACATGTACAAAAATATTCATAGCAGCTCTGTTTGTAGTGGCAAAGAATTGGAAATTGAGTGAACATCCATCAAATGTGAACAAACTGTGGTGTATGTATGTGATGAAACACTATTGTTCTATTAGAAATCAGGAGGGATGGTATTTAAGAGAAATTCAGAAAAACTCAAATGAATTGATGCTGAGTGAGATGATTAGAACCAAAAGAAAATTGCACACCTTAACATCAGCCTGGGGAGGTGACCAACCTTGATGGAATCCTTACTTCATCAGTGCAATCATCAGGGACAATTTTAGGGGACCGATGTTAGAGGATACCATCTGAATCCAGAGAAAAAATTACAAAGTTTAAATGAAGACCAAAGATTATCATCTGCAATTTTAAAAAAGTTGTCTTATGTATTACATAATTTTTCCATCTCTAATATTTTCTTTCTTCTTTATGGATATATTTTTTCTCCCAACATTCAATTTTTTTAAATTTTGTTTTTTTATTTATTTAAGGCAAGGAGGTTGAGTGACTTACACAAAGTCACACAGCTAGGCAATTATTAAATGTCTGAGGCCAAATTTGAACTCAGGTACTCCTGACTCCAGGGCCGGTTCTCTAACCACTGCACCACCTAACTGCCCCAACACATTCAATTTTGATCTATGCATTTAATGGAAACAAATATAAAGACTATCAGATTGTTTTCAGGGGGGGAGGGGAGGGAAGGGAGGCAGGGGGAAAATATAAAATTCACAACCTTGCAAAATATGATTGGTAGAAACCACTTTGTTTCTAATTGGAAAAGAAATAAAATATTTATGTAATTTTTAAAAATGAAAAAAGGGTAACATTATCTAGTTTTCTACGACCTGGAGTACAGATGTATAAGCAGGCTGTTGCAGCATCAGAGACAATGAGTTTAAAATCCAGGCTGTGTTCTTTGAAGTGATTTCTCAGCTATATTTAGTTCCTGACACCTGGAAAAGGAACCTCAACTCAAACAGAGTTAAGAAGAAGGATGAACAGCTGGCTGCTGAAGCATGCCACCATACTAAAGATGACAAGTGAGTATTTATTTTCCTTTATTTAAGTGTGCAGGGTTTATAGGAGAAATTAGTAGATTAGAGATTGTAGAGATTGTATTTGAATAATATATTAGGCAGATGACATTATTTATACATCTTTAAAACAATACACAGGGTGGCTAGGTGGCGTAGTGGATAAAGCACCGGCCTTGGAGTCAGGAGTACCTGGGTTCAAATCCGGTCTCAGACACTTAATAATTACCTAGCTGTGTGGCCTTGGGCAAGCCACTTAACCCCATTTGCCTTGCAAAATCCTAAAAAAAATAAAACAATACACAAGGATTATTGTTGATCATAATTTTCAAATAATTAACCTTAAAAATGACATTGATCAAATTTAATGGATTGCATATATTGCTTTAAAATGTCAGTGAATTCCTAAAATCTTTTAATGCAATCTTTTCTGCTAAAAAGTTCAATTATTATAGAACTATTGTTGTCAAAATAGATAGAAATGTATCATGATTAAACAGCAGAATTAGGGGCTTTAGGTCAAAGGAGTCTTTAATTTCAAAACAAACCAAAAAACCTGCAGGCCTATTATTAAAAGTATTAAGCAAACAGACCTGAATTCAAATGTGATCTCAGACACTTAGTAACTGTGTGACTATGGTCAAGCCATTCAACCTCAGGTTACCTTAGTTTTCTCATCTATAAAAGGGCTGTTGCCAGCATCATATGAAATAATGATTGTAAATTTTTTAAAAATTAGGATAGTGCCTTTCACAGAGTAAGAACTATGTAAATGTTAGCTATTATTATTATTATTATCATAACACTACATAGATTGGGTTAAGATTGTCAATAATAATAATGTCAAAAATGAACAAGAGCTTTTACATTACAGCTTCTGGCTCCCTTCACATTCTGATCCTAAAATAAACATCAGAAGCTGCTTTGGTTTCCTATTGAATTATTTCAATTGCTTTCAGAAATTCTAATTCTTGAAGTGTATCTAGAAAAAAATTGTTGAAAGATAAACTAGAGGGACTTTTTTCCTGCCTCTCTCAATTTCTAGGGCATTAGAGAGATAGACAAAGGCAGCACCTTTTGCTTTTATTATATGTTGTAAACATGAATCACAGGTATATTTCTTTTCCCTGAAAATATTCTTGTCTCCTGGAGTTTCCAAGATTTAAGTAAATAATAACAGAGGGTAAAATTATGGTTGAAACACTTTGTCTAAAGTAGAATATGAAAGAGAAGTTGAATAATTTGCCAAACTTCTTTCACTTTAAAATGTTCTTCCTGCCCCTATATCTCCTTTTTGCAATAGGGCTATATTTGTTTCTAATTGTAAAGAATGATGTAATGGATACAGTCTTTAGACTGTTTCAACGTAATTCAATTGTTTACATATTTATTAGATTTAAAGGGTTTGGTAAAGCATCTAGAAAGGCAGAAAAACATGTTAAGTAAGGGCCTTGGACAAAGGCCTCTATTACCATCTCTATCACCTCTGGTCTAGTTGAATTTACATTATTCTCTATGTGTCAGTTACTATAATCTGTTGCAAACATCTGATCTTAGATTATATGTTGTTCTGTCCACCTCTTCTTGACCATATTTGGAGTTTTTCATAGCAAAGATACTTGAATGTTTTGCCATTTCCTTCTTCAGTTCATTTTCTAGATGAGTAAATAGAGGCAAATAGGATTAATTGACTTGTTCAGGGTTTTATAGTTAGGAATATCTGAGGCTGGATTTGAACTCAGGTTTTCCCAACTAAGGCCCAGTACTCAATCTATTTAGTGGCCTAGATTACAATCTAGCTAAAAGAAATACAAATTACCTGAATATAAAGGAAAACAAGCAGGACAAACAGCTATAGACAAAAACATATAACACACACTGGTGCAGAAGCATGTGTTTTAATGTGTTTGAAGGCATAAATTGGACACAGGTTAAAAGAAATCAGTTTATGGACAAAGTAATAATTTTCAAAGAATCAAATGTATTTTTGATGTTGACTTGGAAATTTATTGTAGTTGCTGAAGACTGAAATTCCCCCCATGTCTGTTTATCCTTGAATCTTTTGTACTTAACCTCATTTAAATTTGTTGTAGCCAGTCATTCCCACATTAAAGTAGCCTTCTTTTATTTCAGTTGTCATTTCAATATTACTGGTAGAGGTAGAGTCAGGATGGTTGCATGAAGCTAGGAAGCTTCTGAAAGTTTCCCCAAAAACAACTTTGGATGAAGTTTCTAAACAGACCCTAAAGTAACAAAGCCCCCCAAAACTCCAGAGTGAAACAAATTCTCAACTCAAGCTGTGGGGAGGAATTTCTGAACAGGTCTGTCACAAATGGGTAAACGGGGAATATAGCCCAGTGTAGGCAGGAGAGCTGGGAAGACAGTGGGAGCACAACTTAGGTCTTAGCTTAGCAGACCAGTGATGCAATTTGTGTCTGGTAGTGTTGCAGGCAGGACTTGGAACAAATACAGGGAACAAACCCCAAGTCCCTGAGACAGCAGAGCAGAAAGTCAAGGACTAGTCCCTAGGCCTCAGAACAATAGACTTGGAACTATACTCCTGTACCACAATAGCAGAGCTCAACTATAAAAAAACTGAGCATACTCCAAAACCAAAAAGAGTGCTAACCAAAGAAAGCTATTATTCTGATAGGGATGATAAAAATGCCATTTCAGAATTGTAAAACATATCAAAATGTCTACAGGTGAATCCTCAGAGTAGTTTGTGAATTGGACTAAAATCCAAAATGACCTCTTAGAAAAATTTAAAAAGAATGTTAAAAAGTAAGAAGAAGGAAAAAAGAAAAATTGAGACAAGAGATTCTAAACAATACCTTTATAAGTGAAATTGACCAAATGGAGAAGGAAAATTGTTTCTTTAAAAGTAAATGGAGGGGTGGCTAGGTGGTGTAGTGGATAAAGCACTGGCCTTGGAGTCAGGAGTACCTGGGTTCAAATCCGATCCCAGACACTTAATAATTACCTAGCTGTGTGGCCTTGGGCAAGCCACTTAACCCCATTTGCCTTGTAAAAAAAAACCCTAAAAAAGCAAATGGAAAAAGAATACAACTCATCAAAAATAAAATTAATCAATTTGAAAAGGAAACACAAAAACTAACTTAAGAAAATAGAAACCTAAAAATTAGAATTGGACAAATGGGAAACCAATGACTCCATGAGACATAAAGCTTCCATCAAACAAAGCCAAAAGGCTGAAAAAATAGAAGAAAATATCAAATATTTCTTTTTTATATTGAAAAAGTTACTAATTTTTAAAAATTCATTTATTTTGAATTTTATAATTTTCCCCCAATCTCACTTCCCTCCCCTCATCCCGTAAAGAAGGCAATATTAAATACTTATGAGGGAAAATTGAAAATATATCCAAGAGAAATAGTTTAGGAATTATCCATTTACCTGAAAGCCACAATCAGAAAAAGAACTTGGACAATATCTTTCAGAAAATTAACAAGGAAAAACTGCCCTAATATCCTGGATAAAGAAGACAAAATAGCCTTTGAAAGAATCCATCGATCACCCCTCCCAGAAAGAGATCCCAGAAGAAAACTTCTGAGAAATAGTATAGCCAAATGTCAGAATTCTCAGCACAAGAAGAAAATTTTGAGAGAAGCAATTTAAATACAAGGAAACCATAGTTAGGATTATGTAAGACTCATCAACTTCAGCATTAAAGGATCAGAAGGCCTGGAATATGATATTCCAGAAGACAAAGGAGATTGGATTACAAACAACAATCAATTACCCTGCAAAACTTAGCATGTTCTTTCAGGGGGAAAGATAGATTTTCAATGAAATAGAAGACTTTCAAACTTATCTGATAAAAATATAATTGAATAGAAAATTTGATCTTTTAATATAAGACTCAAGAGATATGTGAAAAGGCAAATGAAAAGGGGGAGGAATATTAGTCAATAAGATTAAACTGTCTACATTCTTACATGGAAGATAATACTTGTAACTCTTGAGAATTATATTTATCTTAGGACAGTTGAAAGGAACATACTTAAGAGACTGTGTGTATAAATTGATTTAACTCATGAAGGTTCTATTTTTATTGGGATATTTGGAGGGAGTATAGTTAGAGGTGTGTGTGTATAAATTGATTATAATTTGATAATATTTATGGTTCTTGAGAATTGTATTTGTATTGCGACAGCTGAGGGGAATGTACTTGGACAGAAGATGTAGGTGTGAAGTGATTATGATGTAAGGATACTTAAAAATCAATCAATCCTTGAGAATTATACTTCTATCAAATAATATAATAAGGATATACTTTTATAGAGGATACAATAGGTATAAAACAATTAAGATATAAAAATGCATTATGTTGGGAGAAGAAGACAGATGTATTAGGGGATAAATAACATAAAATGAAGAGGTACTAAGGACCTATTATAATAGAGGGGGAAATGGAAAAATATGGGCAATAAATAAATCTTACTCTCAACAGATTTGGTTCAAAGGGAATAAATTACATTCCCAATTGAGTTGAGAAGTAGGGGGAAAGCAGGAAAAAGGGGGAAGGAAGGATTGATTATAGAGATGGGAAAGGAAAAGTAAAGAAAGTAAAAGTAAAAAAAGTAAAAGGGAAAAGGGAGAAGAAAAAGAGGGCTGATAGAAGGTAGGGCAGATTGTAAGAGACAAAATATTGGTGAGGAGGGATAAAAAGAAAGGAGATAGAAAGGTAAAAAGAGGAGGAAGATAGGATGGAGGGAAGTACAAAGTTAATAATCATAACTGTACTGTAAATGGGAAAACTCTCCCAAGAAATGAATCTTATAAAGCAATGGTGTTTAGAAGAAACATTTGAAGCATAAAGATGCATATGGGGTAAAAGTAAAAGACTGGAGAAGAATTGATTATATTTTACCTGAAGTAATAAAAAGCTGAGTAGCAATTCTGATCTCAGACAAAACAAAAGCAAAACTAGATCTAGTTAAAAGGGATAAATAAGGAAACTACATCTTCTAAAATTATATAGGCAATGAGGTAATATCAATATTAAAGATTTATACAACAAAGGATATAGCATTCAAATTCTTAGAGGAGCTGTTAAATGAATTAGAGGAAGACACAGTAAAACTATATTTAGTGGGGGATCTAAACTTCCCTTTCTCAGAATTATAATAACCTAACCACAAAATAAACAAGAGTGAAGTTCAGAAGGTAACTATAATTTTACAAAAGTTAGATATGATAGACCCTGGAGAAAATTAAATGTGGATAGAAATAAATATATTTTATTTTGTGGTTCCTACACCTACCCAAAAATTGACCATGTATAAGGGCATAAAAAACTTACAATAAAATGCAGAAAGGCAGAAATTTTAAATGCTTCCTATTCATATCATGATATAATAAAAATTACTTGAAATAAATTGCATTGGAAAATTAAAGTAACACTTAATTGGAAACTAAATAACCTAGCTTTAGAGAAAGATCAAACAACAAATCCTAGAAACAGTCAACAATTTCATCTGAGACAAAAACAATGATGAGATATCACATCAAAGTTTGGGGGATGCAGCTAAAGCAGTTATTAGGGGAAATTTTATATCTTTAAATACTTACATGAATAAAATAGAGAAAATAGATATCAATGAATTGGGCATGCAACTAAAAAGCTAGAAAAAATTTAAATATCATGAATTAATTACCAAATTAAAATTATGAAATCAAAGGAGAAACTAATAAAAATGAAAGTAATAAAGCCATTGAACTAATAAATAAAAGTAAGAGTTTTCTAAGAAAAAAACAATAAGATAGATAAACTATTGGTTAATCTGATTTAAAATAAAGAAAACCAAATTACCAGTATCAAAAATGAAAAGGATGAACCAACCCCAAGAAGGAGAAAATTAAAATAATAACTCAGAACTTTTTCCCAACTGTATCTAAACAAATCTGACAATATAAGTGAAGTGGATGAATATTAACAAAAATGTAAATTGCACAGATCGGTTCTTGTTCTATGTTATTGAAGAAGACCAAAATGACATCACTATGCCAGCATAGATTAACAGAAGAGGAAATAAGACACTTTAATAGTCCCAATTCAGAAAAAGAAACTGAAGAAAGCTATAATATACTCTGTAAGAGTAATTCTCACAGTTCAGATGGATTTACAAAGGGAATCCAAACAAATATTTAAAGAATTATTAATTCCAATTTTATATGAACTATTTGAAAAAAAAGGACATCTATCAAATTCTTTTGATGGTGTTGCTACCTAAACCAGGAAAAGTCAAAATAAATAAAATTATAGACCAACCTCTCTAATGAATATTGATGAAAAAAATTAAATAAAATCTTAGCAAAGAAATTATAATAAGTTATCACCAGAATGAGACACTGATCAATCAGGTAGGATTTACATCAGATATTTAGGGATGGTTCAATATTAGGAAAACAATTAGCATAATTGACCATATCAGCAACAAAATTAACAAAAATCACATTATTATCTCAATAAATGCTGAAAAAGTCTGAAAAATACAGCTCATGCAACTATTAAAAACACTAGAGAACATAAAAATAAATGGAGTTTTCCTTAAAATGATTAGCAGGATCTAAGTAAAAGTATCAACAAGTATTATTGTAATAGGGATCTACTAGTAGCATTTCCAATAAGATCAGAGAAAAACAAGGATGACCACTATCTTCACTATTATTCAAAATTATATTAGAAATGTTAATTTTAGTAATAAGGAAAGAAAAAAGGAAAACTAGTGATCTTCTGTTGGATAATCCCAAAGAAATTGAAGGAATTAGAAGAGAAAAATGAGGAAATAAAATTCTTAATCTCCATAGATGAGATGATGGTATATTTAGAGAAACCTAGAAAATCAACTAAATAATTACTTGAAGCAATTAACAACTTTAACAAACTAGCAGGACATAAAATAAACCCATATAAATATCATCATTTCCATATATGACTAACAAAGCCCAACAGCAAGATATAGAAAGAGAAATTCATTTAAATTAACAGTAGAAAACATAAAATACTTGGGAATTTAAATCCCAAGACAAGTGCTGAAACTAAATGAACACAATTACTAAACACTTTTCATACAAATAAAGTTAGATCTAAACAACTGAAGAAATTTCAATTGCTCATGGATAGTCTGAGTCAATATAATAAAAATGAAAATTCTACCTAAAATAAATTACTTATTAGGTTCCATACTAATCATACTACCAAAAAACTATTTTACAGAGCTGGAAAAATTTTTATAGAGGATTACAAGTGCTTAATAATATCAAGGGATTTAATGGGAAAAAATACAAAATAAGGTGTTCTAGTCATACCAGATCTAAAACTGCATTATAAAGTGGCATTCATCAAAACTATGGTATTGACTTAGAAATAGAAAAGTGAATTAGTGGAATAAATTATGAATCAAAGAAATAATAGTGGTCTACTATTTTATAATTTCAAATATTCTAGCTTCTGGGATAAGAACTCAACATTTGACAAAAATTGCCAGGAAAATTGGAAAATAGTATAGCGAAAAGTAGGCATAGACCCACATCTCACACCCTATACCAAGATAAGGTTGAAATCAGTACAGGATTTAGGCATAAAAACATATGATACCATAGGCCAATTAGGAAAACAAGGAATAGACTACCTGTCAGATCTAGTGAAGAAGGGAGAAGTTTCGGACCAAAGCAGAGATAGAGAATATTATAAATGGCAAAATGGATGATTTTGACTACATTAAATCAAAAAAGGCTTTGCACAATCAAAATCAATACAGCCAATATTAGAAGGAAATAATTTTTACAGCTAGTAATTCTGATAAAGGACTAATTTCTAAAATATAGAATATTGAGTCAAATTTATCAGAATATTTTTCATCCCCTAATTTATAAATGGTTAAAGTATTTAAACAGGAAGTTTTTAGATGAAGAAATTAAAGCCATATGTAATCAAATGAAAAAAAAATGTTCCAAATCATTATTGATTAGAGAAATGCAAATTAAAACAACTCTGAGGTACTACCTCATACCTATTATATTGGCTAGGATGACAAAAAATGAAAATGATAAATTTTGGAAAGCATGTGGGAAAACTAGGAAACTAATGCCTTGTTGATGGAATTGTGAATTGATCCAATCATTCTGGAGAGAGATTTGGAACTATGTTCAGAGGACAATCAAGTTATGCATACCCTTTGATCCAGTATTACTATGACTAGATCTATATCTTTTTTCTTTAATTTATTTATGCATTACTAAAATATTCTTGTTTAAAAGTAAACATAATGCCCCCTCCCCCACAAAAATATAAAACTTCATGAGAAATAAAGTAAAAGAAAGAGAAAAAAATCGTGTTTCAGTCTGTGTTCTTTTACTATCAGCTCTGTTTTGGGTGATCACTTTCTTTATCATAAGTACATCATAGATGTTACTTCCATATTTTTCCACTGTTGCTATTGCTGATTGTAATTCCCTCCATCCATTCCTCCCCACTACCATCTAGTATATTTTCTCTCTGCTTTCATTCTGTCCCTCTTCAAAAATGTGCTGTGGGGCAGTCGAGTGGTGCAGTGGACAGAACATCAGCCCTGGGGCCAAGAGGCTCCAAGCCTACATCCCAACCCAGAGACCCAGCAACCACTGGGTCTCATGGTCCTGGACAGACCACCAAATCCCAATACCTTGAAAAAATTAAAAAAGAAAATGTGTTATATCTGACTCTCCTCTCCTATGATCTACCCTATCCTCTACCACCCATATCCATCCCTCCCCTCCCCTTGTCCCCCTTCTCTCTCCTTACTTCTCAATGTCTATACCCTATTGGGTATGTATGCTGTTTCCTCTCTGAGACATTTCTAATGAGAAAGAAGACTCCCTCATTTCTCTTTGCCTTTCACTCTTCCATACCATTGCAAAAGCCACATGAAATATCTTAGGCTATTGTAACTCTCCTTTCTCTTAGTCCCAGTATATTTCCCTTTCACCCATTGACACCATTTTTACAATATATTATATCTTCAAATTCAGCTCTCTCTTGTTCTTCATCTATAAAAGCTCCTTCTACCTTTTGTATTAAATGAGAAGGTTCATATGAGTATTATCAGTATCATCTTTCCATGCAGGAATACATGCAGTTCATCATCATTAAGTCCCTCATAAATTACCCTTCTCACCCACTCTCTCTATGCTTCTTTACCTGGGTCCTGTACTTGAAGGTCAAACCTTCTGTTCAGCTCTGGTCATTTCAACAGGAACAATTGAACCCCTGTTTCACTGAAAGTTTATCTTTCCCCCTGGAAGAGGATGTTCAGTTTTTCTGGGTAGTTGAATCTCAGTTGCATTCATAGCTCTTTTGCCTTCCAGAATATTATATTCCAAGCCCTATGAGCCCTTAATGAAGTTGCTGCTAAGTCCTGTGTGATCCTGACTATAACTCCACGACATTTGAATTTTGTGCTTCTGGCTGCTTGTAATATTTTCTCTTTGACTTGAGAGTTCTAGAACTTGTATATAATATTCCTGGGGGTTTTTTTTTTTTGGATCTCTTTCCAGGAGAGATTGGTGGATTCTCTTAATTTCTATTTTGCCCTCTGCTTTTAGGATATCAGGGTAATTTTCCTACAGAAATTCTTCAAAAATGAGGTCAAGGCTCTCTTCCTGATCATGACTTTCAGGTAGCCCAATCATCTTTAAATTATCTTTTCTGGATCTGTTTTCCAGATCAGTTATTTTTTTTAAATGTGATATTTCACATTTTCTTCAAATTTTTCATTGTTTTGATGTTTAATTATTGTATCTTGATCTCTCACAAAGTCATCAGCTTCCTTTAGCTCCATTCTACATCTGAAGGATTTATTTACCTCAGTGAACTTTCTTATCTCATTTTGCATCTGGCCAGTTCTGCTTTTTAAAGCATTCTTCTCCTCAATAACTTTTTGAACTGTTTTAGCCATTTGACTGAAGCTGATTTTTAACATGCTAGTTTCTTCAGCATTTTTTTTGAATGTCCTTGAATAAGCTGCTGACTTTGTTTTCATGGTTTTTCCTGCATCTCTCTCATTTTTTTTCCCAATTTTTCTTCTATCTCTCTCTTACTTGATTTTCAAACTCTTTTTTTGGGCTGTATCATAGCCTGAGCCCAACTTCTATATTTCTTGGGGTCTTTAGATGCAATAGTTTGGACTTTCTAATCTTTAGAGTATGTTTTTTGATCCTCCATGGGATCAAAGTAATTGTCTATAGTCAGGTTCCTTTTTTTCTGTTTATTCATTCCCCCAGCCTGTGCCTGGTTTTGGGGTGCTTCCTGAGCTTTTGAGTATTATTGGGATACCCCCAACAAGGAACTTCTTTTGTGAGGCTCTGAGTCCTCTCTTGGTTTGTGAATGCTCACCCCTCTGCCCCAGGGCTATGAGAAGGGGACCCTGCTCTATGGGGGGCCCAGACTGTGACCAGGGTCTGAACGTGATCAAAGCTCCAGAATCCTGTTCTAGGGACAGAGGACAGACCCTGGCAATCTCCCTCTTCTCCTTTACCTTCAGTGGGCTGAGCATTCAGGGCATAAATGTCTGGAGTCTCCTACTGGGCAGCTCCTAAAGACATATTTAAAAAGGGGGAAAGGCCCTTTTGTACAAAAATATCATAGCAGTTCTTTTTGTAGTTGCAAAGAATTGGAAATCGAGAGTATATCTATCAATTGAGTCATGGCTGAACAAGAAATAGTAGATAAATGTTATGGAATATTATTGCTCTGTAAGAAATCATGAGCAGCTAGAACTTTAGAAGAGCCTGGAAAGACTAGTATGAACTAATACTGAATGAATTGAGCTAGGAGAACATTGTATACATTAATGACAACACTGTGAGATAGATCAATATATTGGATACAGCTCCCTTCAGCAATTCAGTGATCAAGAACAATGCAGAGAGCCTATTATAGAAAAAAATGACATTCACATTCAGAAAACAAAAGAACAAAAAAGAAACAAACAAACAGAAAACTATTGGATCTGGGGAATCTACCTCCCAAGACAAACCCAGAAACTGTATGAATACATTTTAAAGACGTCTCACCCAAATAAAATCAGATCTAAATACTTGGGAAAATGTCCAAAATACCCAAATTAAATTACTTATTCAGTACCATATCAAACTACCAAATTTTATCAAGCTAGAAAAATAGTAAAATTCATCTCAAGAAACAAAAGGTCAAGAATATCAAAGGAACTGATGAAAAAATAAATATAAAGGAAGGTGGGCCTAGCTCTACCACATCTAAAACTATATTGTAAAACAGCAGTCATCAAAACTGCCTGGTATTGGTTAAGAAATAGAATAATGGGGGGGGGGGAGGCGGTTAGGTGGCACAGTGGATAGAGCACCGGCCCTGGAGTCAGGAGGACCTGAGTTCAAATCCAGTCCCAAATACATAATAATTACCTAGATGTGTGACCTTGGGCAAGTCACTTAACCCCACTGCCTTGCAAAAAAAAGAAATAGAGTAATAGATCAATGGATTAGGATACATTCAAAAGAAACCTCAGTAAATGAGTATAGTAAACTATTGTTTGACAAACCCAAAGACAGCTTCTGGGTTAAGAACTCACCAGTTGACAAAAATTGTTGGGAAAACTGCAAAATAGTATGGCAAAAACTAGGGAAAGATCCATATTTCACACCCTATATAAAAATAAGGTCAAAAGTGGGTACAGGATTTGGACATAAAGAGCAATACCACAGATAAATTACTAGACTAAGAAATACTATATCTATGGAAAAGGGATAAATTTATGATCAAACAAGGATTAGAGTATATTATAAACTGCAAAATGAATGATTTTGACTATATTAAATTAATGGTTTTTGCACTAATAAAATCAATGCTGCCAAAATTAGAAGGAAAGCTGAAAACAGGGAAACAATCTTCATAGCTAGGAGTTCTGATAAAGGTCTCATTTCTAAAATTTATAGAGAATTGTATCAAATTTATTAGGTTACAAGACATTCCCCAATTGATAAGAATATGAATAGATAGCTATCAAATGAGGAAATTAAAGCTATATATAATCATGTGATTTTTCACATTTTTGAGTAGAGAAATGAAAATTAAAACACCAATGAGGTATCATCTCATACCTATCAGATTTGCTAAGATGAGAAAAAGGGAAAATTATCAATGTTGGAGAGTTTCTTGGAGGATTGGAATATTAATATATATGTTGGTGGGGTTGTGAATGTATCCAACTATTCTGGAGAACAATGTGGAACTTTGCCCAAAAGAGAAATACAGTTGTTTATTTCCTTTGATCCAGCATTTCCAATTCTAGGCTTCCATACAGAAGAATTCATAAAAAAAATGGGAAAAGTCCCATATGTTCAAAAGTATTCATAGCATCTTTTTTTGTAGTGGCAAAGAATTGGAAAGTGAGGGGGAATGGCTAAACAAGTTATGGTACATGAATACTATGAAATATTATTGTTATATAATAAACCATAAATGGTTGGACTTTGAGTTACAGGATCTGATGCTGAGAAAGGGAGCAAAACCAAGAGAACAGTGTACACATTAACAACAACATTGTGAGATGATCAACCTTGAAGGAATCAGCTCCTCTCAGCAGTTCTGAGAACTAGGACAACCATATTAGACCAGCTATGAACAATGTTTTTCCCCATCCAGATGAAAAAAAAAGAAAAGAAAACAAAAATCCCTTTGGCATCTGATCATTATCTCTTAAGTATTTATTTCCCTTAATCCTAATTCCTCATACTGAAATGTATAATCTGTAAACATGTTTATCAAAAATATGTATGTACAATGCTAACCTGACTGTTTGCTGCTGAGGGGAAGGAGGTGGGAAGGGAACGTCGAAGGAAATTTTGTATCAAAATATATAGATGAATGTTGAAAAAACTTTCAAAACAAATATTTGGAAAAATAAAATATCAATAAAAAACCTACATACTATTATCACTTTTTAATTTTTTAAATTTTTTCTCCTGGTTTTTAACCCCTCAGTTCTAATTCCTCTTTTACAACATGACTAATATAGATACATGTTAAAAACAATTGTACATATACAACTAAAACAAGATTGTTGGCTACCAAGGGAAGAGAAGAGGAGGGGAAAGAAGGGAGTTTGGTAGAAAATGTGGAACTCCTAAACTTGCAAAAGGATGAATTTTGATCTATCTATCTATCTATCTATCTATCTATCTATCTATCTATCTATCTATCTATATGCATATATAATAAAATATAAAAGTGGAATACCAGTGGAGCATTCTATTTATCCACCTGATTAATATCCATTATCTTCACCATGTAAGAAGTAAAGCACCTATCCACTCTCCAATAATTCACTTGCTTAATTTTTAGTTCTTTCAGGACATCTTTTAAATTTGTTCTTCATTCATAATATTTTCAACATATTCACATTCACCTTGTATTTCTCCATTATCCTCCCTATCATTTTCTCTATTTTTATCATTCCCTGCCTCCAGAGACTGTTATAATGCATTTCTTAGTACTACACGTGAACATTAGTGGCATCTTAGTTTTAAAAAATGTCTTTCTATGAGAAGTTTGTGATTATGAATTCTGAAGTTTTCTAAGGCTAATCTGCCCATATCTGAACCCAATTTATTCAACTGTCCTATTAGCAACAGATATGCTTCCCAAGGAATAAACTCTTTAAGTTATCCATCTGAATCTATGTTTTCCTCTGAGTAAAGATTTTTCATCAGTTTGGTCTTTCTTGTGTAGTATTTTTTTCTTTTAATTCTCAGACTGCAACATTCCATATTCAAACTCAAGTTCCTGAGATTGACTTTTATCAAAATGTGTTTCATGATTGACATGATTGGAATGCCAATAGCAAAAAGCTAATACACACACACACACACACATATATATATAATACACACACACACACACACACACACGGGTAGAGTAACTAAACTTCCATGATCGTTAATAATTATATTTTTATATTTCAATATCACTTGATTTTTGCTTTTTATGTAGGATTTTTTTTTGTTTTGAGGTATTCTTGGGGAATAATGGGATGGGGGGACAGGAAGTGATAATAGAGCAAGATAGTTCTCAACTGTAGAGAAGAGTGACTTAATTCATTCTTTCCCTTTCTATAATAATCATGCTAAAATAGCACATAATAAAACTTATTGAAATGAATGCTTTGAAAAAGGTCAACAAATAAAATGATAAGGAACTGTGTGTAAATAGAAAGTTGCTCCTGATCTGCAGAAAAGTGGGGAAGATGTTATGAAGCAGAAATGTGTGGTGGAAAAAGAAAACCAGCCCTGACTGTGAGAAGAGTGACTCTTCTAGGAAGGAAAATCATATCAAAGGGCTAAGTCTACTTGGGATGCGTGTTTCCTCTTCTTAGAAGAAGCTAACTATATTGCACTTCTCCAAGTTTTTCATTATACTGTGGGTAATTAGTACACTATCTATAATGAATATTAATAAAATAGACTGTTTTCATTATAAATAAACTATATCTTCCTAAGGGAAAAAAGGTGATTAAACCCTATCCCATATTCTTTCCTCCCAGGAATGCTGTGAGGATTAATTGGACATATCCAAACAAAAACTAATAATATTTTCGTTTCTCATAGAAAACAGTCAAAAAGTGAGGGAAAGCAAATAATCCAATGGCTATCTACACTTGTGGGTTATTCAGTTCAAGTAAATTAAATAAAACATTCAATATCTATAAGCCCTCTGCTATACTAACTACTGATAACAATGAAACTGTTCCTGTCCTCCAGGGTCTTGTATTCTACTCTGATGTTGCAGTATATACTGAGAGAAAAAATGAAAAATTGAATGGCCTGGAACTTCATAGATAACTGGGACTTGGTATTTTTCCTCTATTTACTTAGATAAGGAAACTTGATAGTTTAGGGCTGGGTCAGGAGAGAGACCCTTAAGGAGGCAAAAGAACAGAGGAAGAAGAAAAGGTGTAGAGTTTTTCCTTGGATATATGGAGCAGAAGCAACAACAGTGAAATAAAATATGAATTTTTCATCCTCAAATCCTATATTATTGGAGCAGATGAAATCTACAGGGGCAAATGATAAGGTAGAAGACTAATTTTTTTAATCATAAACATACACAGGTGATTAAAGTGAAAAAAAAGATGCTGAGGTACATTCAATCTTTATTCTCTAAGCAGCCCCCATTTTAATTTCAGCTGGATAAAATAGGCATCTAAATGTGGTTGATCCCATCCTATGAATTTCCTTTTTTTCTTGGTATGAGGGCACAGGAGAACTCTGGGAGTCATATAAATAGACAGTGACATTTTTTTAAAGCCTATTTTATTAATTGTTAGAGGATTTTCTCTACCTGGAAGCATAATCTTGAGCCATTCATGTGTTTTATAAATGCACTTATAAAGGTAGAATAATTATACACTTGGGTCTTTGAAAGTCTGCCTTGCAATTCCTGGTATTACATATATAAAGTACAGGAGAGTTTAAAATACAACTATCACATGTAGGACTTATGTGGGGTTGAATGGATCATTAGGTACACTATCCTAGTCCACTAGTCCTCTTACACCCAATTTATTACTTTATTAATTTTAATTCTGAATATTATAACAATCAAAAATACATTCAAAAATTTTGTCAGAAATGAACCAAAGAAACTTACATTCTAATTAATTTGATAGGTTTAAATGAATAATAACTTAGACATTATTTACTTAGGTATCTATTTATTGGGTTAACAAGATATGCCATGAATTACATTAAGGAAATATTAACTAATATTTTGTAATAATTATTTATGCAATAGAACAATTATTTGATATGTCTGTGATTTCATCAATGTCAATACTGTCTCCAATTAGGTATCATTTAAAATTGTGGGATTTTACTCTATATTCCCTTATAAATCTGCTACATATCAAAGTAGAAGCCTTTCTCTAACTCTCTTGATTCATGAAATATGTATATATATGTGTATATATATATATATATATATATATATATATCATACACACACACACACTCATACATACAAACACAACTACTTCTCTTGAAAATATAATAGGGCTTTACATTGTGCAATTCCAGATCACTTAACTTGTAAGCAGCCACATGGTGATGCCAGGGACTTGATTCTGGGAGAAATTCTATATTCTGCTACTACTTGATTGTGAACAGTAGCATTCTTCCATTGGCATAAACACTATTCTTGGGAGTGTGAGCCAATGTCAGAGAACCTAGACACCTTCAAATATTTTTATGTATATTGGAGAACCCAGAGGAAACGTAAAATATACTATGTATGGCCTTCAAGCAGCAGGGACCAGAAAGTCAGAGATATACTCATGAGCTGTAATGAGATTTCTATTCTTGTTTGTTTCTGTATCTCTGAATATATATGTATATGTGTGTGTGCGTGCGTGTGTGTGTGTGTGTGTGTGTGTGTGTGTGTGTGTGCACATATATAAGTAGAGGCTAGGTAGAACAGTGAATAGTGTATGAGTTCAAATCTGACCTCACACACTAGAAGAAAATGGCAAACTACTCCAGTATCTTTATCCAAAAAATGCATAAATGGGATCATGAAGAATTGGACACAATTAGCAACATAAGTACTAAATACTTTTAAACTCCAAGAGAAACAATGTATAAAATTCCAGTTTTCAACATTTTTAAAGATACTTTGCTTGTAGTCAGAAGTTGCCTTCTATACTTGTTTCAATTTCAGTTGAAGTAATATCATATTTTCTCTTTTTTTCTTAGAACTCATAAAATGGCAATTTCCCCAACTGGTCATATGTTTTTACATTTATTTCTACTAAAACTCTTTTTGAAGCATAATATAGACAATCGACAAGGAAATTGAGTAGACTATTCTCTCCCTCTTTCAATTTTTATTTCCTATAAATAATAAGGAACCAGACTCTCCTCTATTTTTAGCACTAGATATAAGAATTTAATGTGTGTCATATATTACCTAATTAAAAATCTGGTCAATAAACATACTTTTTTTCAGAAAAAAATATAAACTAATGAAAAAAGCCACCCCACACAATATATGTGCATTTTCTCCAATATCCAATTATATTTAATATGCATTATTCTTTCAACAGTCTGGAAATAATAGCATCAATGAAACTAGAATAATTTGACTAAGTATTAAAGAACTGAATAGCTAAATATCCATTTGAAAACTTTAATAATAGCAGATCTCAAAATCATAGTGATAGCTTTGCTTTCCATAGCAAAAGGGTAAGGGAGGGAGTCTATACTTTTCATTCTCAAAGGATGGGAGTCCTGCCAAGAAAATTCAATGAACAGAAAGTCATTTTCTCAAGAAGTTTCAAAATGAATAGAAATTCACTCTGATTTTACAAAAATAATAAACTTTTATAAGGTTGGCTTGATAAAGCATTTTTAAACTGCAAGACATTTTCCTTTGGTATTGAGACACTTAAAAATAATTCCTCTATCTTAATCAGCTTACTAAGGAATGCCTAAGTAGAGTATTTTTATTTCTATTTAAATTTGAATAATACATAATTGATATATAGAAACATTAGGAACCGAAGAACAGACTACTTGGAATTACAATGGAGAAAATTTTACATTCTATTAAGATCAAAATCTGTTCATCTCAATATGTCTCTTCAAAGCATTCCTTCACACTGTTGCAATCTCATTTCCATCCTGTTTCTTACGTTTAATCTCCCATTATCCATTACAAATGCTTAAGCTAAAATCTTTCCTTCTCACAACTGTGATGAAGTTATATAAGTTGAATATGACAATGTTCTCACCATGGACAGAGTCCAGAGTTATGATAGGACTATATTGAACTAACTTACAAAAGTTGATCATTAAATTTTCATTGTGAGCATTTATATTTCAGAAATAGACAAATGCCATAAACTAGGTTTTGATTATTTTATTAATTGCTTAGACTTAAGATTTTCATGGAGAAAAATGTTAATAATACAGATTAAACTTAAAAACTTGTTGGGCTCTTATTTTTTTTCCCCAGAGATATTTGTTAAACATTTGCTAGCATATTTTACCTATAAGCCTCATCCACCATTCTTAGATTGGGCTCAAAGCCAATTTACAATCTATAAAGAGAATGTTATCATAATTAGAAAAATTAGAAATTTGGAATTTCTTTCCATAATTGAACTTGAATGTATGCAAATACAAAAGTTTTCTTTATCACCTTCTCTGAATATTCGAGTCAAAGAATTGTCTAAACCATGGTTTGCTTTTGTTTTGTCATGTTTGTCCCTTTTTTTGTATCTCTAACATATAGCTCAGTAACTTGCAGATGAAAGGGGCTTAATAAATGGTCAAGGACTAATTGAGAGCTCTCAGAAAATATATACCTAAGTGGATAAATATTTGTGTATATTTGTATTGTATTGTATTGTATTGTATATATACTTGATTATATATGTGTATGTACATTTATGTGTATAATTGTATATTTGGGGATCTAGGTGGCACATTGGATAGAGCACTGGGCTTGAAATCAGGAAGATCTGAGTTCAAATCTGATCCCAAACATTTACTAGTTGTGTGACCCTGGAAAATCATAATCCCTATTTGTCTGAGTTCCTCATCTGTAAAATAAAGATACCTCGGAGAAGGAAATTTTCTTTGTCAAGAAAACTCCATGGAGTGTGTCATAGGGTTGCAAATAGTTCAACACAACAGAACTATTTGTATATTTAGATGCATATGTGCATTGAGCTTGTGTTTGCATGTATTAGTGTATATGCTTGCCTATGTATGCATATGTCTGCATGTGGATATGCTTGTGTGTCTCAAAGGTGATTTGTGCATCTGACACCTGGTAACTGGGAGACCCTAGGTAGGTAACATAATCTCCCAATCATCAAAGCAACTTTTTAGACTCTAAATTGCATGAAAATTTTTAGCCTGCTCTGGTGGTGGTGGGGTTTCTTTACTCAACAATTCCTATGTCAATGAAATCAAGGGTTTGTGCTCTATCCCTGTACTTATATATGTAAAAATGATAATTATAATAATGATGCCAATAATAATACCTTACATTTATTATGTGCCATATCTTGGACATTTGTGAGAAAGATTATAACTCAATATAAGCATAAGGGTAGAGCTTCTCCTTTACTCCTAATCAATCAATGAATCAATGAATAAAAAGAAGTTTTCAATGTATAAGAAACATAGTGTGCAGTCTGTGACTCTTCAACTTGCAAATTTCTTTGATTGGATGCAAGAGAAAATTCAATAGCTGAGATTAAATAGTAAGGCCCATTGAACCTATGTATAAATGACCAGTCAGTTCATTGGTGAGTCCATTTCAACAACAGTAGATTTCAGTTTTAGAATTTAGTATTTTAGTCCAATACAGTTTCTGAGAAGGATCTAGTCTTGGACAGAGGAGAAAGGTTCTTTCTCTTTTCCTTCTCTACTTACAATGAGCATATAATTATCAAAAGGGACCAACAGGAGGTAGTACATGCAATCTGGGTCAAAGAGAGACACCAATGACAAAAATGAACAGATGAAGAAAGATATAGACCCAAAAAAGGAAGCAGATTCAGCAGGATTCTTTGCAATATTAAAATAATTCTGGCTACAGATTTAAGAAAGGGCTTTCCCTAACCAGGAGTTGTGGGATTAACCCTTTGGCCAAACATGTCCTCTACACATGTGCCTCACTATCATCATACTCTAAATTTATGTCACTCTTTCCTTGTATTCTGTGTACTTGTGTGAGATTGTGAGCCTGAGATGTTTTTGGAGAAAATGGTTGGAGTCAACTCTTCTTATCACAATATTTTGTCTTAAGGATGCTACTGACTGGTAATCACTGGAAAGAATATCAATGGTGTCTTCTGAATGACCATATTTGATACCCTAACTTATAAGCGTTACCTTATAATCTTGAGGGGAGAAGTAATCCATGGTCCTTTGGGGCTACAATCTGCTGATGTGAGAAAAGTTGAAGTAGCCCCAGAGGAGGTGATATATAAGGAAGACATTTTAGAGTATATAAAAATGTAGTGAACTGCCTCATAAGAAGTGAAATCACTGAAATGTTCAAGCATAATTTAGATGAACACTTGGCAGGGATGTTGGAAAATAGGCATCAGGTAGCTGGTTGTAAAAGATTGCCTCTAAATTTCTTTTCAAATCTAAAATTCAATGATTGAGAGTGCTCACAGGAAAGCACTGCATTCTTGAAGGAAAATAAGGGTGGAGTAGATGGGGCTAAAACAATCTTGACCAACTATCAGGACTTGTGATGTCATTAATGAAAATCTATCTCTCTATCTCTATCTCTATCTCTATCTCTATCTCTATCTCTATCTCTGTCTCTGTCTCTGTCTCTCTCTATCCATCTCCATCTCCATCTCCATCTCCATCTCCATCTCCATCTCCATCTCCATCTCCATCTCCATCTCCATCTCCATCTCCATCTCCATCTCCATCTCCATCTCCATCTCCATCTCCATCTCCATCTCCATCTCCATCTCCATCTCCATCTCTATCTCTATCTCCATCTCTATCTCTATCTCTATCTCTATTTATATCTCCTCTCTGGGGGAATGAATTGAAGGAAATATAATGAACTAATAAACCCAGGGTCATAACATAGAGCCATTCTGTGGAATACTTAAATCACTTCCAGTGAATCATTATTGAATATTGTTATATCACACTCTATTAATATAATTTTCATTATTGTTTAATTTGATCTTTTCATGAGTACTTTTGTTCCTTTTGGAAGTAAATATATTTTATTAAGAAATACAAAAACAATTGTCATTATTTTGTTAAGAAAAAAAGTATGAGATAGCTCCCTCTTCTTGGCAGAGAAGCAAGAGAATTGGCTAGAATACAGTCAGATAGAATGACTTTTTGTTTTAGCTTAGATGTTTTACTCTGTTACAACTTACACTGTTCAGGTATTAGTTTCAAGAGAGTGAGGCATACGTGGAAAGGACCATATTCTAAAAGGAAAAGACATTAATCTATTTTTTAAGAGATAGAATGACTAGCTGTGTGACCCTAGGCAAGTCATTTAACCCAACTGCTTTACAAAAACAAACAAAATAAGAGAGAGTTTGAGAGCTCACTCATGGACAGTCAGGTAGTGTGGTGGACAGTGTTGGGCCAAGAGTCAGGAAAGGCTCATCTGCTTGAGTTGAAATCTGATCTCAGACACTGTATGACTGACCCTGGGCAAGAAAGACACTTAACCTTGGTGGTCTCATTTTCCTTATCTATGAAATGAGCTGGAGAAGGACATGAGAAACCATTCTAATATATTTGCCAAGAAAACCCCAAATGGTGTCAGGAAGAGGAATATGACTGAAAAATGGATAAACAAGAACAGGCAAAAGTCATCAGTTGCATATTAGATAATCTTAATTAACCAAATATTCTTGTTAATAATTGGAACTTCTGACATATACATAATAAGATGACCAAGACTTACAATTCAATAAAAAGACTTACAATTCATTTTCACACGGAGTGATTGTGTATATGGCAATTTTTGTTGATTTGTTTGTTCCTAGCAATCTAAAAAAATTCTTAGAAATGAAAACCAAAAGGGTTAACATTCTTCAATGCAGTTACAAAATAGCTATTCTCATTGAAATGGAAGGGTACTTATCATACAGAGCTCTTCTTTATTAGTACAGTCAGATGAACTAGGATTGATGATTAGTTCTGGCTGTCACCACTGTGGGAAACCTGGGTAATTGGCTGCATAATTTAGGGGAAATAACCCTTTAATTTTTACCTCCATCATCAGAGCGATTATGTGTTGTGTGCAATATTAAGGAGAAGCTGGAAAAAATTTTAAACCATAATAAACCTAACTTCCTTCTCTCTCCCCAACTCTTCTACCCAGTAAAAAAAAAAAAGAACCAGACAGAAGAGGAAAAGAAACAGTAGGGATAAAAACAATTGTTGAAAAAGGAAGGTAACTGGGGCAAATTTTTTGTTTTTTATTATATCTGATTTATTTCTTAGAAGTGGGCTTTTACTTCTCATTGAGTTCACTGTAAATGTTTGATATGTTAACTTCCCTATCTGTAAGATACAGGATACAGTCATGTCCTCTGTGCAAAGGCTTAAGGTGCTCATTGATTATTGATAAACATGGTACAATTATTACCTTATATTTATACTTGAAATTGCAGTTTTCCTTAAAGAATTTCAATTAAATGACCCAGAAATTTTTGCTCACTGACAGAAGCAACACCATCATTCATTAAATCCTTTAAGCATGAGATGCTACTATTTATCTCTATTTCTGTTTTTTATCTGAATCTCCAACTTTATCTTTATGTCTCGCTCAAGCTGTGCAATGTGGTTTGACATAATGGGTAGAAGACTCAGGAAAAATATATTTCTGGAGGGCTGGGATTTTTTATTTCATTTAACTTTGGTCTAAAAGGTAATGTTTGGTTTCATTTCTATGACTTAAAATAGGAGCTTTTAGGATAACGAATTATTGGAGAAAGAAATAGCGCCTCTTTTTTTTTTTTTGAGAATTCTCTTGGGTGACTTCTCCCATAACCATTGTGTTACAAGATAGTTAAAATGATTTACCTTAATGAAACTTAAAAGTGAATAATTTTTGTAAGGGAAATCATCATTAATTCTGGTATTTTTAGTTCTCCATATTTGGTAAAAGCAGTCTTTTTAGGTTCATTAAAATAGATTGGTACGGTTGCATTTGTAGAAACACAAACAGCAATAATTCCTGCCCCTATGGATCAAAGATACCAGTAGATTTTTAATGTTTCAAAGAAACAGACTCACTAATAGAAATTTAACAACATAAATAAAAATTACCTGTGTCAGTACAATTTCTCCTAAACTTGCTTGGAAATAGTCAATAGGATGATATTCTTGTCTCATCTAAGGAAAGACAAGGAATTATTTCATTTGTGAGGTCGGGTTGTCCCTCTAGAAGTGTGTTCCAAACCACAAAAGTCATGAAAACATTGCATCATCCAAAGCAACTTTTCAAGCCACATATGACCAGTACTCTTTAAAATATGGCAACTAGGTGGTGCAATGGAGAGCATGGTAAGTTAGCCTGGAGTCAAGATGACCTGAGTTCTAATTCAACTTTTGACACAAGCTGATCCTGGTCAAGTCACTTAACCATTGTATGCCTCAGTATCCTCCACAGTAAAGTGAAGATAATAATGGCACCTTACAGGCTTTTTGTGTCTCAAAAAATATAATATTTATAAAATAGTCATATATATATATATATATATATATATATATGTATGTATGTATTTACCTTATCTTACAGGATGTCTACCTTCCATCAAAGCACATGTCAGGTATCAGCATGAGGACTGTCCTGATCTTCCTGGGTCAGGGAGAGGGAAATATCCCTTCTTCTTGAAACTATATAGTATTACAATGGCACACATTTGCATGTACTTACTTGTATGCCTGTATATCCTAGTAGAATGGAAACTCCACTTCATGGCTTTCTATGGCTAGTAGGAGTTGAGTAGATGCTTAGTAAAAGTTGATTGATTGATTGTACAGAGTAGATATTTAATCATTAGTTTTCAGTTGACACAATTTTTCAGAGGAGGTTATTTAACCAGGATTTGAAAGGTATCCAAAGAAGAACTCAAATCAAATCCCAAGTTCAGGGATGAAGTGGAAAGTTCTCTAGATCTGGAGACACATCTAGGTCAAATCTTGTGTAATCTAGACCTAATTGATATAAACTTACAGGAAACAGGATAAAAAAAAACATGGATAGGATAGTTTTACTGTTTTCCACTCTAGGAAATCAACATGATGAGATCACAGATCACTATTTATTCTCACATTCTCTCTCTCTCTCTCTCTCTCTCTCTCTCTCTCTCCCCCCCTTTACTCTCCCACTCCTCTTACTCTGTCTCCCTTTGTGTCTTCTTTCTTTCATTAATGAAGAAATACTAGAGATATGAAAATTCTTTAGTATTACTACTTATCTATTATTATTATTAATATTATATGTACAAATTTATATAAAAATCTATCTTGACAAGTAAGTAGCCCAGTGGATACAGGAGTGCAGGGCCTAGAGTCAGGATGATTCATCTTCCTGAGTTCAAATCCTGCCTCAGATATCAACTAGCTGTGTGATCTTAGACAAACTACTTAATCTTGTTTGCTTCAGTTCTTCATCTGTAAAATGAGCCCAAGAAGGAAATGACAAATCACTCCAGTATCTTTGCCAAGAGAACCCCAAACGGGGTCATGAAGGGTTGGACCTGACTAAATGATAGAATAGCAACATCTTTACAATTGGCCATTTAGGGTAACACAAAGAACTATTAAAGTGATCCTCCATAAACTATATAACTCTTTAAGCACTTACTATACAAGAAAAAAATATCTACCCAAACTTTTGGCAATCCGGTTCAGTGAAAATAGGGATATATTTATGGAGCTGGGAAATCTGGGTTAGAGTTCCAAGTCTACCACTTATTATCCGTATAAGTTTGGGAAAATCAATTTACCTCTTTTGTCCTCAATTGACCCAGATGAGGAATTGAACTTAATAATATCTAAGGGTTTTCCAGCTCTAAATTCTATGATTTTATGAATGGCAATGTGAGTTCACAAAATGAAATTTAGGGAGTAATAAGAAATCTTTTACTTGAAATCTTTTTAAATCAGCTATAAAAGTATTAGAAATAGAAGTATATACAGCTAGATAATTATCTATTTGAGATACATCTAGGAATACAAGAGCACAGCAAGTTCAGTATGAATCTACCTTGCTATCAACATTCAAAAAATAAAAGTGATTTTATTCTAGGTTGTACTAATTAAAGTATAGTGCCAGAAAAAGGCAAGTGAGAACTTTACTCTTTTCTGATCTAGTCAGGTTTTATCTTAAATATTGCATCCAGTTCTTCATCTGTAAAATGAGCCCAAGAAGGAATTGACAAATCACTCCAGTATCTTTGCCAAGAAAATTTAGAAGGGACATTGACATATAAAACAGCTCTAGAAAAAGTCAGCTAGGGTAGTGAATACAGATCATGATATATAAGGATTTAAAAAACTGGGGTATTTGGTTTAGAGAAAAGACTTGGAAGAAGAGCACAAAATTGTTCAAAAATACAATATGGCTTTAAATTTTTTCCACTTGTCTTTTAGAAGGACCAATGAATGAAATTTTGAAGGAGGCATATTTTGTTATATAAGGCAAAATAACTTCAAAAATAGAATGGACCATCTGGAAGGGAGTAAGTACCTTTGGAACTAATGTTTGGAAAACAGAGGTTGAATCAATCCCTGTGTTTGTAGTTGTAGGGATATTTCAAGGGGATTCACACTTTGAGCAGAGACTTAATGAGACATCTAAGATTCCTTTTCCTTTTGATGATGAAACTGTTTGTTTAGAAAGTTGATCTGACAAGGAGCTCATCAAATGCAATCAACCCTAATCCCAAAACAACTTCAAGGAATGTTGAAAAGGTGGAGGAGGCTAGTTTTTGACAAGAATGTTTTTTATAGACTCCTTGAGAATAAAATACTGTGCATCTCCTTTGCCTTCCTTTTCACAGAATTCAAAACACTCCTAATAGTTATAACTGAAAACCATCAAAGGGCTCTCATCAGAAAATGAATTCATGGCTTTCAGTTCTTCTCTCAAGCCTGATAGCAGGATATTCTGCTGTAGTCATATAGCCATGAGAAAAGATAGTGAAAGTTGAGGTTAGGCCATATTGAGTATTGGGTGACCAGGGCTACATTCAACTCAGGTGGAATAGGCATCATAGCAATTAATGACCTTTTCATTGACTTCAATTACAAAGTTATATGTTCCAATATGATTTTATGCATTGCAAGTACAAGAGCACTGTCAAGATTGAGAATGGAAAGTTGGTGATCAATGGAAAAGTCATTACCATATTCCAGGATCAGCATCCCATCAATATTAAATGGGGAGATGCTAAGGCTGAGTATGCTGTAGAATCCACTAGCATCTTTATCACTATGGAAAAGGTAGAGGTTCACTTGGAGGGTAGAGCCAAGGGATCATTATCTCTGCCCCTTCTGCTGATACCCCTGTGTTCATAATGGGAATGAACCCTGAGAAATATGATAATTTCCTTAAGAGTATCAGTTATTGCTACTATAATACCAACTGCCTGATCCCCTTGACCAAGATCATTTACTATGGATTTGACATAATGAAAGATTCATGACCACAGTCCATGACCCTCTGGAAAGTTGTTGAATGAAGGGTGTAGTTCTGCCCATAACATTATTCATGCTTTCACTGGTACTTGCTAAAGCAAAGTCATACCCAAGTTGAATGGGAAAGTCACAGATATGACCTTCTGTGTTGTCAGGAGAAACTTGCCAAATGTGATGATATCAAGAAAGTAGAGAAGCAAGCATCAAAGGGTACATTGCAGAGCATTTTGGACTGCACAAAAGACTTAAAAGTAGCTTCCCCTCTTTTACTTTTGATGGTATTGCCCTCAGTGATGATTTTGTCAAACACATTTCCTGGTATGACATGAGTATGATTATAGTAACTACTTAGTAGGCCTCATGGTCAGCATGGCTTCAGAGAATTAAGTGGAAAACCACGGATCTTCATCTCCAGTCAAAAAAGGAGGTCCGGGGGAACCTACATCTCTAACCTGTTTTTCTTTACTAAGGACCCCATGCCCCCTTTATATTTTTGCTCCAAAACATCTCTGTAGAAAGGAGAAGTAATGAATCCTTTATTGTGCGCCAGCATTAATCACTATATTCACTGCCAAAAAAAAAAAAAGGAGAATTCATTTATCAGATCATAAATTAACCAAATTTGGGTAGATACCTGTCATTTTAAATAGCATTATAGTTATATAAAAGGTTAATTCCAATAATTAAAGAATTAGTTACTCTGATTCATTTATCTGGTCTAAACACATCCATTTTTTTTTTATCTATGAAATAAAGAGTACATACTAGATCCTAGAGTATTCATTTAGTGTAAGGGATGATTCTTGACTATATAATTTGAAGTTGAGCAGAAGAATGAGATACAAAGAAATAATCATGAGATATTATATTTGCTGAGAGATGCAAACTGAAGAATTCCTTGAGGTCAGAAAGAGAAGGGGAGGCATTATGCAGGACAGAGCAGTTGTGAATCTTGGAAAATATCCAGCAAATGGAAATACTATGGTTCTATCTCTCAGTTAGGCTAGACAAATGGAAGAGTTAAATATATATATATATATATATATATATATATATATATATATATATACACATATATATTTATATATATATATATATATATATATATATATATATATATATATATACTAAGCCACAAACTCTACCCCAAATATGAGCTAATAGACAATATATCTTGTTGCTCACAAAAGTTATTAAGTACATGAATTAGCAGAAGTCTATTAGAGAAAAAAAATCAATCAAAAGTCACATTTTATTTTTGGAAGGTTAATGAAAGGATTTTCCATATAGAAATGGGAAATGACACTTTTAAAATTGAGATTCACCCCCCCCCAACTGCTTTTACAAACACGGTGGGGGGTGTGTGGCTAAGTGGGGTAGTGGATAGAGCCCCAGCCCTGGAGTCAGGAGTACCTGAGTTCAAATTTGACCTCAGACACTTAATAATTATCTAGCCGTGTGGCCTTGGGTAAACCACTTAACCCCATTTGCCCTGCAAAACCCCCCCTAAAAAACATAGGGGGGAATGTGAAAATCCATTTTGAATAAGGGGGTGGGAAAGTGAAATGAATTAAAGCATTATTTCAATACTGGAGCATCTTGCTCAATGGTAGAATCTTTGAACAGTATGTGGTAGGGAAGCTAAAACACCCATGGGATCTTTATAGTAGAATTTATGATTAAAAATGGAAAAGTCTGTTGGCAGAGACAAGCTTCAGTTTTAATTAGCAATGACACTTGCATCTACTTTCTGTCTGATGAAGTGCTCTTTAAACTAACAACCCTTAAGAACCTCTGCTTAAATTTAATTGGTATTTCCATTTGACAATAGCAAAGAAAAACTTGTGATTCAACACCAAGCAATGTTCAAGTGGCATTGGTTTTCAGTATAGTTTGTAGGTATTCATCCAATTCAATTTGAAAAGCACAAACACATACATATTCTCTTCTGTTTCCCCTTATGATGGAAAGTTTTATTAGTATTTTAACTGAAGATACCCATCAAATGGCAAATCTTTTTTGTATCCTTTCCTTGAACCAAGTTTCAGCAAGTGTTCATTCTCTTGTGAGCAGGAACAAGCAAAAAAGGACATTATTCAGCTCTGATCTTTTCATTATTGGAGTGCTTTTGAAATGTTGATGAACCTTCCAAGCATCAATTAATTCTTATCCAATTGATCATTTCTCATAATATCTTTGTTAGATATGGCCATTCATTATCCCTTCTCCAGTTTCCTCTTCTCTCACTCCAAGATAATGAACTGAATGTAGAAGCATTAAAGGGTACATTGAGAGAAGTGACAAGAGAACTGCAATAGTGGAAACTGAAGCTTTATTTAAAAATGGATCTTTTTTTGTCATAAAGAGTGTGCCGTTCTGGACTTAGGCACTTTTTCTGAATGATGAGGATAGTATTTCTTGAACTGTTTGATATGGAGGAAAGTGCTTTGCAAACCTTAAAATGACATATAAATGTGAAGATTATTATCCTTGCTACAGTTGTTGCTATTGTTATTTGTAGCCAGAGCTTGATCTTGAGCCCTGGAATACATTTGCTGTTTGTATGTTGATATTCCTCTTAAAAAACAAGGTCAAAGTGATATGCCATTTTGGCCTTTTTGACCAGCTGTTGGATGATACCACTAAATGGGCTCAACCAGAGCTATAAAGTAATATCTGAAGATTGCTCAGGACACACATCAAATTAAGCCAAGTCAATTATATATCCATCCATTCACATGACTTTTCAAGTATAAAAGTTGCTGTCTGTCCTTAATTCTCAGAGAAGACCATGACATCAGGAATTGGATTGAGTGGGGGAAGGCTGTGAAAAGTGATCAGTCTCATTTTCTTCTCAGATGCCATCTTGGTCAAGTGGCCAGATATGAATCGGGATGACGAGAAATGGCCCTTGATGTGAAGCAATGAGAGTTAAGTGACTTGCTCATGGACATTCAGTTAGTGTTTCAAATATCTGAGAAAGGATTTGAACTCACGTTCTCCTGATTCCAGGGTAGATAATTTATCCTCTGCAAATTTGCATCTGGCCTACAAAGTTGTGGTGTAGAGGAAAATATGTTGTATTTTAATCTATTAACCCAAGCTCACTTGACATTTTAATGGGGTGTATGCATACAATTTTATATTCTTGCTTGAGGCTCAAAATTATCAATTAAGTGCTGGGCACACCCAAAATAACTATATGTTTTAAGGATACAATGTGTTGTAGATGGTAAGACCCTTAGTTGAGTAAAAGGAATAGGAGAAATTCAGGTTATAATAAATTCAATGAACATATATTAAACATCTATTACATGTCCTTCTGCATTACAATGGAAACTAGGTGGCAACAGTGGATGCAACACTAGATTGGAATCAGAAAGACTCATTTTCTTGAGTTCAAATCTGACTCCAAACACTACTTGGGCAAAAATCCTATTTGCCTTAGTTTCCTAATCTGTAAAATGAATTAGAGAAAGAAATGGCAAATCACTCTAATATCTTTGTCAAAAAAAAACTAAATGGGGTCACAAAGAGTTAGATACTACAGGACAGCAAAAACAATAAAAATTCTTTCCCTTATTTCATGCTGTCTTCCTTTTTTTTAAATTGGATTTTTCCAAAATTTACAGAATTTAAGTTTTAAAAATAAATATAATTATAAATTCTTTATATAATTAACATTTATTTTATCTAAGTAATTTTCAATATATTATTTTATTTCTCTGAGTAATTTCTAAGTTTTTGCTCTAACAAATATTGTTATAATAGGAAAGTTTGCATAGTATGAAATCTGATGGGATGATGGGATAATACAATACTAAAATTTTTTAATACTAAAAACACATTCCTTTAGTGCCTCAAAAATCATTTTCTCTAGTCACCCCAAGAGATGGGTAGTGAGAGTGAAGTTATCCTTACTTAGCAAACAAAGGTATTCTGGTTCAGAATGAAAATAACTTACGCAGATCATAAAGCCAGATCCAATAAGAAGAGAATTGAATTTAGGTATTTAATCTAAATACAATACTCTTTCCCCTACAAAACTTAGGAAATATCAGTCACCTCCCTTGACTATTATAATATTCCCTTGGAGATCTGAAATAGTAGGACAAGACAGTGAGGGTTTATATTTTCATTTTATACCTACTGTGATTATTATTCATGCTTCATTCTTGACAAGGACCAATCACATTAAAAAGGTGATGTTTTGGTTTGAAAGTGATTTGAATTTAAGTGAGGCAGAGCTTTGCAGAGCCATCAACCAATTTCTCCTCCAGTCATCAGAGTCCAGTGACAAAATTTAGGTCATGGTCACTGGCATTGGCCCAGATGTAGTGTGAGATCTTGGCTTTTTTTTTTTTTTAAAGATAGGCCTTTTCCAGGTATGTTTTTCTGAGGCCATTCAGTTGCTAAAGGTTAGGTTGGGCAGCTAGGTGGTACAGTGGATAGCACACTGTCCTTGGATTCAGGAGGATGGAAATTTGAATCTGACCCTTGAAGCTTGACTCTTTAGTTTTCTTCCTTCCTTCCTTCTTTCCTTCCTTCCTTCTCTCTTTTTTCTTTTTTTGGACTTTGCAAGGCAACGAGGTTAAGTGACTTGCCCAAAGCCACAAATCTAGGTAATTACTAAATGTCTGAGGCCGGATTTGAACTCAGGTTCCCCTGGCTCCAGGGCTGGTGTGCTATCTACTGTGCTACCTAGCTGCCCCAATGCTTGACTCATACTAGCTGTGTGACCTTGGGCAAGTCACCTAAAACCTGATTGCCTCACATCTAGGGTCATCTCCAGTCATTCTGATTCATATCTGGTCACTGGACCCAGATGACTCTGGAGGAGAAAGTGAGACTGGTGACTTAGCACCGTAATCCCTCACTCAAATCCAATTCATGTGCTTGTCATGGCATCATCTCCCCTGATGTCATGGTCTTCTTCAAGAACTAAGGACAAACATCAAAAGACTAGGTAAAAATTGGGGCAAAACTTGTCCTACTTTACCTTCATATAAGATTCAGTCTGGGAAGACTAGATGCTCAGAGTATCTGGCAAGAACACTACTGTAGAATCTAAGACCATAGAGAACAGGTAATATTACATTTCAATCTTTGCACCCCCTAGTACCTATGCTAGTGCCTTTCTTATAGGAAGTACTCAGTAAAAGTTTTTTTTTGTTTGTTTTGTTTTTAGGGTTTTGCAATGCAATGGGGTTAAGTGGCTTGTCCAAGGTCACACAGCTAGGCAATTATTAAGTGTCTGAGGTTGGATTTGAACCTAGGTACTCCTGACTCTAGGGCCAGTGCTTTATCCACTGTGCCACCTAGCCACCCCTCAGTGAAAGTTTGATGAATCAAACTAATTGTTGAGATCTAATATTTACTAACCCCTAATCTTTCAGATGACCTCTGTGTAGATCAATCTGCACTTGGGTCAATTAATAACTTATCCTACCTTTGGACCTTACGTTGTTCTACCTACTTTTGTTTACATATTTTCCCCATATTATTTTTTATGATCTATGTCCTAATAGATTGTAAGCTCTATTAGAGTAAAGACCATATTTTTACTGAACTTTGCATTTCCTTGAGCACTGAGAACAATACTACACATGCAAAATCTCAACAAATATTTCCTGAATAGTCTTACATACCTAATTCTTGAAAAATTTCATCAACCACTATTTAATATAAAATTCAAACATTGTAGCTTAGATGTGTAAGAGTCAGAGACACTGGGGAATGGAAAGAGCATTTTACTATAGTTGACATGCAATATAAAAAGGTAGAGAATAACTATGCTTTAGAGAAATAATGGTTATGGAATGATCCATGTAGAGCAAAGTAAGCAGGAATTGAGTGGACATTTTATGGCAAAGGTTTCAGGAAAACTCCAAGTCTAAAAAAAGCAATGTTATAAACAGAGAACCAAAAGGGATGTCCTTTGGGGTTGTTGACGACATGCTGTGGGGAAACCTGCAGTAAGGATGCACTAATAGTCCCTTAGTCATGAAATGATGAATATACCTGTCTAGGTACCATATTTCACTCACCAACAGTGAGAGTAATAAAAATAGACACTGAGGATTAAGAAGCCCATGGTTTTTGGCAATGTTATTCTAAACAAGCACAACATTCAAAGAAAGGTTTTACTTTTGGTGTTTATAAATGACATAGAAATATCTCAATTATTTTTGTATTTAAATACTAAATATTTGAATTATATTTAAAATAGATAAAGACAGTGTGAATTCTGAGAAACTGTTTGACTTTCCTGTTTGTTTTTTAATAGTTTTTTCATTGACATAGTATAGATAATAAACGAGAAAGAAAAATGAATAAAATCCTCTTTTAGTGACATCTTAGAGAGTTACCTTATCAGATTCTATCCAGTTACCAAGTTGTGTGTTGATCTATCTAAAGCATCACTGGAGAAGAAAATGACAGAACACTCAAAGGTCACTGCCTTCATCATGGCACAGCACAAAGTGACAGCTGGCAGTTGCCTACAGATTTTCAGTATTTTACTGTGATCCAAGCTGGTTACCAAATCACTGAAGTAATAAATATTTATTAGATTAAAATGAGGCCTAAAGCCCCTCTGTTCTGACCTTCTTTTGTGAAGTTGAAAACATGGCATTGACTTCCTCTGGTTATCAGAGGTTATTGTCCACCAGGCTGGGTGAAAACAATGGTCCCCATCTGGATGAAGAAACTATTGGTGACAGAGCATCAGGAGATGCTTTGAAGGAGGCAATGGTTATTGTCCATGATTCTGCCAATCACCCTACTCCCACACCCCTCATACTTAGTATTTCTGTTTTGCATAGTCTTATATATGTATGCCATTTCCCCAGGCAAAATATAAACAGAATGTATTTCTTTAGAGTATGTGTTTGATTATATGTGTGTAAACATACATATATACATATATGTAATATGCAGTTATATATTTTAAAAATTATACATTGTAATTTGTATAATGTAAATTAAAAAGTAGAGTGGGGAAAGAGGTAAAATCTAGGTTCAAATTTCATCCCTGATATATAATGGCTATGTGATTCTTTCTAAAACACTGAGTTGAATAGAAGGTGCTAACTTGCATGTATTGGGGTACTTCTTCACTGGGAGCTCCTTACAAGTCAAGTCACAGGTCCAGGTACTATTCCTGTCCCCTATACTTCTATTATCTAATTTTATTTGGCCAAACTCTCCTTGAAGGTAGGTTTTAATCATCAGAATCTTTTTGTCCCCTTAATCTGAAATTACTTTTGTATAGTTCAATGATTTTAATAAACCAAGTATTCTTTATTATAATAATATACTTCAAGTTTTAAAATAGTTTCAGTATATATAATAGTTACTTAAAAGACATTGGGTGAAAAATATACATTAATACGCACACATATGAAACTAGAGATAAGTAAATAAAATGAAAAAGGAAGTATATTAATTTTCCAAAGGGTCATGACAAAGAGTTCCAGAGATGGCTGCAGCAATCAAGCCTGACCCCAGGCCATTTGTTATCTCAGATTCTGGCTATCATGTTGTATGTTGTTAGTGAAATCTGAATTAGCAAAGGGAAAGGGAAGGAAAAGTGTGTGTGTGTGTGTCATAGAAGTCAATGGACAAAGTTAAAGTAACAAAAGAAAATAGGCACCTATTTATAAAGAAAAGGGTAGTAAGCATGGTGTATGGTCCAAATCCATCTCAGATATTTGGTACCTATGTAACCTAAGTCACTCAGTTTCTTACTCTGTAAAATGAACTGGAGAAGAAAACCCTAAATGGAGTCATAAGACTTAGACATAAATAAAAAAAAAAACAACTGAACAACAAATTCCTAACTTTAGGCTCGGTGCTCTATCTATGAGCCACTTGGATGCTTCCAAGGCAAACAGAGGTTAAATGACTTACCCATGGTCACACAGCTAGTAAGTATTTGAAGCAAGATTTGAACTCAAGTTGCCTGAGTCCAGACCCAGCATTCTATCTACTACATCTCCCAGTTGCTTCTATTCTTCAATAAACCAAATTAAAATTAAAAGAAAGAAAAAAATCTGTTCAAAGAAGATACAAAACAAAGTAATATGTATAAGATGGTGAGAATTTAAGAATGAAAGATTAAAACATAAGCCAAAGAATGGTAACATGAATCACTTTGCAATTATGTCATAATTGTGTCTAAATGACTATGAGCACCGTGACTAAAATGGCATATATCTTACAATGAAAGATACTTGATTCATCAAACAAGAGTTTCCTTTAAATGCTTCACCTGTAGCACAATCTGCAGATCCCATATGCTATGCATGAATAAATCTAAACTATACTTCATTGAAAATTGGAGTTTAAATTATTCTTTTTTTTCCTGTCGATAAGGAACAAGTTCATATCTTTTGCCAAATTGACTTTAAATAGATAAACTGAATGTTTATTTGAGGACATTCTGAAGACATTGTTTCATTTTTTAACCTCCTTTAAAAAATATGAGCAACCCTATAATTAAAGTAATTCTTTCCATTTCTACCTCCACTTATAAGACTACCACCTTAGTTCAAGCTTTTTGTCAATTCCCTGCTAGACTACTGCACTAAATTACTAATTAGTCTTTGTCTCTAGTCTCTCCCCTCTCCAATCTATTCCTCATGTAATTGTCAAGTTGATATTTTATAAACATGGGTCTGACTATCTTACTTCCATTGTCAAAAAATGACCAGTGACTTCCTATTGCCTCTTAGACAAAATTTAACTCCCTTGTTTACCACTTAAAATCCTTCATGATGTGACTCTAACAATTTTTTTTTCTCAGATTGATTTCACATTTCTTTCTTATGTATTTTAAATTCCAGTCAAAGTGACCTACTTTCTGTTGTCATACCCTATTTCAGTTCTCACCTCCAAGGCTCTGCACTGAGTGTTTCTGATGTCTAAAGTCTTTTTTTTGTCTTCTTAAACTTCATTAAGACAACTCAAGTGGCAGGTGTCACCAGAGGTCTTTTCTGAAATATAGTTGCTAATTCCCTTCTTCATTCAAATCACCTTGCCTTTTTTTCATATTTTACATTAATTAGTTTATGTACACATTGTTTTTCCTCAGTATCACACCTACATTGTATGATTAAGTCATGCATAATTGTAATGGATTTGAACAGAAACTGACTATTCTTCAATATTGTTGTTCAGTTATTCATTGGTGGCTGACTCTTCATAACCCCCTAACCCCTTAAAGTTGGTGATTTTTTTCATCTTTGTTTTTGTATTCTTGGTTTATTGCATAATGTTTCATATATATGTCAGATACTTAATATATGCTTGTGCTTGTCTAATAGGTGAATGAATGATGGTTCTATTAAGGTATGTTAGTGGAATATAAGTTTCAGCATATCCTATAAAACTAAAAATTACAGGTCTATAGTTCTGTCATTCAAGGATGAATATAGCTAAGTTCAGAAAGGCTCTGAAAATAATTTTGTATGTATTAAAAATTATTTTCCCCTTTTGCCTCCCATTGCAAATTATTCCAGCTGGTCCCACTTCAGAAACACAGAAAGTATTTTCAATTTGGATGTGGTTCAACAAACCACCACTGAATCTATTAGCCATCTTTAGTATCATTTTCTCACCCATATCTATTGAAACTCTTTCCCCATGCTCTATTCATCTATTTTAATCTCTTCTTTCATCTTCTTAGTCCTTCAAGCATGTCATATGTGTCCTCTAAAGGGATAGTTCCTCTTGGGTATAATGAATATGTTATGCACAATATACAACAGCCATGTGATGAAAATTCTCAATTAACAAAAAATAGTTCTTTATTGAAATACAAACTAGTTGATAGGTTAAACGAAGCTTAAAAACCAATGATTTTTTAAAAAGAATGTAAATCTCAGAGAGATTCCTTTTGAATTGCATTCCAGTCACTATTACTTTTTTATTATAAGATTTGTATTTCCCATGTTCCAAACTTAAATGCATATTTAATACACCCATTTATTCAACAAAATTCAAATGATGCCTGCTAGTCAGCAAGAATTATCAACACTGTACCTCAATTCTTTATTTACCATGAATTCTTCTATTATTACAGAAGCATAAAGGTAAAAATTATAGTGTTTTTATTAAAATAATGATATTTGAATAATAGATGTTATAGTCTTTTATGAATTTTTTCCCTCTGGCAACAGGAGAATTCTAAAAACCTTAAGTGGAAAAAAGTCATTAAAATTAATTTTTTTGTAAATATAGAATTTAGTTTACATTTGAGGCAAATAATCTCAAAGAAGCAAAATATAGACTATTTACTTAAGCAATTTATGTTAAGTAGTTCACTGCACATGGGAATGTTGATAACTGAAAATAAGACAAGTAAAATAAAATCATAAGGATGCTAATATCACTTATACTACCTGGGAAATCTAGAAACATCTAACTGTGATCCTTAAAATAACCTAACCTTCAGTTCTGGTATGCTAAGGTGTTGAAAGCACTGGAATTAAAAAAAAGTTGTTATGATTGAGTGGAGAATTTCATCTCTATTTCAAGGGCAAGCTGCATACCTACAGAGAAGGTAGATAATTTATGGGAATTTCTTCTTTGAAGCATGCTTCTTACATGGTGATGTGCCCTTATGTTTTCATTTTTGTTAAACATTCATCACTAACAAAAATATAATTGACATATACATGGCTTCTGACCTTATCAATAATGAGCCCTTTTTCATTGTCACATTACCATCTATTTGCTTAGAAATGCTGAGCATGAAAAAAAGTAAAATCTAGACATACTCATTGAGTTAATAAGTTGAGAAATATACTGAGTTCCTAAGAGTAAAGGCATATATGACAGGCTTCCATGTTCTGAATCATTTAACTCCAGTGGATATAGCTGAAGTTCAATAAATGTATTTTTCCCCTGTACATTATGGACAGATCTTAAATAGACAGAAATATCAATAAAGACATATGATAAGTTATATAACAGAGCTGTCTCACAATGTGACTTTGTTTAAGTCCTCTCTTCACTCTAGACCCATTTTCTCATGAGAAAAATGAAAGGGTTGGAATTGATGATTTCTGCTAACTCTTCTAGTTCTAACATTTGATGATTTTAGGAATTCAGAACTCCACTATGTTCATCTCAAAAGCACAGTGAGGTATTCATTTCTTTGACCTTCAGGTGTAGTTTGGAGCACATCTGGAGAAATAAAGGTTTTATTTTGTATTAGAGGGGCTCTAAAAATTCAATCCAACATTGCAATATCCCCTAGGAAGCAGAGTATTAGAAGGCTAGATTGATTCCAGAGAGCTTAAGCTCTTATATTTGTTTTTACTGGGATAGCTGATACTCTATAGAGAGGGAGAATAAGTTCAATCTTAAAAACATTAATGTTTTAATTTTATTTATTTATTTTTTCCCAAAAATGCAAAGATAGCTTTCAGCATTCATCCTCTTGCAAGCTTTTGAGTTCCACATTTTTCTACCACCTTTCTTTCCCTCCCCCTTCCACTGGCAGCAAATAATCTGATATAGATTGTACATTTACAATCAAATTCAATATATTTCAACAATAGTCATGTTGTGAAAGAATAATTGGAATTATGGGGGGGGGAACCCAAGAAAGAAAGAAAGAAAAAAACAAAAGAAATTTTTAAAAAGTGATCACAGTATGCTTTAGAATCCATAGTTTTTAAGCCATGGCAGGGTGACCTTAGGCTAGAACCTCTGAGATTACTGGAGAACTTTATTTGTATCCTAATGCCCATAGACATTTTACTTTCTATTATATATCATCTAGTATCTTAGCAAGTCAGAGTTAAAGTGACATTTATTCCAATCTTTTATTTTACAAATGAATAAACCAAATTTAATGAAGATTTTCATAACCTTCTACCTAGTTGGTTACAGTGGAGAGATTACCAGGTTTGGAGTCAGAAAAAAATTCATCTACCTGAGTTTCAAATCTGGCCTCAGATACGTATTAGTGACCCATGGCAAGTCACTTTACTCTCTTTGCCTCAGTTTCCTCATCTGAAAAAGGAGCTGAAGAATGAAATGGCAAAATACTCCAGTTTCTTTACCAAGAAAATCCCAAATGGAGTCATGAAAAGTCAGACACAACTGAAAAATGACTGAATAACAATCTATAGGGCAGAGCTAGCAGTAACTTTGTTATGGCTGAGATGTGAAATCTGATTAATTCCATGAATATTTGATATATAAACTAAATGGGTTCTAGTATACTTTGCATGTAAGAACCTATTCAGTCCACTTGTGAAAAAGACAAGAGGAGGAATGCTCATTTGTTCCTAAGGAGAATAAAGACTAAGTTAAACTCTATTATAGATAGAGGGATTTCTTGAAGATCAAATTAAATAATATATGTAAAGCATATAATTAAATAATATATTAGGGGTTACGGAATAGATCTGTCATCTCATTGGTAGAGAGAAGTCCAAGATGGGAAAATTCCCCTCCAATAATGCAGATAACACCTTCTCTATCTTGGAGCATTGATAGAGCACTAAAGGGTATCCAGGGTCACTTAGCTAGTATTTGACAGAAGGATACAAACTCAAGTTTTTCTGTCTGTGAGGTTAAAAATGTTCTATCTACTGTATCCTGCAGGTTCTCTTATAAATCTAAACATGTTTTTTGTGTCTATTAGTATATTTTATTAAATAATTTCTCTCCTTGACTATATCATTTGACTACAACATGTTCTATAAATTTTATAAAGTTTTTACTTATAGGAATTAGAAAAAAATACATCTCGTGCTCCTAGAAGCTAGAAGAATAGTCCTGCTATTTTTCCATCTGTGTAGCCTTAAGTGCCTTAAAGCATAACAGGGATTAGAAATGTTTGTTCAATAGAACTTGTTTATTTGAAATACTGAAGGAATAAATTAAGAGGAATGATTACCATAAATATTACAATTTATGAGAAATGTATAATACACAATCACTTAGGCTGCTTGATAAGGGATGCTATAAGCAGGTGGAAGACTGCAGGCTAAAAATACTATTCATCTCTTTTGCCATTTAACATATACCAAGCTTGCATAATGATTTGAGTTTCACTCAATGGCACAACCACATTGTCTTGCACCTGAACTATCTAGGAAGGTAAGCATATAAATATATTGATGTCCTCAGGTAGCCAGATTGCTAGCGCTTTTCCTCCTGTATCCATTTATCTAGCTACATGCTAAATAAATGAGATCTTTCTTTGGTTCTGTAATGGAAAATAGCTCTTATTCAGAAGTGACACCTTCCTTCTCTAGTAACTTCTAACTTTAATTATATAATCCTATATATAATATATATTTGTATATATATATATAGTCATATATAATATAAAATTATTAGAAAATTACCTTAGTAACAAATACATTCCATTACCTTACAATATTTCCTCTTCAGACTGTCTTGTGACACACAATTATTCTTTTCCTTCTTAATAACAAACTTTTAAGCAATTGACTGAAAATACTTTGGCATTAAGATTCTTCACTTAGTGGAGTCTAGGTAGTTAACATCACCTTTCAAAGATGAAGTTAGTGCTATTTCAAATCAACAATCTAATACTCAAACTTAACATCTAGAGATCTTGTAGCATTATGGTAAATATTTTCAAAGCAGTACTCCCTGAATTTCCCATAAACACAATCTATCAAAAAAATACCAATACATTAATTTGGTGCTTTCTTAACAATATTCTTCATTGGGGACACCCAGCTTGTGCTTGAAGAAGACCTCAAAATGGGTAATTCACAATGTTCTAGAGCAGATCTATAACTCATCCTTCTTGATAATCTTAAACAACAATTTAAAGTTTTCCAGAGTTCCTCATGAATAGCCAGTGGGCTTATTAAATGTTTGTTGAATGGAATAAACAGTCATCATGTGTTATTCATCCCATATCATCCCAACAACACCATCAATTAATATTGTTCTCAATAATCTTTAAGGAAACTATACTTGAGTCATGCTTCTCAAATTATAATATAGGACCTCTTGGGGATTCTTTCCTTAGGTTTTATGAGGTCAAAATTATTTTTATAATATTATTAATATCTTCTAATTTTAAAATGGTAAATATACACAAAAATGACTAATGTAAATAAAAGATGTTTGAGAGGGCCCTCAGAAATGGTTAAGATTATAAAGGGGTCTTGAGACCAAAATATATAAAAACTGCTGTTCTAAAGAGACTTTTTTTTGACAAGTTTCTTAAATAATTAAGGAACTTGGAGGAAAGAGATGGATAGTTTATTAACATTTATTAGTGTGACTTTTTTAAGAAATGAAATAAAAAAGAACAATTTATCAGGAATCTTAATCATGGAAAACTTCTATTTATCTGTATTAGCAAGAGGTTTGAAGTTTAAAATAAGCAATAGTTTGTAAAATATAGTACAACAATAATAACATATTATATCTTAAGAGAAAGCTTTACAGTAGCAAGCCATAATGCATGCCACTGGTATCATATCTAGTAATATATGTCTCTCAACAATAAGGAACAATAGGGTTCATGGCATTTTTCTTAACTTTTTTTTCCCATATGTGTCATAGACCCTTTTGGAAGTCTAGTAAGCCTACAAATTTCTTCCCAGAATAATGTTAAAAATTTTGAATAAAATGCATAGGCTTATAGAGAAAATTATCTTCTAAGGCAGTAATTAAAGTATTATTTTAAAAACTTCATGAACCCCAGGGTAAGGAAGCAAGTTTTTATGTAAAATTTGATTTTTTCATTTTTAAATAGTTTTGCATAATTAATATAAGTGATATGAATATACACTATCATATATAATGTCATATAAATGATAATATATACCATTTAATACCATCTCATGAGACTTTCCTTTTTAAACAAAGTAATCTGACTAGAAAAAATGACACCTATATAAAGTATTAGTTTTTGAAATCTATTTTCAAAGATCTGAAAAATTTATTGATAAAGAATGATTGAAATAATTAGAATGTATATACAATACTGTCATCCAAATTAATTTAAATGGGTAATTCTAAGTATTGCTACTTGGAAAGTATTTCAATTTATTTTCTGAAGAAATACATGTAACTTTGAATTTGATTAAGTTGTTTTTTATGTCTTGTCACTGTTGAAGAAAATATCAAATATCTACATTCCTTACATGCAAGTGTAATAAAACATATAAAAGTTCCTGTCTATAAAGTTTTTCCTGTAGAGATATACTAGATGACCTTTTAAGGCTTCCCATACTAATAATTAATAATAATAATAAAAATTAAAAGTTTTGAGCATATAGAAAACTATATTCAAAAAAGGGAAATCAAAGTTTATTCATAATCTTAAAATAAAAACTTCTTTTTTTCCTTTTTAGATACTGGGGTAAAGTTCATTTTTCTCACTGATAAAGGTTAAGGCAGGAATTATTAACCTTTTTTGTTTTGCTTTGTTTAATAGACTCTTTCAGTAGTCTGATGAAGCCCATAGACTTCCTTCGGGGTATGTTTTTACATAATTGTAAGAATTATTAAATTTCATTTAAAGGTTAGTGAAAATCAAGATGTATTTTTTCCCAACCAAGTTCCCTCCATTTAAGTTGTCACCAAGTCTTGCTTATTCTACCTCTGTAATATCTCTCACTCATACAACTATTACTCTAGAATTTTACTGAGGGAGAAGGGTGATTGAATAAATCAATAGAGTCATTCTACAACACTTAAATGAAAGGACAAGATCATAATGAAAGTCACTGGAGTAAATGAAAGAGTCCTTGGAATTGGAATGGTGGTGTTTAGAGAGACTGAGAAAATTTGGTCATATTCTAAGTCTTGCTATAAAATAACAAATGAGTTGAGAAGCAGAGCTACTCCAGAGACTAGATCAATTGCTATATCCCAGCAAAAATCCCTGAAGATAAATCACTTGCTGAAAAAGAGGTCTCTGCTTTGACCTAGGCCTATTATTCCTTTTGGCTGGAGGAAGACCTTGTGAAATCTAAAGAAAATTTTGAACTTATCATTGATGTCTATGAGTATCTCTGGATCAGCAATTGACTATTTCTGCATTAGCAGTCAAGAATAAGCTACATATAGACTCATGTTTTCATAAGCATCCCAGCAAAGACCATATATCATGCCTAAAAAGGAGCTTCTAGAGAACTACCCAAAAGAAAGAAAAGGACTTCTAGTGACCAGGAGCTTGTTTAGTTACCCCTTGGTCACACCTGTTCTCTAAACCTGAGGTCAATTTCCCCTGAGCTATAGGTAAGACAGTGATTCACTTTTGTGGAGGAGAATCTGTATCAAATCTTATTACTGAACTACATGAGTAAATTTTCCTTTAGAACAGAAAGGACAGAACATAAGGATTCTCAAAAGAACAGCAATTTTAAATTGACGAATTCAAATCACTTGACTCAAATGGATCCGTTTTCACATGAAATTTTCAAGGCCCTCTGAAAGACTGCATTCCTATAACTAGCTATTACAATCCCCTACTGGTAATTATCTCATGATCACAAATATAAAAAGAGGAAAAAGTGGAATATATATATATATATATATATATATATATATATATATATATATATATATATAATTAATAATAATTCAACTGGGCTTTCTAGGCTCTCTCTGTAGCTCAACTTTGGAAGATAAGGAATGATTATCATTTTGATTCATAAAAGCCATACTTCTCAGAGTGGTCTTTAGTCTTGCCCAAATGGGCCTGTTCATTGCAGTCTATGATTTTTCCTAATGGATTACTAGCTTCTCCACATGTTCACTGGGATAGGCAATAAAGGAAGGAGAAGGCTCTGAAAATAGAAGTCAGATGGCTATATACTTCTTTAGAGAGAAACACTTCTCAATTTGGGGGAAGGAAAGGAGGGAGTACTCCTTAGAGTGTGTGGATCACTTTTTTATTTATTTTATATTTTTTTGACCATTAGCTAGTTTATTGCATGTATTTGAACTGGTGGCATCATTATCTTTATGTACATTCTTAACTGAGGAGGAGTCCAAGATAATTGCACTACTAATTGACACAATGATTATAATGCAGTCTATCTGTTCCTTTCCTTAACAAAGAACCAGTCCCTATTTTTAAAGTTTAGAAAAGGTATTATACAGTTGCTTATTGAGAATTATTCAAACTTCTATATAAGTAACTTGTCTGATCTACAAAAGTAACTGCATGAGCTGTGTCCAGCTCAATGTAGTGCTTATATTTGTCGCAGGTGTTCTACTAAAATGGCATGACAAACATAAGGGTTTATATTATAACCAACTGTGTGGATCACTTTTTAAAGGACTACCAAGGATATAAAATATTCTTGGCCACCAAATGACTAAATGCCTTCTAATTCCATCAATTTTGATCTGAGAACTTCTTGATACCATGAAAAACCTAATTTTTAGTCAGTTTATGTACAATTTATACACTTTTCCCCTCTCTTATCCCCTCTCTATATCTATATATATATATATATATATATATATATATATATTCTTTGATTTCATCAACTAGGTTGAGATTGAAATACATTTATTATTATACCTCCTTGAATAGGTATGATGATTTCATCATTAGAGAAAAATTCTCTAATAGTATAGCTTGTCATCTTTTCTGTAAATTATAGTTTTAGAGGGTTGCCTAGAGACTGAGAAATTAAGTATTTTTTTTCCACACAAATACATGTTAGAGGTGAAACTTGATCCCAGGTCTTTCTGTCTCTGAGGTCAAACCTTAGTCTTTACTCCCTCCCACTCACTCCAGGAAGCATGTAAAAGAAAACTGCAGTCTAAAGCTTGGAGATGAGCAAATGCCCTGAGTTTTGAAAAGGGGAAGAGAACTGAATCTCCATATATGATTTTGATTATTCAAAATATTCCTTACTGTATTACCAAAAATGATCAAGGAAAGGAAAAGGTGATCACAAAGTATCAGCATACTTGCATTAACAACATAGTATTTTTGGACTAACTTCATTTCTTTGTTTTTGGAGAGTTTTACTTATCAAATATGGGGTTTGATGGGCTTCCTTGCCCCTCAATCCAATGAATGTAATGACAGCAGTCCTAGAATTTTCTATTGAATTAATCAAACATGCAAACTAAGTGTGAAGAAAGTCTTCTTTTTTTTTTTTAGGTTTTTGCAAGGCAAATGGGGTTAAGTGGCTTGCCCAAGGCCACACAGCTAGATAATTGTTAAGTGTCTTAGACCAGATTTGAACCCAGGTATTCCTGACTCCAAGGCTGGTGCTTTTATCCACTACGCCACCTAGCTGCCCCGTGAAGAAAGTCTTAATCAGTTTGCAAGAAGTGAAAAACTTTGAGCATTGAATTAAATTGAATATCACATAGGATTGGTCAAATTGGACACATCTATAGGCCTATGCATATTACTGCAAACCAGTTCAAAACTGGTTCAATAACAGATCAGTCTAGTGGTAGTCAAGGTGCACTAAGGAGGGTGTGGGTAGAATTCTTTGTACTCTATTGACAACATTATGAATCTAAAAAATAATTTTAAAAAATTTGAACTTCTTATCAGTATCAATATCAGTGTTCCTGGAGCAGCAAGTGGCTTGATAGAGAGGAAACTTCAAAAGCACCAGTCTTACAATTCCAGTGGAGAACTTTACCTAAGGAGAACTTTATGAAGATTCCACAAAAAAGGAAAGAGAAGTTGTAGTACTGAGAAGACATGAATATGTTCTTTTGTCATATATGTTATCTGGTAACATGAGTCACTTTTGTTGTATTTTAAGGTTGTGCCCACTTCCTCCCCACACACAGACCCTAGTGTGTTATTTATGAAGAATTGCCGTGGATTTTTGAGTGCGTTGTGTTTTGTAATCAGTGTTCCTCTTATATTATTTCAATTAATACCCTTTACCAAAATCTGATCGAGATTACTGGCTGATAACCACTGGAGAGTATACTTGACTGGTAAATCAGGAAAATTTTATTTATTTTGCCAACATTTCACTTGACAAAGCTTATGATGCTATCTTTTGTGAACAAGATGAGGATATAGGGGTTAGATGATAGAATAGCTATATGAATTCATTCAATCATTCACCCATTCATAAAGCAGGTGTTGTTATAAACAAGGCACTCTTTATAACATGCATATATGGAAAGGACAATTAATGTCATATCTGCTTTTTCAGCCATGGTTTCACAACATGCTGATCTCCATAATTAGCATCACATTTGCATATGAAAGCTAAAAAGTACAAAGCTTGCAAGTTCCATTTGAAGAAAAGTGCTAAAGGCCACTCACCTTGGGGAATGAGCAAAAATACTAACCATTGAAATAGAAGCATAATGTTCTTAGCAAATATAACATATGCAACTGAAGAATGATGGGTTGTGGTGCATGTTACCTCCTAGATGGAAGCTACTCCATTTGTGAATCAGAGTCAAAGTTCTCCTTTGACAGCTGGTGATTGACAGAATAGCCAGGGCTAACCCAAAAGACAGACAACTGTTCCTTTCTAGTAGTAGCACTAGAGGCACTAGAGAGAGGATATGGCCCTTCTCTGAAAAAAACACAAAAAGCAGGTCTTCCAGCAAAATTTGTCCTAGAGTGGAAGTGAAGGAAGGGAGGGTAAGGGTGTGGAATGTGGAAGCAACAGGGGAGAAACCTTGTGTAGACTGACATTGCAAATGATCTAATTTCTAGAAGTTCAAAACATTCTACAAATGCTCTATATTCTTCTCAACAGTACAATAAGGAAGAACACCAATCAGGTATTTTATTCTTTATGTACTGAGGAGGAAATTGGGAAGAAAAAATAGTTCAAATGAATTTATTAATGATATGATAAATGAAAAATCAGAAATAAGGGTGTTATGATCTTCCTTAGGTCCACATTCTACAGACAGACTTGGTGGCACAGTGGATAGAGCACTGGTACTGTTCAAACTGAGTTCAAATCTGGTCTCAGACACTTAATAATTACCAAACTGTATGACCTTGGGAAAGTCACTTAACCACATTGGCCTTACAAAAGCAACTAAAAAAGACTAACAGTGAAAAGTCAAAAGAACCTTTTATGAAGAATTCCAAGTGCCTCTCAACTAGAAGTGGTTTCTTGACATCCTCCTTATTGCCAATCATCATTTCATTAGATAGTTTATTTTTTAAAATGAGAAACCAAGACAAATGTTGATTTTAAAACTCAAAGGAAACAATTAAAAATGACCTTCACTTTGAGAAAGAGAACAGAGACACAGGGGACCATTCCCTGTTTTCAATCCCTTAACAGTATTTACTCCTTGAAATCTGAACAAAATTTGCAAATATAGTTTAAGGATGTGCTTTCTTCCAAAGAGGAACTTTCTTCCCACAATGTTAACTTATGGGAACCAAAAATGACTTTCTACCTTGTTAATTATACAAACCTATGAAAAAAAAAACCTGCTGATTTTGCTAATTTATTTAAATTTAATTAGTGAAGAAAAGTAGAAGAGGACTTAATGAAACTATGTCCTTGACCAAGACAAATTAATTCTTTGGAATGAAATTTGAATGATCACACATTTTGAATCACTTGGGATATAGGAAGGTTGACAATTCAAAAGGAAAGATGGAAAAGCTGTCATTAATGGCTACTGCATTTATACTCAATTGGTAATGTATACCCAGAAATATCACTGATATTTTTAAAATCTGTGTTATATCACTCATCTAATGGATTCTTAAGCCCTGCTGATATTACATCTACCCTGGAGTATTCAAGTGACCACTCCCTTTCTTTCTAGTCTCTTTTCCTCCTTCCATACAAAAGTCAAAATAGACCCTGCTATGTTCTCTTACATTCAGTCCTTCTAATTCAGTTTCAACAGATTGTTTTCTTTAGAGCAGGACTTCTTAACATTTTTTTGCATATCAGGTACCCCTCTGGTAGTCTGGTGAAGTCAGTTGATACCATATATATATATATATATATATATATATATATATATATATATATATATATATTTTTATATATATATATATATATATATATATATATATATATATATATTAGATTTTTTTTTTTGCAAGGGAAATGGGGTTAAGTGGCTTGCCCAAGGCTACACAGTTAGGTAATCATTACGTGTCTGAGACCAGATTTGAACCCAGGTACTCCTGACTCTAGGACCCGTGCTTTATCCACTGCGCCGCCTAGCCGCCCATTTATTATATTTTTAAATAAATTATATATTAGTTTAGAAAGTATTCAAACTACATTGAAAAAAATGTTTCCCTCCATCCAAGCAAAAGAAGGGGGGGACCTGTTCTAGTCACTGTAAGTGCCATTATTAGCTCCATTTTATAATTGAGGAAACTGAAGTAAACAGTGGTTAAATGAGTTAATGTACTCAGGATCAAAGATCTAGTAAATGTACGAGGCAGGATCTGAATATAGGTCTTCCTCATTCTAGACCGAACTCTCTCTCATCTGCACCAATTTAGTTGTTTTCCAGTTTATGGATCCCCCTGATCTATTGATGGTATCCTTGTTCTGTAGACCCCACATTAAGAGTTGTTGTTTTACATGATTAATATCGATCTATGTTTAGCATAAATACACATATTGAGCCTATGTTAGATTGTTTCCTGTCGGGGGTGGGGAAGAAGGGAGGGAGAGAAAAAAATGTAAAACTTAAAACTTTGTAAAAATGATTAGTTGCTGCATGTTGGGAAAAAATATTTTAAAAAGAAAAAGAAAATTCTTCATTTTTTTTAGTCCTTTTACCAAAAATGTGACTGTTTAAATGAAATGTCAGACAATGAAGAAAGAAGGGTCTTTTATTTATTATTTAGGGAAGAGTTGGAGGAATAGTGAGAGAAAAATAAAAAGAACAGAAAAGATGAAAGGAAAGGAAAGAACAATGAAATATTTTAAAAGTACACCAAGGAGAGAAATAGGATCAGAAGATACAAAATGGACCATATTTGTACTAGCATGCTAATTATATATATATATATATATATGTATATATATATATGTATGTATATAGTATATATAGATTTAATATATACACTTTAAAATGTCACATTGAAGGTTTTTCTTTGTTCTGTTCTTTGTGTATAGCAATGATCATGTTTGTTGAAGATGGTCAAGTTCCTAGTTTAAAAATGGAAAATAAAAGTATAATAATATAGAAAACTTGCACTGCCCTATCTTTTTTTTTTGGTAGTTGTTGGAAATAAAGCCTGAAGAGGGAAGCCTTTCTTTTTCAGTAATACTTCTGGGCATCTTTCTTGTCCTTGGGTCTAAATAACATTTTGTGATCATTTAGTAGTAGCTATTAGTGAGCATTTATATAACATTTATGTATACCATTTAATCCTCAAACCACCCTTGGGAGGGAGGTATTATTATCCACACTTCACAGATGAGGAAACTGAGGCAAAGAGACTTGTTTTAAATCACCTAGTTGGTAAGTATCTAAGGTCAGATTTAAACTCAGGTGTACCTGACTCTAGGCCTGGTACTGAAAATATCGTAACAGCTGAAGATCTGTCTTACAAAAAAAAAGATGATTAAGTTGTTGAAAACTGAGGAGTTATATGGTAAAACAAACAAAAAATAAACTTCAAAAATCTATGATTTAATTATTTCATTCAGGTGGTGCAGTGGATAGAGTGCTGGGCCTGGAGTCAGGAACACACGTCTTCTTGAGTTTAAATCTGGACTCGCTTGCTTTGGGACCCTGGGCAAGTCACCTAACCCAGTTTGCCTCAGTTCTTCACCTGTAAAACGAGTGGGAGAAGAAAATGGCAAATCACTTCAGTGTCTTTCCCAAGAAAATACCAAATGGGTTTACAAAGAGATGTGACTGAAAAACAACTGGATAGCTTTAAAATGAGGGATGCACATAATTCTGATATGAAGGCATGGTCCCTGTAGCTTGCTGTAACTTTCCTGAGTAAGTTAACACAGACAAAAACAAAAAATAAACCTGTAAGGTTCAGTGTCACACTCTCTATACTTGAGGAAGAAATGATGCAAATCTTTGTGAAGATTACCATCAAAGACTATTTTTTTGTTACTGAGTTTAATGAATTATTAAGGAGCTAGGATCTCTTCCCTTTCCCCAACTACACCCCCCACTCAACCTTTTTTATTTACACACCCAGCATTAGTCTCTCTCTTATTTTATGTGCCAGTTTTGTGTTCTTCTACCTGGCAAAGCTTGTCCCACTTATTCTGAAGCAGAGAAATGGTGATGAAGATTAATTTATTTCAAACAGAGGAGAAAAGTGTGTTCTTTGTTCCTATTATTTATTATTGATTCATCTAATATAGAAAAGTTTGGGTGTATTAGGGGTTTTCATATAAACATTTTTTTTTAGTTTTTTTTTTTTTTTGCAAGGCAAATGGGGTTAAGTGGCTTGCCCAAGGCCACACAGCTAGGTAATTATTAAATGTCTGAGACCGGATTTGAACCCAGGTACTCCTGACTCCAGGGCTGGTGCTTTATCCACTGTGCCACCTGGCCGCCCCTATATAAACATTTTTTAAGAAAGACCTGGGATGTCTTTTTTTAAGAGAGCAAAGATATACTGACTTAAGCACAGTTATATAAAAAATTCATATTTGAGGAAGTCTAAAATCAAAATGATAATTAACATTAGATTACTATAGACATTGTGCTTACACACTTCACAATTATCTTATTTGATCTTCACAATAGTCATGGGGCTATTATAGCCCCAGGTGTTTTGTCTTCATTTTTCAGATGAAGAAAATGATTATGATTATGATTATAATTAAACAATTATAGCTTTGTTTATTAAGTAGAATAATAGGAGAAAAATATCTTGCTCGAGGTGAAATAGTAAGAGTTTAGAAGTCTCAGGCCTTTCTGACTTCAAGTGCAATATTCTGTTGCTATTGTTTGTCCGTTCTCAAAGAAGACACAATTTCAGGAAGGTGATGCTGTGACAAGAACCTGAGTTGGATTTGAGTTAAGGGGGCTATGCTAAGTCATCAGCCTCACTTTCTCCTACAGAACTATCTGGATCAAAATGACTGGAGATGGCCCTGGATGCAAGGCAATCAGGGTTAAATGACTTACCTAGCGTCAGTCACACAGCTAGTAAGTGTCTGAGATTGCAGGGCTGGTGCTCTATCTACTATGCCATTTAGTTACTCAATTCAACTATAATCTTTACCAGAATGTTTTATGAAATATGTAAAACAGCATAGTGCCTTGTAAAAGAGTGTGCATTTGATAAGTAAGATAAAATTGAATTAAAATACCTTGTATACCTCTAGATAATAATTTGTTTTTTCAAAGGTCATAAATACACAACCATAATTCACAGTGAAAGATTTTAGGAACCTATAGTTCCTAGATGAAGAAATGGGTAACTTGTGAGACCTGGAGTTAAAAGGATCTGAGTTCAAATCTGCCATCCAAAACTTACTAGTTATGTGATGCTGTGCACTTTACTCTGCTTCAATTTCCTTCTCTATAAAATGGGTATTAAAAATAATTTTAAGCTCCAAGGGTTGTTGTGAGGATCAAATGAGATAATGATAAAGTCCTTATCACAGTGCACTATATACTGATGAACAGTTGTATCTCAATCTCACTCTTTATATATATATATATATTTAGCAAAGGTACTGGAGTGGCTTGCCATTTTTTTCACCAATTTATTTTACCAATGAGGAAACTGAGGCAAATATACTTAAGTGACTTTCCCAGGGTCACACAGATAGCAAGTGTCTAACATTAGCTTGGAATTCAGGAAGATGATTCCAGGCCTCTACCACTTGGCTGCCTAGTACACACTATATACTTGTTAACTTTTATTAGTATTAGTATTACTATTATTATTATCAAACAAATGTGGTTTTGCTCATTAGAGAATTAAATAGTCGTTAGAAATAAAGGGATAATGCATCTGGTTAATTTCTCTGTCTCTAGGGAAATATATGGTTAAAGAATCTTAGAAGTAGAGTTGACAGGGACCTTGCAAAGATTAGGGCAAAGCCTTCATTTTATTGATGACCAGAATAAAACCCAGATCAATCCATTACAGAAGAGGAATTTGGCTATCTTTTAACAGTCTTCAAAGAATGATCTATAGATTCCTTAATGGAAATTCATCCTAATATGGATTTTTAACTGAAAATCACTGGAATCTGACTCTTTTAGATTACAAATGTGAGAGGAATTTAAAACTCTGAGAGGTTAACACAGAGATTAAGTGACACACAGAGAAAATTAACTAACCACAACTAGAACCCAGAGTCCTTAATCCTAGTCCTTTGAATCACATTTACTGAGTCCTATTAGGTGAGATTTTTTTTCCCCCTAAAATAACTAGATAATTCTACTTATTTATAAGTAAGAAAATGGAGCCCAGAGGATACCCTTAACTTCTTCCAAATACAGTAGAAATAAACAGCTGCCTAAATTACTTCTTTTTATTTTTCTAGATAAGCAGAAATTTTCTTCAAATGAAATAATTTCAACTACTTCTGCATTTACTCAGATAAGCTCTTTCTACATCCTTTCATTATTTTTCAAAGCTGCTTTCTCCATATCCTTTACACATTACTAGAGTTTATGAATCAGAAATTTTGATTCCTCTCAAACTCTAGTACAGAATCAATACATTCCTAGAGCCAATGGTTTATAAATAGATTCACTACTGCACAGGGATTTATTGTTATTATGATTGACTAATCTTTACCTTTGTTTAGCAATTTTTTAGTAGTAAACATCCAAAGATGGTGAGTTTTCCTGATTGGTTTGAATTATTGCTTTACAGCTTAGAACCAACATGACTTTGGGCAAGTGCCTTAACTGATCTGGGATTCATTCTGTTCATCAGTAAAATGAAGGAGTTGTTTTAATCTCTTAAGGTCACCATCAGCTCTGTTTCTAAGATTCTTTGCTCATGTATTTCTAAATAACTACAAAGTACAGCATAAAAATCATATTTTAAATTTTTTGGCAATCTTATGAAATATCTTAGAAAGAACCATTTAGGGGAGGTGCGATACAAATTATATATATATGAAATTTTTGTCCAAGGTCCCCTTATCCAATAAAATAACCAATTTCCTCACAAATTTTTAGAAAATAAAACTATTCAGAAATTCTTAGCAATACATTTTTAATACTATTTTCTTGAAAAAGAGGCATTTGGAAATTCCACTCTTCTATCACTGCCCTTTTTCTTAAGTAATGGTGTCTGTAACTTTTTTTAAGAAGTAGAAGTGAGAGATTTAAAAAAAAGTAAACTAAAACAATCCTAAAGGAGTAACATCAAGGATGAAATATTTGTGGATGATAAAAAGAGATAGCATTGCCCCAGATGTCAACACTACTTATCAACAGAGCTGATTCAATCAGAAACAATTCTCATATCATATTGATGTTCCTTCTAATCATGAAAAATCATTTCTTCTAAAACAAAATAACATTTTTTCTAAACATTCAAGGGCTTTATGAATCCACATTCTCTTAGAAGACTTGGAGATTGTCAGATTCCAAAAACTAATGCAGTTATCACTTGGCCTAATATAGGTGACTGACACATGAAATTACAGAAAGGGGACTAGAAACAGCCAATTTCTATAATTTGAATCTTAGGTAGTCATATTTCAGCATATTCACTCACTCTGTTTTGTAAAAACTGGAAAATGACTATTTAATAAGTAAAGTTGCAAAAAGAGAATGCTCTCAAGGGATAACTTTTCTGTGCCAGAGAAGAGAATAGGAGGTTTAATCCTGTAGGGGAATTCCCTGCCATGAAAACTCTTTCCAAAAATGCCACTTCCCTATAAGATTCCCAGGTTAATAAAGTTACTTGCCCAAGATCATGTTGCTTATAAGTTGTAAAAGCATTATTCAAACCAATCAAGAAAAATCATCATCTTTAGATTTTTACTACTAAAAACTAAATATTTAGTCAATAATGGTAACAACAAATCTTTAAATAGGATTGAATCTCTTTATATGTCTATTGACTCTCTTTCTCTGTATATACACACAGACACACAGACATCTATCTATGTCTAATGGTTGTCATCTCTAGGACAGGGAGGAGGCAAGAAAAAAAAAAGAAAGAATTTTATATAATTCTTTGAATATTCAAAAGAAATAGAAAGTTGTACATGGATTTGCAGTTTCATGCATCCCTTTTTATTATACTATATTATGAAAATACTTGTTTTATTCTGTAAATTAAAAATAAAATTCAAAAAATAAAATTATTATGTGTACAAGGCATTCTAATTCATGGGGCAGCTAGGTGGCACAGTGGATAGAGCACCGGCCTGAAGTCAGGAGGATCTGAGTTCAAATCCAGCCTCAGACACTTAATAATGACTTAGCTGTATGGCCTTGGGCAAGTCACTTAATCCTATTGCCTTGTAAAAATGCCCAAACAAGCAAACAAACAAACAAAAAACCTAAGACATTTTAATTCAATCTAAGAATTTGTGTTTTTTCTACCATTCACTGGATTTAATTTTTTCAATTTCAGTTTTATCAGTTTTGTTTTTACATTGTATACAGTTACATATAGCTCTCACTTTATGAGAGATCTCTTGTAACAAGTTAAAACAATGACAAAGGGACTTCACAAAATACATGCAATATTTCATATCTGTAGCCTCCACCCTATGTCCTCTATTTTAAAAAAACAAAACAAGACAAAAGTATTTTCTCTCCCTCTTCAACATTGAGAAAAAATGAAAAGTAAAAAGGGCAAATTTTTTATAAAATATACATAGTCAAACAAAACAAATTTCTTCTTTGCCCTGCATCACTTCATATCTTTCTACATCTTTTTGAAACTATGTGTGTCTCATTTATTTCAGCAGAACTTTCAACAGAAATCTAATACATTAATATACTAAAATTTGCTCAATTGCAAAATTGTTGAGTATTCTCTCAGCTTTTATTTTATTTTATTTTACATCAAAAAGAGCTTCTGGAAGCACCCCAACAGAAACATACTAATGAAGACTATTTTCCACTTTCTTGATCTCTTAGTTGGGTCAAGGGCACACATTTTTTAGTTACTTTTGTGTAAAATTCCAAATCGTTTTCTGGAATGGTCCACCAACAGAGAATCAATGTTGCCTGATTTACTATAGCCCCCCTTTACATATATCATTTTCCATCTTAGCCTCTTTGATGGGTATGAGATGGAAATTTAGAATTGTTTTAATTTGTCTTTCTCTAATTAATAGTTATTTGGGTTTTTTTTTCTTATAGCAATAACCTGTTTTTTTACTTGAAAATTGTCTTTATATCTTTAGACTATCAAATGAGAGATTGTTCTTTTTCTTATGAATCTCAATCAGTACTTTATAAATTCTCAGAATGAAATCTTTATCAGAGAAAATTCTACAAATATTTTGCCAGTTTGTTTACCTTTTAATCTTAACTTATTTTTCCTACCCATTGGTCTAATAGATAACTGTACTCATGTTTCTCAAATTTGTTTATGATGTGAACTTTTTTATTTATGCTATCTATCCCTTTGCAGTTTATATAAACTGTGAGGCATTGGTTTAAAATATAATTTCTTTCATACTGATATCAAATTTTCCTAAAACTTTTTTTCAGGTCAAATAGTAAATCTTTTAAAAGTTGGAGTGGGGTTTTAAATTTTTTTTTAATTTAAGGCAATGGGATTAAGAGTGACCTGCCCAAGGTCACCCAGGTAGGCAATTATTAAGTGTCTGAGGTCAAATTTGAACTCGGGTCCTCTTAACTCCAGGACTGGTGCCCTATCCACTGTGTCACCTAGCCCAGTAGGTGGAGTGTTGGTGTTTATAAGGGTACTACAGAGAACCCTTTGCTTCTATATGAAATGACCTAAGTTCTTTCATTGATTGATCTATTTATTTCTTAACCAGTATTAAAGTGTGTTAATAACTGCTTTGTACAAAAATTTTAGATAAATTGCAGCTTGGTTCCATTCATTCCTGCTTTCTTCATTTTCTTTTTCCTAAGATGACCTTTTTTCCTTTCACATGAATTTTAAAATTTCCTTTTTGGTTTTATAAATTGATTCATTGATAGTTTGATTCGTGTGGCATTGTGTAAGTTAATTTAATTTAGGAAGCATTTTATTTCATATCATATTGATTTATTGTACTCATTAGCAATGAATATTTTCCAATTATTAAGGTCTGTTGTTATTTTTTAAACATTTATTTGTAATTATATTTATATAATTCTAGTCTATATTTTGGAAGATAGACTTTGGGCAAGTCACTTTAGCTCTCAATGTTCTGGACAATTATCTGAGACTGTGTTACCTACATAGGAACATTGCAAGATTTCTAACTGGAAGCTCCTTGGATTAATGAAACAAAGTTTACATCACTTTCCTATCCTTAAGTTTAAAAAAATGGGTAATACTTTAGATAAAATTATATGCAAATTTTAAAATAATATAGATATTATCCTCAAAAAATACTCCTTACAAGAACCTTCTATAAAACCTGAAGCATGACATTAAATACACCCCTAAAAGGCACTAAATATTATAAATCAAGCAAATAAGTTAGGTCAACTTGATCTAATTTAAGTCATAGCACTAATAGAGCAAATTTCACTGTGATAATCTAAATATTCCAAAGGAAATATTAAATTATATGTTGGGATTCCCCAGTGAAGACTGATATATGAAACTCAACCCTCCTCAAAACAATTACATTCAGTTTAGGTCATTTATTCAGAACTTATCCCTTTTTCTTTTAAAAGTTGTCAGCTGCACATGACCACTTTAAATACTAAAACAGATTACTAAGACTATCCTCCAAAATATTATCTTTTTAAAATGCTATTTTATTTTTCCAATTTCATGCAAAGATAGTTTTCAACATTCATCTTTTCGTAAGCTTTTGAATTCCACATTTTTCTTTCCCCTCCCCTTTCCTCAAGATAGTGGGTAATCTGGTTTAGGTAAAACATATACAATCATGTTGAGCAGATTTCCATATTAGTCATGTTGTGAAAGAAGAATCAGAACTAAAGAAAAACAAACATGAGAAAGAAAGAAAAAATAAAACAAATTTTAAAAGTGAAAATAGCATGATTTGATATGCATTCAGACTCCAAATTTTTTTTTTTTCTGCTTGTGGGTGGCATTTTCCATCACAGGTCTTTTAGGATTGTCCTTGCTCACTGAACTGCTGAGATGACCTCAGTCCATCACAGTTGCTCATCACACAATGTTGCTATTAATATGTACAATGTTCTCTTAGTTCTAGTTCACTCAGTTCACTCAATATTCTCCTAGTCCTCCTAGTTCACTCAGCATCAGTTCACTGTATAATGTATATTGAAATACCATGATCACATTATATTTTTGGTATGTTATAGGAAAAGATAGCACTGACCTAAGAATCAGGAGTCTTGAGTCATTACTAGCTTTGGCATAAATGAGATATGAAATCTGGTCTTACAAGGAAAAAAATCACCTAACATCTCTGGTTTCAGTTTCTCTTCTATAAAATAACCATGTTGAGTTAGGTGATTTATATAGCATTTTTTTAGTTCTAGAACCATTAAGTCTGTGTGTTCAGAAGATAGGAATGTCAATAAAGTCTACATTTCAATTCACCTGAATAGACATCTATTCAGTATCTACAAAGTACAAGGCATTGTTCTAAAGACTGAGAATAACAAAGATAAATATGAAAAGTCTTTGACTTTGAGAAAACTGTACTCTAAGAAGGCAAGAGAGATAAAAAAACAATGTATGCAGGGATAAGTAAATTTAAAACAATTTGATAAAGTAGAGAGTACAAACAATTGGGAGTGGGAAATCTATCAGAAAAGGTAGGCAAATCCTGAGCTGAGACTTTGAGAAATATGAATATACAAAGAATCTTAGCTCCTTTTCAGAAGATTTCATGGAGGAGTAAGAACTCCCAGCTTCGATCTTGAAGGATGGAAAAGCTTTCAGGATTTTGAAGGGAGAAAAGAAGTATAATCCTGGTGAGCAAAGGCAGGGGGAATGGACTGTTGTGTTTTGGGGATTGTGAGGATAAGAACAGGTAAATAGCACAGGAGGGAAGAGGGATAGATAAGGTTGAAGCTATGGAGGTCTTAAGACTGGAGCAGAGAAAATATGTTTTCACTGAACTTGGAATCATGGGACCTTAACTGTAATCCTAGCTCTGCTGTTTACTACTTGTATGACTTTGGGTAAATCTTCCATCATTTTGGACCTTAATTTCCTCATTTGTAAAATATAGTGGGTCAGAGGTTGGACTAGATGACCAGTTTCCCTTCCATTCTAGAGATCTATGAATTTGTGAAATCAGGAATATAAATTTGTTATCTATTTGGAGTGCATTTTCCTTCGATGGCTTATAACTATGTATAGACTTGGGGTAGGATGAGACAAATGATAAATGAGCAAAGGTAACAGAAGTTTTGATTAATTTAATCATGTACATTTCTGAGATCTTGGTGATGTGACATTATTCTATATAGGACCGCTTCTTTATCTAGTTCTATTCCCTCTCTTCTCATAGATTCTTTGTTTTTAGATCTACCCCCTTTTAATTTATCTATTTATAGTAATTGTTATAATTAAGTAGACTAATGAAGTCTCATTCTTTGTGACCTTTTGGGGGTCTCTTTGCAAAGATACTGGAGTAGTTTGCCAATTTCTGCTTCAGGCAATTTTATAGATGAGGATAAAGGAAGCAAACAGGGTTAAGTGACTTGCCCAGGGTCACACAGCTAATAAACAGGCTGAATTTGAATTCAGAAAGATGAGATTTCTGATTCTAAGCCTGGTGCTCTTTTTGCTTCTCAGCTATAGGTATAAGGAATAACATTTTGGAAACTTAGCTGTTTGTCCATTAACATGTTCACATCTAAGTGTAAGAACAATTTATGGTATTTGAAGAAAATATAGAATAAGGTTTGATCATTCAAAGTCACCGACTCCTGCCTAGCTTCAAGCAGGGCACTAGGTGGATTATTTTCTATACCATCCTTGTAGCAAAACAAATTCCAAAGCAGAATAGGAATGGAAATAAGGTATACAGTTCAGTTTGCTCCATGTAAATATAATCTATTTCATTCTAACATTGGGACTTTTGCTGAATAACTTATTTGATATAAAAAGTCTAATTTAGATTCCTTTTGGTGATAAAGGTGTCGTTTTGACCAAGGACTAAAGCTAATTTATTTTCTGTCCTTTATTTCTTATACCAGAAATTCTGAAAGATATTTTAGCTATCAGAAATTTGTAGCCTTGATCATCTCCCATAGCTGATATTATCCAGGAAATTTTAATAAATCAATTTTAAACTGCCATCCTTTAATCCAGAGCACTTTAGGCAAATGTGCTAGTGAAGATTTCTTCCTATCATTGCTATATAAACTGCAAAAGAGTGGAATATCTTAGGACCAGGAATAATATCGAGATTAATTTTAAGAAGGGAGTTGTTCCGAATCCAAGGGCTCTTCCTTCCTACCAGTGGTGAGCTTCTGTAAATAGCACAGTATAGACTCCCCCCAGTGTGTCTCTCTGCTATTTGCCTCTGGCTAACAGAAGGAACATAAGTTACATGTTGCAAAGGGAATGCAGTCTATTCCCATATTCAGTGGTGAAGTCATTACTCAAGAGATTTAGTTTTCTGAAGGGATAATTATTTTTAGACCTCTAGAAATATTAAGAATGAACATATATCCTAAATTTCTTGAGTGATATATTCACTGTTAAAAAACATGCAGCATTTCAATGAACAGTACGTTACCTCAAAAAGAATATGTATGGATGCTTCAAATAAAAATCTGACTAAAGATGTTCTAAGATTTAGAATTGAGGTTTCAGGCATTTTCTCTAGCTGTTCCCCATTCTCAGAAGACTCTCCTTAGTCCATTCCTTAAACAGACCTCCCTGATGTCCTTTAAATCTCAACAAAAATTCCACTTTCCACTGGAAATCTTTGCAGTCCCTCTTAATCTCAGTGCCTTCTCACTGTAAATATTTCCTATTTAGTGATAGATAACTTGCTTTATTATTTTTTGCGTGTTGTCTCACTAATTAGATCACAAATTTCTTGAGGTCAGAAACTGTCTTTCTATATCCTTAGTGCTTAGCATAGTGTCCAATAAGTGTTTGTGGTGGCTGGATTGATTATAATTCTAGAAGACATTTTTCTAATATCCTTCAGGACTAAAAGATAAATATGTAATGTACTAATTAATGTTATTTAAATGACTTGTCCAAAACCACACAGCTAGGCAATTAAATGTCTGAGGTCGGATTTGAACTCAGGTCCTCATGACTCCAGTTCTCTATCCCCACCTAGCTGCCCCAATGTTATTCTTGACATTTACACCATCAATCAGGGATATCTCTTCGTCTGTCTTGCTAACGAATCCCCACTGTCTTCGACCAGAGTGCAACTTTCAATCTGGACCAGCAGAGACTATATACTCTTTCTACAGAAGTTAATCCATTATGTTTGGGAACTTCCCAAATTGTCTTCTGACTTGGATATCCTGATTAAAGAGCAAGTAAATCACTTTATTCACTACATCTATTATTCAGTTGTTCAGTCTGTTCAATGCTCCATGATCCCATTTGATGTTTTCTTTGAAAATATTCTTGACATTTCCTTCTCTGGCTGTCTTTATAAATGAGGAAACTAAGGTAAACAGTTAAGTGACTTGCCCAGAGTCATGCAGATAATTGTCTGGGGTCAAATTTGAGCTCAGAAATAAGTCTTCCTAACTCCAGGTCAGGTGCCTTATGCACAGTTTGACCTAAATGAAACTAAAATGAAACTTAATACATGTAACTGGCTTCATATCTTCATATCTAACTGCTTCATATCCACCTACCCCAGGGATCTTGTCATCTGCTCTGCCATAGAGCTTACCTCTCATTTACCTTCCTCCCCACCTTTCTCTTCTCTTGCCCTTACAACAGGAATTGTATCAATACAACCATTGCATCTGGAAAAAGATATAACAATAATACAGCCTGGATTCCCATGTTAAAATGTAAACTTCTTGAGGCAGATACTGTCTCACTTTTGATTTTGTATTTCAAGTGCCTAACTTAGCAGATATCAGGTGATCTTTTTAATTCATTCTATTCACAGATATTACTAATAGACTGCTGAGAACCAATATGTCTGCTAGAATTTACATTTTCTAAGGGTGAGACTTATTTATAAAAAGTGTGAAGATGCTCATTACAATGCTGGTTAGATGGTGACCTTTTTTTTTCACATATGGTAGCCCCTGAAGACCATTTACTAAGATGGAGATGGGTTAGGAATTGTTTCAGGGAAGGGATAACCACAACGAAAAAATAAGACCGTAATGTGCTGAGGTACAATAATTATTTATGTCTCAGATATGTTTAGGCAGACTAGAGATAATTACTTAATTTAATATATCATCTTAGGGAGGAATTCTGAATACCAAGTTTAGTTCTGACCCTTAATTAGGTAAGATCACTTTTTGGTTGAATAAAAAAATCAGAATTACTTGCAAACAGGATCTGTATAATTTCTTAAATCAATGAAAGTAGTTATGTGAAAGAATCAGTCAGGCTCCCAGAAAAATGCAAAAACAAAAAAAAGGAAAACCCTGTCTTAGAAATAGAGGAAGAGAGATTCTCTGGGTTTGCATTTGAGAGGGTGGACCAAGAATGTTTTTTCTACTAAAATTTTGAGGAGACTGAGTTGTGGAAGAAAAGGGAAACTTAGAGGAATGACACAGGTTTTATAGGTATCTCAAAGCAGAGGTTCCCATCTGAGGGAAGCGTCAAGGATAGGTCAACTCTTTATCCAACCTACCCTCCTGATACTTATCTATAAAACTATGATATAATCTGCGACTTAATGACCAAAACATTTCTACAAAACTGAATTGTGCCTCAATCACAATGATGTCATGCATTAAATAGAGACAGTTTTAAATGCAAGTTTAGACAGAGAGCCCTGGATGTCAAGAATTTTTGTAACTCTAGATTATGACAGAATCCAAAATTTTTCACCTAAAATAAACTCTTCTATTGAAGAAAAGAAAATCAAATGAACCCAACAAACTATTTTATTGTCCCTTAGGTTTAAAAGAAGCTGAGTATTTTTTCAAGGTCTTCCAATCAAATAAATAAAAAAATTGAAAGTATTGACGATTTCTTTTATTTTTCCCTACAGAACTTCTAAGTCTAGCCTATCTTAAATATAATTCACTTTCCCCAGTTGACTTAATTTCCTTCTTCATTTTGAAACATTATAGAGTTAATACTAACATTCCCCTCCCCAGCCAGATAGAGGGAGATGAAAAACAGAGAAACTCTAAAAACTGAACCAAGTGCCTTAGAGCCTTAGGGAATACTGCAATCTGCAAGATGGTTAATATAGCAAGTAGCCAGGTATCTAGTGTAGTTTGTCCTTTAAAAGAGCATTGTAAGAACTATATGGAATTGTTCACTTATTCTTCCTTCTGTTTCTATTCTCTCATATCACAGCCTATATTACAAGAGTTTTGTCATAAATCTATGTTACATTCTGTTAGGAAACACAGTTTCTTTTCCTTGGAGAAGCACCTTCTGTTCTCATATCCTATACTGCCACCAATACTTTGAAAAGTTTCTGTATAAAATCTAAGATAGAATTTTATATATTAAGACAAAATATAAACATATATGATCTAAGCAAACTCAATTTAGCGAATACACCTTTATAAATTGCACTTATTTTCCTCTGTCGGTCTCTGTCTCCTCTTTCTCTGATTCCATCTCTATCTTCATTTTTCACTTGCATTCACATTTTATTATAATTCCCATTTACCCTTGAGCTAGTATGCCTTATCACAATCACTTGAAACTACCACATATATGAAGTATATAATGCTGAAAAATAAAGTGTGATGTAACCATGAATTTCCTCTTGCTTACAGACAAGATAAATTGAAATATCCAAATCAAATGAGAAAAAAGAATAAAACAAATATGACATTAAAAAATTGTTGAGGACCAGCTCCTGGGAGTGATTTACACATATCCTTGGTGATGTTTTCCATCATATATATGTATATATATATATATATATATATATATATATGTATGTATGTATTATATGCTCATTAAATGGATTTGTTGGCTTTCCAGTAAACCATGACCTGGGACAATCTGTGGCTCTGGCGGTGGTTGTAAAAGGCTTTTCTGATAAAGAAGTATGCAGATTTCTAAGAATAAATATTGTAAATTTACCCTAGAAATTGTGAAACTGGGTCTCCTTTAACCAGTCATTCCTGAGATAAGTTTTTGTTATAAAAAGTCTGAGTTTCCAAAAACAAATCAGTAGATTTGGTATCACAACCTTGCGTGTACATTTCTACTCAACCTGACTCTCATAAGTCAATGTCCAGATGCATACCAGAGCTATCGCAGGTGACAAAAATCATAGTAGGTCAACTTCTGCAACTATTAAGAAAGTTACAACAAAACTTCACTTAAAGAAAAATGTTTCTAAATTATTGTTGCTCATCTAGAATACTTTGATAATTTAAATGAGGTAGAATAGTGGATAGAATGCTGGTCAGAAAGACTTAAATTCAAATTTTGTCTTAAACACTAACTAGCTAGCTATTCCCAGGCAAGCCACTTAACCTCTGTCCACCTCAGTTTCCCCCTCTGAAATATTAGGATAATAAAATCACTTCAACAAAGTCATGAGGCTTTAAGATTTGCTATCTTAAAGTGTCATATAAAAAAACCATTATTATTATTATTATTATTACTATTATCATTATTGGACATAAGGATTTACATCTTAGTAATGATGTGGATCATAATTCATTCACACCCTCTTTTACTATATTAATCTTGTCACTTTCTCCTATAAATGCTCCACATTGGTAGATCACCCAATGTGCTAGGGACTTTAAGTATGATCTTCTGATGTCGCGGTATGTCAGTGCACATAAGGATGCCTATTCATCAATTATCATCTCATGCAGATGATTTCGTCATGTTCTGGGGCATGAGTTTTTACACAGCTTCTCTTAATGACATAAGTCATTAATGATAATCTACACCAGGGGTGAGGAACCTTCTTTCTGCCAAGTGCCATTTAGATATTTTTAATGCTATTCTCAGGCTATATTTGGTCAAACATCTAATTCATTTACTTCTACTCCTAAATTTATTGAATTTTGAATTTCAACTGTGTTGCAGACCAATACAACCCACTGGCTAGAGGTTGCCTGCCTCTAGACAGCTCTTGGGAAATTTGATGAAGAAAAGACCACATTGGTAGAAGCATAGAGAAAGAAAGATTAGGCCCTATTCATTTACAAATTTGCAAATGTCAACACTGACATTCACCAGGGGGCATTTCCATTGAATTCTAGCTTTCAGTAAGAGACTATGACATTCTGTATTTCATAACTATAGATCAACAGTGGAAAAATACTGATATTTAAAAAGTGGGATCTTTAGAGAATCTTGTAGTTATTATATGATATCTGAAAGAAAATGTGTCTCATTTGCTTTATCCTTTTCAATAATGAGCTGAGTTTATTGCCTATGAGGACTATCTGTATTATATAAATGTAATGATAAACAACCTTTATAAGTTGCCCATTCAACTGCATATTCTTGCCTGGATAATAGATATTTTTCATCCATTTATTTTTTTCTTGTATGGATGATTAGATTGGAATCATTTGAATTATGGATCTCATTTAGGAAGTCCTTAGACCTAGTTCTAGGGTTTAATGGAATCAACAATGACTCTTCAACTTCCTCTCTTGATGCTTATATACCAGGTTGCTTCTTTAACCCTGAATATCTATCTATCTCTATCTCCTCTATCTCTATCTCTATCTCTATCTCTATCTCTATCTCTATCTCTATCTCTATCTCTATCTCTATCTCATCTATCTATATCTATCTATATCTATCTATCTATCTATCTATATCTTTCTATCTAGGTGTTTGTGTCTATATATGTGTGTGTTTTTATATACACCCACATAATCAGGCTTAAAACTCAGATTCCTAGAAATGTTTCAGTATATATGTGTATATATATATATATATATATATATATATATAAATTAAGACAGAGAGTCAAAATTTGACAAAAGGTAAAGAATTTTCTGAACTAAGTACTTAAAGTCCTTGTGATTGTACTCAAGAAGCAATGGAAGGAATCATCTATCTCCTAGGGTTGTTGTAAGTATTAAAAAAGATAATACATGCCTGGCCTATAGTAGGCACTATATAAATTATTCCTTCCCCTTTCCCTTTATGTAGACCTGGGTAAGGGGTAGCATTACAGTGACTGATTATAGCAGGGTATTATAATATGAAAGGATAAAACAATCAGAGAAATTTTAGTTCAAAGAAAGGACTCAGTGAATGGGTAGGGACAATAGCTAACTTCAAATGTTATATTAAAGAAGAATTAGACTCACTTTGCATAATTTAGCATGACAAGGCAGAATCAATATAAGGAGCTACAGCAGATATTTGTTCCCTATTAGGGATTATATTGCAGTTGGAGCTATTTTCAAATGAATAGGGCCTAAATCTTCCTTTCTCCATGCTTCTACCAATATGGTTTTTTCTTTCTCCAGTCTTCCAAGAGAAGTCTAATTTTTTCCCCTTAGTTTTCTAAGATGTATTATCAGCTTCATTGTTAACTTTTCCCCAGTGCCCAGTATAGTATCTTGCTTATAGAATATAGTGTTAAAATGAAATATCTTGATTTGTTTGATGGAGAGTGAAGAAGTGATCAATATGTTGTTGGAAACATAGGATGATGAGATGGTGAGAATTCCTATGTCAGACAGGAGACCAGACTAAATGACTTCTAAGTTACTATTTCAACCTAAAATTCTAAGGCTTACACACTGAATATCAAACCCCGATCCTACCACTTTTAGGTCCCTCTTAGCACATGACCTCATTTTCTATTTTAATGAGAAATTTGTGGCCATCAAATATGATGTCCTTCAATTGTTCTCTTATGCATTTCTAACACTCTCAGTGCTTCTCTTTTATTTTCTTTCTCTATTACAATCTCTGGAAAGATATTACCTATCCTCCTTATAAGGGTTATTCCCTTCCCTGTATACTCAATTCCCTGCTCTCTATAGCTTCTGTGGCCTTGCTCCATTGATCATTCCTGCACTTTCAGTCATATTTAATTTGCTCTTTTTTTTTCCTGGTGGGTTCAATTTCTCAGCCTACTAATATTAGGAACCTTAAGGAAATAAACCCTCAAAACCATTTCCTTTGCTTTGTTCATTCACTTAAAAGTAAGAGATAGTGCTCTGTACTATAAGAACTCAAGTTGTCCTCAGTTTTATTAATACACATATTTGAACTGTACCATACAATTGATTTCCACTATGATATGGAGAGAAATTATATCTTTTTTTCTTCTTTTTTTACATGGTTGTATCCCTAAGCCTTTAGTATACAGCTTTTTACATGGTAGATATTCGGTTGAATGGAATCCAAGTTTTTGAGTAAGTTATAGTGATGATTACATTTATGTATAGATTGAAATAAATGCACAATGAGGTTCCTTCCAACTTGCCACTTCTATGATTGAACATTTATATATGAGAATTCAAACAGTACATTCTTAGAATCAGGTAGAAAATATTCATGGGGCTTTTAAAGAGGGTGGAGTTAAGTAGTGAATTGTACAGTTGGCAACTCAATGAATAGCACTGCTGTTCTTCCTAAGGCCTAAAATTGTCTATTGTGTGTGTGTGTGTGTGTGTGTGTGTGTGTGTGTGTGTGTGTGTGTGTTGCTAAGTTTATATATCTATCACCAAAATTTTCTAGATGCAGTTTTCTTTTCTTTTTTTTTTTGTGACAGTAAAAGATGATCACTTACAAAGAAACTCCTTGCATTACAGAATTGAAATGAACATATTTTAGAGTTAAAATATATTAATTGTCTGCCTAATAATTTCTAAACTGAAATTATACTTATCGTTTCCAATAATTATTTGGATTTAAGTTCATACAAAAAAAATATAAAATGGGGTTCTGAAAAATAGAGTTCTCTACCCAGTTTGATTCCCACAACTTCTGAGAATAATGACCTTGGAGAATTCAAAGGTTAGTAGCGAGCTGAATTATAAAAAATTATTGTGAATACAAGCTTATGGCTCGTTATCTAGCTTTACTGAAGAGAGTATAATTGTGTATAAACTATTGAAGTAGTGAATAGTGAATAGTGAAAGAAATTAAGTATGGATTTTACATATTTTTTTGTAGCTAGATTAGGAATGACAATTTTAAGAGACAGACAAACAGAACATATGCATAAATTTCTTTTTTTCCCCCACTGGTGGGAAGTAGATCCTATTAATCCTATTAATCACTAATTTCAATAGTTTATACACAATTATGCCCTCTTCTATAAAGCTAAATAATGAGCCTCAAGAACAAAAGCGGTTTCGGAGTACAAGTTGTTTTCAAACACAGAAGACCTTTGGCCAGCTATTTTCTGTCTCTGCAAAGCAGAGGGAAATGAGGTTAAATGGCAACAAATATTTCAATTAACAAGAATTCAAGAGTCTCCTCTGTATGAGTCCTTGTGTTCAGGAGTTTCCAACCTATGGGTTGATTTGGGAGATAATATGCATAAAATTAATGAATGGAAAAAAGCATTTAATAAACATTGTGTGCTGAGGATGCAAATGGAAAAGTAAGAGTGCCTGCTGCCCTCAAGGAGCTCACAGTCTAATGAAGGAAACCACAAGTAGGGAAGGTTTTAGCTGCAGTAAACTGGAAAGATGCAATGGCCCTTAGGTACAGTAGCAAAGCTGAAAAGGATGTTTCTCAACTATCCAGAAAAATCTACTTGCCAAGATTGATCGATTTACCAAGTTTAAGATAACTGCATTTTTTTGCTGTATTTCAAATGAATAAAAAGGCATTCATTTAATTATGACATAATTTAGAAATTTTGTTAATAAGACTTTGTCCTCTATTGACATTTTTAACATTACATTGTAAGCTTCTTGAGGGCAAGTACAATTTTTACCTTTCATTATATATCAGGTACTTAGTGCACTGCCCTGTACACACATTAGGCATTTCATAAATGCTTGTTGACTTGAATGAAAGGTAATGCATCATCTTTACTGCAATTTTCCCTAACGTTGAACCCCCTGGACAATGTCAAAGACTTTGGGGACAAACGTTCTCTCTCTCTCTCTCTCTCTTTCTCTCTCTCTCTCTCTCTCTCTCTCTCTCTCTCTCTCTCTCTCTCTCTCTCTCTCTCTCTCTCGGTTTTCAAAGGAAAGTAGTTCCTGCAGGAACAGGAGATGCCAGGCTGCATCTCCATGGGATTGCTTTCTGGGATGTTGGTCACATGATTGTTATGGGAGTACCAATTTTCTTGAATTTCTGGGTTCAGAGCACAGTGCCATTTCTATCAGGACCTGATAGTAATGAAGGGGTTCGTGGTGGTGAAATTTGTTTGGCAAATTTGGCAAATTTGCTGCCTCTTGGCTCACTCAGGGTGACTCGCTGCTTTAACTAGGCTGGTTTGTCTACCTTTGGTAGTGGTAGTCTACTGCCAACCAGGCTGAGAATGGCTGGATCCTTCTCTACAGGAATTACTTCTCCAAAGAAAGTCATTTGTACAGGGTTTTAACCAGAATTGGTGGTCTGAAGTGTATTACCGTTTAGCTCTTTGGTGCCAATCTGCCTGTGGGTGGCAAGAGGCAGAAAGAGAGGAGGGAAAAAACTTCCAGGTGATATCAGCTATAATTCTCAGCAGAGTGAGAAAGCAGGCATGGAGGTTCTTAGAGAGTAATGGTCCCCACAAGTCCATTTACTAGAACAGAGTAATATCAAAGCCTTGATCTAAGTCAGTCCAATTAGAATTCTGGGCCAATCAGGACATAAAACAATAAGCAAAGTCGTCCAAATAGGGAAACTCTGAGCATAAAGAGTATCAGTGATTAATAGTGATTAATAAAAATTATTAAAATTTATATTTTTCCTCATATAAGATTCCTCCCCATCCTGTACAACTTAGGGAGTAGATAGGACTTGGAGATATAATGGAAGAGAAAGTATGGGGAATGAGAAGAGAGTACTTGGGTAGGCACTGTGTAATACATCTGGGAACAAAGCAGAGTTTGGGAGGTGAAAGAGAGGGAAGAGACCTGTGGATAGATAGCAGAGAATAGAGTATTGGACTTGGAGCCCTGAGAATCTAGGTTCAAATTCTACCCCACTTGCATGATACTGGTCAAGTCACCTAACATATCTTCAGTTTCTTCATCTGTGAAATATGGATAATAATAGTAACCACCTTACTCAGTTTTTGTGAAGATCAAATAATTTAAATGTACTGTAAAGACTAAAATACTACTTAAAAATATTAGCTGTTATCCAAGCCATGACAATGTTTCTCCTCTGTGGGATATAGCTAAAGATGAGAGAAAATGGAATAGTTTATTAAAGTCCAAGAGTCAGGAAGACTCATCTTTCTGAGTTCAAATCTGGCCTCAGACACGTATTGACTGTATGACCTTGGGCAAGTCACTTGACCTTATTTACCTTAGTTTTGTCATCTGTAAAATTAGTTATAGAAGGATATGGCAAATCATTCCTGAATCTTTGCTAAGAAAACCACAGATGGGGGTCAGGAATAGTTTGCCACAACAGAACAACATCAACTAAAGAAAGCAATTGTATTATTCTCAGAGAAAAGGATAGGACTGTAAGCTTGATGTCAGCTAATTGACTTAGACTGAGAAAGTGACCTAATCTCTTTAAACTTCCATTTTTCTCCACTGTTAAACTGAAGGAAGCTTGAGCTAGTTGATATTTAAGTTCTTCTTTTGCTCCAATATACTATTATTCCCATCATTCTGTGATATCATAAGAGATGGACTCAAGGTCATTCATTAGGAATGATTTAGTAAAAGATATTGAAATCAGAAGGGTACATCATTGGATCTTTCTAGGTTCCTTTTCACATTTGTTTCAATTGTACAAATTGTTATAATGTTTACATTTAAGGTTGAAATGAAGTTTTAAAAAAATTAGTAGCTAATTTAAAAATGTTCAATTCAATTTGATTCAATAGCAATAATGAACCTAATATAGGAGAAAACGACTTCTCCAAGAATTGGCGATAGGAAAATGAAAAAATGGCTTAGTGCCTGCACTCAAAGAAGTTATATTCTACCAATAGAATAGAAAGGGAATGACAAACATACAACTGTACATAATGCAAAGAAGCAGTGGTGGGAGCAAAGGAGAGAAAAGATTAAGTGCTCTCAGAAAATTTGAGTAGGGAGAATAGGGAAGGTGTCTGCTAACATTAGTCTTAAAGAAGGGAAAGGATTCCGATAAGTAAAGGAGAGAAGGGAGCATGTTCACTTATTCAAGGAAGCCTTTGAAAATGCCCAGAGGCAGGAGACAGCATGTCAAACTCAGGGAAAAGCTAGATCAGTATAATTGGAACATAGGAGATTGTAAATATGTCAGAATTCACAACCTAGTGGCCTTCAACTTGCACTAGTGATAGTGTATGGTTCATGTCCCTAAGAGGAAAAGAAGAAAAAGGAATATTTGTTTAAATTATGTCTTAATGGAGAATTTCAAGAGAGTAACTATTAAGTAACCCCCAAATTAATGTAAAAACACATAAATATGATTAAATTGAGGGAGTGGAATGTGGAATATCTTTTAAATCCAGAAGCAATAGGTTTAAATCTAAAGAGAATCCACACAGAGTCCCAGGGCAGGGTTGTTTGCTTATTTTTTTCTTATACATACTGATTTACTCTAAAGTAATATTTTTATGACTGTATGCAAGCCATCTTCCCAATTCATTAACTGTATTGAATATGAAATGATCTTGATGACATAAAATGAGTACTTCGTGAAACACTCATTGGAATAGTTGAGTAGATATTTGGAAGTGGATAGGATTTGGAGTTATAATGGAAGAAATAGTATAGGGAATGAGAAGAGAGCACTTTTCTAGACAATTCCTTTTTTAAAAAAAAATTTTTATTTAAGTCAACATGGATAAGTGACTTGTCCAAGGTCACAGACCTACATGATTATTAAGTGCCTGAGGTCACATTTGAACTGAGGTCCTCCTGACCTGAGCACCAGGGCCAGTGCTCTATCCACTGAGCCACCTAGCTGACCCAACATATACTTTTTCTAAATTAAGGTTTTTAAGTATTTACTTAATTAGGTTTCTTAAAATATGCAATATATTATGGCAATAGAAATTATATAGAAAACCAAGGTTAATTTTTTACTAGTTATTAAGATTTTCTTGAGGGCAGCTAAGAGGTATAGTGAATAGAGTTAGGAGCCTTGGAGTTAGGAGAACAGGAGTTCAAATTCAACATCAGACACTTCACTGTTACTAGCAAGTCACTTACCTTTAATGGAGGATGTCCAAGGCCATCTCCAGTCATCCTGATTTATATCTGGTCACTGGATTCAGATGATTATGGAGGAGAATGACTTAGCACGGCACCCCCTCACTCAAATCCAATGCATGTGTTTGTCATGGCATCACCTCCTTGATGTCATGATATTTTTAAAAATGAAGGACAAATATTATAATTGAGATTCTTTTACTTTACTTGCTTGACTTATTTTCTTTTCTTAACTAGAACTATTCTCCTGATAAGGAGAATTAGAGATGGATCAATATTTCTGAATCACTAGAACATTACTGATAAACAAGAAAAGACTTTTTGGAATACTATTTCAGAAATTGGGAGACTCTCAACCACATCCTGATTATAGAATTAATAAGTCATATATCATAAGAAGTTGGCCAATTAATTTCCATTTTTGAACTATGGTTTCCTCATAATTAAAATGAAGACTGGAATATATAAGATCCAAGGTTGCTTCCAGGTCTATAGTTCAATGATAAATATATATTGCCAAAATGAAGTTTTACTCCTATATTGTAAAGAGCAAACTGGGTAATAACTTCATTACAATTCATTCTCAAAAGTATATGCTGGTGATTTCTTGGAAGAAAGAAAAAAAAGTTTTCTGAGGCAACCAAAATCCAATTTATAAACCTAGAATAAATACTATTATGAAGTGCTTCAATCATACTGTGGGTCAAATGATGCCATGTAGCCCTATATGGCATCTCTTTTTCAGTGAAATAGAGGCAACATCATATAGTTACTAGAACATGGAATCAGGAAGACTTGGCCTTGAATACACCTTTGATACTTACTATCCATGTGACCATAAAACATTTTGGTAGACTTTGGTGCCTCAGTATCCTTATCTATTAAATGAGTATAATTATACCTTAGAAAGTTGTTGTAAAGTTCAAATGAAAAAAATGTATATGTGGATATGTTTGTGTTCATGCATATATGAAGCTTATATATATATATATGTGTGTGTGTGTGTGTTCACATATATATATACATATATATAGTTCATATATTTTTCAGCCATACATGTATTTTTTTTTAAAAAATAGTCATTTGTGGGGTATGGGGACCTCATCCAAAATGCAGAAAGAAAAAAATACTAACCTCATTATTTACTAGTCATAATGAATTTTTTTAAAAAAACTAAGAAATGGCCTTATAAGAAAAAATTAAAATTTATTCAAGATTGAATAACTTAAACCTAAAGAATTAATTAGTCAAAGAATAAATAATAAAATGATAGAAAATGTCACCAAAGATTATGGCAATAATGAGATAACATACTAAAATTTTTAGGATTGCAGTCAAAAGAGCCATAAGAGAAAAATCTGCATCTCTAAATGCTTTCTGAGGCAGGTAGATGGCTTAGTGAATAGAGTGCTGATTCTGATGTCGAGAAACCCTGAGCTCAAATCTAACTTTAGATACTTACTAGCTAGGTGACTCTGGACAAGTCACTTAACCTTTGTGTGCCCCAATTTCCTCGACATATAATGAGAATAATAATAGCACCTACTCCACAGAGTTATTAAGATAATATTTGCAAACAGCTTAGTACAAGGCCTGACAGATAACTGGTACTTAATAAATGCTTATTCCCTCACTTCCTTTCATCAACAAAAGAGAGAAAGAACAGATCAATGAACTGAGAATACAACTAAAAAAAATCTAGAAAAACTTTCAAATACCCCCCCAAACCACAATGAAATTCTAAAACCCTAAAGAATAAATTGACATTATAACAATAAATTATTAGAAAATAGAGTCCTATTCATGATAAAAAACTAGAAGAAATAGCCAAAGAAATTCCATTTAAATTAACTAAAAATGTATTAAATCCTCAGTCAAGACATATACAAAAAAATAAATCTACCAAATTCTCTCTACAGATATCAAGGGAGTATATAGAGAAATATTGATTTGTCAGAGGCATGTTTGCTATTACAATAAAAATAATAGCAGTACTATTATCAGTGGATTCATTTAGTGTCATACTGATCAAATCATCAAAGGATTATTTTATAGAAATGATGATGATGATAATGAAGATAAAAGTTATCCAGAAAAATATAAAAGTTCAAACAACTTAAGGAAAATAATTAAAACATGGGGAGAACTAGAAGTCTTAGTATTACTAGATCTTATAGTATCCTACAAAGCAATAATAATCAAACCAATTTGCTACTAGTTAAAAATTAATAGAGAAATTCATCAATGGAACAGGTTGGGGACATACCATATAGACATAGACAAGCATGATGATCAATAAGGGCCTCAAGGTAATGAACAAAGAACTTATTGACAAAAACTTCTAGTTACACTGAAAACCAGTTGGGCAGAAATTGGTGGGTCAAAATCTCTAATCACAAGATGACCTACATATGGGCATGCAATTTAGATATAAAATGTTTCATAAATAAATTATAGGAGCAAGGAAGAAATTACTTTGCACAGTTGTCAAAATAAAAGAAAGAATCAAAGAAGATAAAATGGATGATTTTGTTAGTATAAGATTAAAAAAATTTGAACCAAAAATTCATACATTTAAATTTTAAAGGAAAACAGATAACTAGAAAAAATATTAAGTAAGTTTCTTTGAAAATGATATTATATCCAAGATATGGACAAATGAATAAAACAATTATTAAGGACTTATTATGTGCTAAGCACTGAGAATAAAAATATAAAATTAAGGTAGACTCAGTTTTTAATGTGCTCATATTTTAATAGGGTAAAAAGTACAAATAGTAGGTATCTGCTACAAATCAGATTGAAAAGACCTGTGGTCCTTAGGGTAAGTGGCAAAGCAGATATTAATATCCATTCAAAGCATAGCTTAGGAAGATAAGAAGCTGATTAAAATCAACTATCACATGAAAAATATTTTAAATCATTAATAATTAGAGAAATTTAAATTATTATAACTCTGATGTTCTAAGACCCATTTGATTATTAAAGAAGACAAAAGAAGAAAATGACAAATGTTGAAGGGGCGGAAAGAAAGTATACTCTCTAATGCATTTTTTGGGGAACTATGAATTAGTAATCCATTCTTGAAAGCATTTTGAAACTTTGTTCTGAAAATTCTCAAACTAAACAAATGCTTTGATCTACTTATGCAACCATTTGGCCTATAACTCAGAGAGATCAAAGATAGAGGGGAAAGATTGTACACATAAATATATACATATATAATACATATTTATATATATATACATATATACATATATTAGTTATTTTCATGGTAGAAAAAACATGGAACCTAAGGTACCCACCTGTGAGAGAATGGCTAGAAAAAATGGCACATGAATGAAAAAGAACACTATTACAGAAAATAACAAAATGTACAGTTTCAGAGGACTAGACAGATTCTTATGAACTGATACAGAATCAAGAGAACAGAATCATAAGTAAAATTGATACAATAATAATATTGAAAGAAAAAATAATGTTCAAAGAAGTAATAATTGTGGTCCATACAATGACAAGCCAATATTCTAAATCCATATACACATATATGTGTATATATTGAATTGAATTAGAGAAACTACTGATACTTCTCAGAGCTTTTCATAGGTACACAAGCAGTTGTAAGGGCTGCAGGAAATCAAAGTAGAAGTCTGTATTGATTCCTTCTTAGTTCCCTTTCTGAACTATTATTTTACCATTTGCCCCATTTATTTTTTCTGATTCTTAGGACATGATTATGCTCATATTCTCCTCTCATGTTTCTAATTCCACTATTCCATACTTCCATAATCCAATTAATTTATTTATTCTTTGAGAGTTGCTGTTGATATCAGTTAAGTGAAAGGAATGTGGCAATTTGGTTGCTGGCAAGTCACCAGCTCCATCCCACTTCTAGAATCTTCCTAAGTTATGCTCCCAAATATGATCTGCATGTAGCTAATGACAGCAGCCAGATCTATAAGAGGAGTTAAAAAGAATTTCATTACACTAACCCAAAGAGTAGGTTTGAGGAAGGTGGAGACAGGAAGAAACTTCAAAATACAGACTTGAATAAAGGGTTTTTCTGTGTTTGCTTTGCTATTCTGGATAACTGAGTGGAGATATGGGTCTAATTTACAAAAGATTTTAATGGTCCTATTACCATGGCCTAGATTGACAAAAATTACTTTGACCTCTTATAGTATAGGCAATTCAGTAGAGAACCAGTGAGTGGCAATAGCAAAATTCAGACACAGTAGATAGCAGAGAAAAATCACCTATTAGATGACACCAGCTTATAAGTTCAGTGAAAAAAAGTAACAAATATCTTGAGAGATGTCATCACTGAAATCAATAGATCATTTGGAAAGCAATAACTGGTAAATCTGGAAGCAGAGAGGTGTTTCAATTGGGTCATAGTCTTAGGAACTTGTTATTGCTTTGGTTATATATATTCTCTACAATTATTCTCTCTCTCTCTCTCTCTCTCACTCTCTCTCTCTCGCTGAATATTCATTATTATCATAGTAATGAAAGGTACTCCTGAAGACAAGTAGATAACCAGATATGATAACCACAAATTCTGGAAGTTATCTTTTACCAAAGTAATATTTTAAACTACCCAGGGACTTAGAAAGTTTGCCCACTGGTTCTTTTCTTTGTTCCTGGAACCTGCCCATTGGCTGTGTCACTTCTTATTTCCATCTCAGAAAAAATAAGCATATACAGAAGAGAAGACTCAGAAGTGGAACTAAAATTCCTTTTACTGTAACTGTACCTTAACAGAAGGAATGGTTTGGTTGGGGAAGAGTTGAGATTCATGACTAAAATGAAAGTAAGGGGTTTTTGGGTCCATATCTTTTGTGCATTTATCTATTACAATACTATAGAGTCAATGATATTTTTTGGAAGATCTGATTGCCCACGATGATTTTATCTTATTTTATGAAATCATTATGCTCTTCTTGGATTACTATGAAATAATAGCATTTTTACAAATAGAACTATCTATGATTTTGTACTCACAAGACAGTTACATTGATCGATATTTTTGTTTCTAGTTGTTTTATCACTATGACCTAAAGCACAAACCTAACAATGAATCAAGTATTTCAGTGTATTCTATCCGAATGCTATGATTAATTCTTTGAAATACCTCCAGTCTCCTTTTCTAATCTCTAGGTCTCCCAATTTATAGCAGAGATGGATAGGCTATCAGTAGGGAATTTTAAGGATTACTTGCTATTTATCTTTTCCTTGCAGAAACATTATACTGATCACTGAATTTCTTCAGTAAAACCTTTGCAGTTAGAAAGTCTTTTTTAGCCTTATCTGGACTTCTTTTAAAACACACAGACACAAACACATTCAACTGTTTTGTTTCTACAGTGTTTTATAAACTAAATTGTAAGAAATTACTAGGGAAGATAATTTTGCATAGTATATCTGTCTTGCAACAATAGTACTAATATATATCTTTGTAAATGATATTATCTTTCAGAGAAACCTACACTTTGATCTTGTTCCCATCCTTCAGAGTTTGGTTCAAAATAAAACTTAATTTCAGGTGTCAGAGAAATTTACTCTATGAGTACAAAGTGCTCTGCCCTTATTGTGTTCACCAAATGTATAATTTCCACAGAGAAGTATAAAATCTCTTTTCTTAAAGATATAATTTCAACAATGCTATATGGACAAATATAGTTAAAGATTTGCTAACATTTTCATGACAATTTAAAAAAAATCAGAACTAAAGCACTTAGCTGCCAGCATAAATATGTTCTGCAATCTCAGTTCTGAACCTAGAAGAAATTTATTATTTGGATTGGAATGGAAAATGATAAGTCCACTTTAAGATGAATTTATGTACTTGTACATATTTACCAATTCAATTTTTCAAGGCCAATTTTACTGAAGCCTGTACTATAAGGAAATACTTAATCTGTTGAAATTATATTTGCACATAATTTTGAGTAACTAAGATAAAAAATGGTACCTATTTTTTCTAGTTTTGTGGAAATCTATCTATCATCAAAAGCAATTTGGAATACTGATCATCTGGAATACTGATCATTAACCAGGAAAAACTCGGGTCATATTAGAATTTGGTCTCAATAAATGGCTCATGGGAAACCAAGTAGCCTTGTTAACCAAAATTTCAAATATCTCTTTTTTGCTATAGTATTTTGTTAAGGAGATACTGTTTTCAAACATGTATCTATAACAATTTAAAAGAATTCAGATTCAGAATCCACACAAGAAAAAAAAATGTTAATTGTCTATCTTCCAGACTATACTATTCAGTTGAATGTACTGCCTCCTTTATTTTAGACAAATGCTGAGAATAGACAATATACTGCATGGAAAAGTAATAAGGTTGAAACCTCTGAAAATAGGTTGAGTTGTATTTAGGAAATCACATAGTGCATTTAATAACCTCAAACTTCTTCATTAAACAATGGTTGGTTGATTTTTTTTTAGCATTTTTATTCCTGTGATGATGTGGTTTGGCCCAAAGAAAACTGGGGAAGCTTTTTTGTAGATCTTTTATTTAATTATGTATTTACATATTTATCTATTTTCAATCACTGGAATAATCCAATCATCAACAATTAGGAACAATTCATGGCATACTCTTTCTTTTAAAATGTTTTTTCAAAACTTTATGTATTTTTCATTATATTCAGACAATGAGTTAATGTTTTTTAATTACAATCACAGAAGTGATTGTAGTATACAAAATAAAGTAATTAAAAACCACAAGACACCTAAGGAAAATGGAGTTTGGGGCAAAAAAACTTGAAAACTTCATCAGTGACTCATTTACAAAAAACCAGGTACCTAACAAAAAATTGCAGCACAATTTTTAAACATTTGTGAACAATTAAACACTACAAATGATAACTACAGCTTTCATAACTTCAGGATGCTTTCTCACTTGTTTTCTGGATTCCTCAGGGGAGGATTGGCAAAATCAAGTGACTGAAGGAGGAAGGGTGACCTTACTGAGTTACAAGTTCAGGGCTAGGGGGGTCTCTGAGTGATGGATGGGGAAGAAGAGGGTAGAGAAAGGTTAACCTTTCTAAGGCCACAGTTCCAACTGCACTAGAAAATAGATAATAAATAAATTATTTGCATTTGAAGAATACTTGAAAGGTTAAAGAAGGGTTGTAATTTGTGTGTTATTGTGCTCTTGTTCTTTCTCTCCCATATGAAATTGTGCATAAGCAAACACAAAATTCAAGTTATACCAAAATCATTCCCTAATATAACAATTGTTTGGGAACAAATTAATGTTTTCAAAACAACCACTATAGTAGAACTAACTGTACTTTGGTCCTTGATTATGTGTTATTCCTCATCACTTTTTAAACTAGTGCCATATAAATTGGATAACTATTGATTTATATTATATCTTGAAATATAGCAATGCTACACCCTGCTCTCTCATAGCTTTTATATTTAAATTTTGGACTTTTTGTTCTTCAAATGAATGTTGCCATTTTTTGTATAATTATATTGAGTATCAAATTGGCAAATTGATTAGTATAGTGCCAAATCTGTACATTTGCAGTTATTTTGTAGCTGTATTTGTACATTTTTTGTACATTGACTATTTTGTAGCTATTTTAAATATAATTTCTTTTACTGTTATTTCTTCCTGGGTAGTGTTAGTAATACCAAAAAACCTGGTGATTTATAGGTTTTATTTGTATACTATTATCTTATTATTAGTCCTTTCCCCCTCTGTTATGCTGATTTTCAGGGTTTTTCTAAGTTTGTTATTTTATAAGTTATAGATAGGGATAATTTTACCTCATTGTTGTTGATATTTATATATTTGATGCTATTCTCTTGTCTTGCTGTTATAGCTGATATTTCTAGGACTATGCTAAATAATAGTTGAAAGAGGTTTCCTTGCTTTATCACTTTTTGTATTATGTAGACTTCCAGTATTTCTCCTTTATAAATAGGTTTTAAATAGACACTTTTGATCATATGAATTATGCTTCTTCTAGTTTTAAGATAAAGGACTGGTTCTAAGGGGCTTTTATGAGTATATTGAAATAGTCATATGATTTTAAAAATCATTTTGTTTATATGATTAATTATGATAATTGGTTTTGTGAAGTTGGGTTTTTGTTAATTTTGAACAATCCTTTTCATCTCTGAAATGAATTCATCTTAACTAGAATGAAAAATTATTTCCCATCTACATTTCTGTAGTGTTCTTGCAAGGATTCTTTTTTCTTAATTTTTTGCATCAATACTCACAAGCAAGACTAGTCTATACTGCTCTTTCTCTTTGGTTTTCATTATTAAAACCATATTTATGTTTTAAAGAGAATTCGCTAGAATTTCTTCTGGTTTTAATTTTGGGAGTAATTTTCAAAGCTTAAGTGTTAATTTATCTTTATATATTTAATAGAATTCACTTGCAAATCTGTCTGCATTTCAAAACCATTGACCTTATTTCCCCTTGTTTCCTCCTTGATTCTGGTCTTTGATGAAGATATTCCTGTTGAGGTCAGTCTCTCCTCCACTATAGATTGATTCCATCCTTTCTTTTGTGTTCTAGTAGAATGCTGGTACAATCATCTCACCTGTCTCCAATTTTCAATTTCTCCTTATCTATATGCTCCTTCTTTCCTAAAAACATGCCCAAGATCCTGTCACACATAAGAATGCTTGAACTAGATCCTAGAGTTGAAAGCTTCAAAGCTATATTTTTTGGTACCTTGCAAAGTCAAATATTTTCATTCAATGACCTATTTCCTGTCTTCTTTTATACTTTTCAACTTAATCTGTCTTGATTTTATCACAGCCAAAAAATGTTATTTCCAAGGTTAGCAACTGTCTCATAACTACCAAATCCAGTGACTTTTACTAGTACATCTTTTTACAACATTTGACAGTGTTTACCTTCATCTGCTCTTGGATAATTTCTCTCCTCTGGGTTATGTGACACTGTTATCTTCACTTGTCTGGTCACTTCTCATTCTTATTTATAGAGTTTTCATCCATCCCCTATCCCCAATTATCAATAAATCTTAAGGTTTTATCTCAGAACCTATTTGCTTCTCTCCTTATACTCTCTTGGTGATCTCATCAGGTCCCTTGGATTCAATTACCATTGCTTGCTATTTGAATAAACTTCAAGATTTAGGTAAACAGCCCTATTCTCTATCTTGAGCCTCAATCCCATATTATTAAGTATGAGGCATTTTAACTGGATTTCCCATTGACACCTCAAACTCAAGTCCTATCTATCTTTTTAACATTCATATTTATGTCAAGGCCATCACCATAATTCTTTTAAACCCTGACATCATTCTAGACTCTTCACTTTCCTTTGTGCCACATAGCCATTTGCCAGATCTTTCTACTTCTGCAACCTTTATTGCATTTGTCCTGATCCACTCTTATGTCTATCATCCTAGTGCACACCCTTATTTACTTGTGCTTGGATTATTGAAGTAGACTCCTAACTGGTCTTAAAATTTAACATTCCCCCCTCTCCCTATTCATCTACCACACAGTTGCCAAAGTGATTCTCCTAAAGTGCAAATAAAATCATTTCATTTTTCAACTAGATAAAATCTGTGAGTACCTATTGATTCTAAAATTGAATATCAACTTCTCTGGGTTATGTGACACTATTATCTTTCTAGTTGCCTTTCAAAACCTGGCCTTAGGTCTACTCTAATATCTAATCTCATTAAACTGGCATACATCTCTTCCCTTTATATACCCTACAGTGAGGCCAAAATGAACTACTTGTCATTCATCACACATGATATACCATGCCTTTGCACAATGAGTTTTCTTTCCTCCATGTTAAGGAACCACTCCCTCCTGATGATTTTGACAATTCTTAGTTTCTTCCAAACTCAGTTAAAAATTCAAATCATATCCAAAACCTTTCTGAACCCTTTCAGCAACTATAGTACTTTCCTCCATTAACTTGGACTTATCTTTTGCATCTATTTATTAATTAAGATAGAACAGAGACTTCTGGAGGGCAGGGCCTTTCATTATTTCAATCCACAATGCTTAGCAGAGTAATTGGCACTTAAATACTTTTTGTTTGATTGCATGCTTGAGGAATGAGTATGTTCTAGATGTGGGGAAACCACTTGTGTAAATTTATTGATATTTAAATTCCAAACTGATTCTTTCCACTGTTTGATGCTCAAATATTTGTTGACTGTAGAAGTAACCAAATTAGTAGATTCCTGCTAGTGTTAACATTGATACTTTGTTTCTTAATTTAATGGTTACTTAACTATATTCTGCTCTATTAAGTAGGAGAGTGTTCCTAGACTGATTGAATCAAGTAAGTGTTAATTGATTATTTGTCACTATCATTTATTCTTATTGAATTAAAATGTTTTGGGATGGGAAAGAGGAGAAAGGGAGGGAACTTTTGTTTTTGTTTCTGGTTGGGCCAATAGTCTTTAAGGTGATTCCCTTTCTTCAGATCATTGTTTTGAGCTTGAGAGTGTCATTAGACGTTATATTCTCAACTGCTGGTTTCAGCTATGATGAATATACTCTTTAAATTCAAGAGGATTTTAACTTGAGAGTTTTGTCCTTTACTAAAAATAGCAACATTCTTCTTTTTCCAATACTTATTTGAACATAGCTGGCAGCCCTGAGAAAATAAAAGACTCTGAAGAAGTATCATGCAGTCAGGGCAAGATGACTAAAAGGAGTTTGACAATAGGCCTAAGGATTAGACAAAGACTTCTGGGATATTTCAAGCTCTTGCTAAGGCTAGAAGCATTATGAAAAATTGGATTTTCTAATGATTTTCATGAATTAAAAACTTCATTGGAAAAAATACTTCAAAAAAAGCTATCTGCAATCTCTTTTGAGCTCTTTTCCAGTTTTATCACAGTAATGTCTCCAGGAATTGTCTGGATTTTAGTAATAATAGAAAACAATTTATGGAAAATAATCAGCATTGTCAATCCTTTCTTCACTCTCTCCTCCGAAAAGATGTAGCAGTAACACAAACAATAGCAAAATGAGCAGATAATGGTTATCATTCTAAAAAAATATCAAAACTGATTGAAGAGAGAATTAAACACGCCCCATTAAGTTCTTTAAGTGATTTCATAGGGATTAAATTCTTCCTTGCTATTTGAAAGGGCATTTGATTAATAATGAAACAGGTACCAGTTATTAAACTCTTATTCCTTGCTACGTATTTTGCTAAATCATAAATAAATAAGGAATTAAAGAAAGAAATATATTCTAATGAGGGAACAACATGTTATCCATAATGATTGTAATATAATGCCTACTCTATACCACACACTGTGCTAAGCTTGTTATGAATGTTATCTCTTTCGATGCTCACAGCACAACCCTGGGAGGTAGATTAACTTCATTTTACAGATGAGAAAACTGAGGCAAACACTAGTTAAGTAACTTGCCCAATGTCACAAAGCTAGTAAACGTCTGAGACAAGATTTGAACTTAGGTATTCCTCACTCCAGGCCTTATGTTTTATCCACTGTGCCACCTTGCTATAAATATATAGGTAGAAACAAGACATACAAATTATAGCCAAGGTAAATCTAGGGTATATGGCTCAAATGGCTAGGGAGGGTGGGTAGGGGTGGTGGAGGATAGGGGACTAAGAAGGGAGATGTGACATTTGAGCTGAATCTTGAACGAAACTAGAGAAAATATTCCAGGTATGGGCATATAACAGATGGTGTCCTATATAAGCAAAAATAAACTGAACTGGTATGGCTAGATTGTAGTCTGTGGTAGTGAGTAAAGCATTAGACTTTAGGAATATATATTTAAGTATAAGGTTGCAAAAAATCTACAATTACAAGCTACAATATTTTGCTGTATTTATAAATTGAAGATGCATTTACTAAGTAGAAAAATTTCCAAGTCTACTTTAAATGAGTGTCTGTCTGTTGAATTTTAAAGTTACTATGAACTTTATTAATACATTATTAAAGCTTGCCAATATAAAGATAATGTAGGCATAGGAAAAATGAGATATACATTGTGGGCTACTAGAAAGAGAAAATGGTGTTAAAAAGCAAAACCTAAGGGGAAAAAACCTATATGCCTAATGATTAAGGGATGGCTGAGTAAATTATGGCATAGCAATATAACATAATATGATTTTTCCTTCAATGTGGCAATTATAAAGACTAAAAATGTGCATAAGGACTGATGAACTGATACAAAGACAGAATAGTTGATGTAGAATAATAGGAGAGTTGATATAGAATAATTAAAACCATATTTATTTTAATGGCTACAATAGCATACAGCACAGCTGAAAAGATATTACTGGGCACAAAATAGCATATGTATCATTACTATTTTAATGAAGTTTATATTAGTATTATTATCTTTTTATCTTAATGTAAGTAGTTGAGTTCTATTTGGGGTTCAAGCCCATACACTCTTTTTGTTGTTGTTTGTATTGCTGAAATTGCTATTAATAAACAAAAGTTCCAAATGAAAAAAATGCACTATGGAGAACTAGCTTTTTTGTCTTCTATATCAACATATCAAATTTAGTGACAGACACTCATTTAAAGTAGACTTGGAAATTTTTCTACTTAGTAAATGCATCTTCAATTTAGAAATACAGCAAAATATTGTAGCTTGTAATTGTAGATTTTTTGCAACCTTATACTTAAATATATATTCCTAAAGTCTAATGCTTTACTCACTACCACAGACTACAATCTAGCCATACCAGTTCAGTTTATTTTTGCTTATATAGGACACCATCTGTTATATGCCCATACCTGGAATATTTTCTCTAGTTTCCTTCAAGATTCAGCTCAAATGTCACATCTCCCTTCTTAGTCCCCTATCCTCCACCACCTCTACCCCCCCTCCCCAGCCACTTGAGCCATATACCCTAGGTAATTACCTTGGCCATAATTTGTATGTCAGTTTCTGAAATGGTTATTTGGTTACAGCGTTAAAAAAAGTAATTTTGACACCTGCCTCCTTATGATATATCTACATTCAGTATTCATTTTCATTTAGCTTTTCTTTCATCATTCTATAATACGTCAAAAAAGGAATTTCAAGTTAAGAAAGAATTGACTCTGATACTAGCCAGTTGGAATTCATTTATTCAAAATACTGAAGACTTCCACCATCTGAAGAATTGTTATAAAAGTTAGAACATTGATATAATGGAAAATTGATTTACCATTAGAAATGCTAGAAGAATTCAGAGAAGCATGAGAGGACATATGATTAATATAGAATGGAGTAAGAACAACTAGAAAAACAATAAATATGTATAGTAACAATCATGTAAATGAATAATATCTGAACACTGGATGTTATGTGATTATAATAACAAAGTTTGTCCTCCAAAGAAGCTATCAGGAAATGCAACTCCTCTAGTTTGTGGACACGGGAGTCTGTTGTGAAGCACTGTCTGATTTCATTGATATATTAGATATATTTGGTTAGTTTTGCTGAACTGCATTTTTTCTTCATTTTTAATTTTTTTAAATAAGGAATAGCAAAATAAATAGGAGAGAAATATAATTGGAAATGAGATTAATATTAAAAAATAACATTTTGAAAAATTTTGGGCTGTTTCCCCTTTAATACAATTCCCAGTTCAAAGAAAATATACTACATAAATAGGTTGCTCCAGGAAGGGTAATTGATTCCACTCTAAGAATTTCTCAGAGGGGAACTAACTACTTCACCTATAGCCTTTCCTAGACCAGTCTTTTCTGAGGATACTGAGACTTTCACAAAGCAAATATTCAGAAGCAGGAGTTTGGACAAACCATGTTTTCAGCTGTTAAGAGAATAGAAAAAACTTAACAATGATGGCATTAGTTAAAATTATGAATGGCCTTTTATGAAGGTTCCCTTGAAGTTTGGTCATGGGGGTTGAATATAATAGCTAAGGACTGACATGCATATTAGATAACCCTGTAACATAGTAAAGCCAATTTTATTCTTAGTAACGCTAGTCTTTGCCTGAGAATGGTCATAGAATATGGGTTTGAATGTAAAAATATTTCTAGATTATCTATACATTTAACTATATCCAAATAATTTGATTTCTTCAATTATTGAACTTTTTATTACAATTGCTAAAAAATGTCAACAAATTTACTATAGGTTTCATTCTTGTGAACAGCCTAATTAATAAGTAGTGAAACTGGTCAAACAATCAATCATTAAAGAGGAGAAAGAAAAGGAGAACATGGTCTGCTTAATAATAAAATAAAAATACTAATAACAATCCCAAAACTAAGATAATAATTATCCGTATGTGGCCATATTGCATGGAAACCAAAATCTTCCCTGTACATGCATTGCAAACCCCACCCAAAAATAAATGTTTTAGATAGAAAGTGAAGTTTCCTCGGAAATAACATCAGTAAAAGCCTGCATCTCCATAAACAGTCAAGCCATATTGGCATAAAAGCAACATGATCTTGTAGAAGGATCTCTGTGCTATGATTCAGGGGACAAGAGCTCTGTCTAGTAACAGCCCTGACATTGACTGGCTGCGTAACCTTAAGCCAAATATTCAATTTGATTTAACAAGAATTTACTAAGGGGCTGCTGTAAGCACTGTTCAATACCTCAGTTCTTTAATATGTAAAACACTTTTGATAGCTGCCCTTTCACATGGTCTGTGTGGAGTACAAATAACTTTTTTTTCAAAATGAAGCACAGTAAACCTTCAGTCTTACAGCATTCTTAACCGTTTTCTGTATCATGGGCCCCTTGGGCAGTCTGGTATAGCCTATGGACCCAATTTCAAAATACTGTTTTTACATAGATAAAATAAAATACATAATATTAAAAAAGGAAACCAATTATATTGAGATAAAGATACAATTCTATCCCTATCTCCTTCAAGTTGATGGACCCCTGAAACCTATCCATGGACTCCTTAAAGTTTCATGGATTCCAGATTAAGAAGCTTTGACCTAGATAGAATTCATCCCCTTCCACTTCAGTATGCAGATGTCATGCCATAATATATCCAATTTTTTACCTCCAAGACATTCATTAATGCAACATCAGCTAATTTTCTCAAATAAAAATCAAAGCATAAGTCTTTTATTACATCTTCAATAAGTGAGAATTTCTTTTATAGAATATTTTATCTGAAGGAGCTTTCATTTTTTTGTGAGGGGGAGGTTTATTCAACTAACATAGAGATATGCCTTACCCCAAACTCTACTTGCAATAACTGGGGGAGAACCAGCCATTGATGTCAACTGTCATTGCACTTTAAAACCTCTAAGAACTGATACCAGGAAAAGAATATTTCATTTTATTAAATATTTGTACTGTTTCAACAGATGAATCCACTTTCAGAATTCTCTGCTTTTGTCCAGTTTGTGACAACCCCATTCCTTACATATTATTCTGCATTCTGAAAAATCTGTCATTGTTATTCTACCTCAAAACAGCTGAAATACACAACCTGGGCAAATCAGGAGCATAAAGTACAGAAATCAGGAAGCCTTTACTACTTTCTTTGTAGAAGACAGCTTGATTTATCTACTAACTCAGTTCTAACAGTTGTTACTGCTCACTTGACATTGTCTCTGGAGATTAGGATGGTTTCCCCTGCTGACAAGTGAAGATGAAGATGCCTTGTGCTCACTAAACCACAGCTCTAACCTCCTCTGACCACAAACTAGATATACACATTTAGGGTGACTATAATTTGTTGTCAAATTAGAATTAAAATTACCATAAAGAAACAGTAGTTTAGTATACTGGATTAAAGACATACTCAATATGTTGGAAATGAAATTTTAGCACTATTCTCTAATTACTACTTTCTGTGTGATTTTGATAGAACAAACTGCTCAATTATTCATTGTATTAAATAAAAAAAAAACATGAATTATATCCTGTATGGACCCTGCTTATCCAGATGTTTGTTTTAGCAAAGCAATTTTTCTGACTTTTTTCTATCCCTTCACCTTAAGGACAAAATATTTTTTCATTTTATATTCATATGAATGGTTACAGAGAAGACAGAGAACAAGACTCAGGGTTTACTAAGAACAGTGTAACAAGCTGTGTGACCTGAGTAAGTCATTTAAACTCGCAGTGCCTTCAGGCACTTCTCTAAGATGGGAATAGTAAAAAAAGAAAGAATTCAGGGAATTTCCCAAACAGAAGTTCCCTAAACCAGAAAGAGTGGAAAATCCATACATAGACATCAGCTTATTTAGGAAAATACTGTAATGTTAAAAATGTCTGCTCTCTTTCATTGCAGAAGTAAGTCCTGAAAAATCTCACCATATCATTCAAAAGTTTTGAAATGGTACAAATTATCTTATTTAGTAGTCATACTCCTAGTAGTCTCAATAGCTACAAATCCATGTGTAAGTGAAAAAGGAAAAATCACAACATTAAAAAAATTACCACAAAACTCATTCACCTAATTCTGTATGGTAAGTGTATAGATATCCCATTTGCTCTAGTGTTAAATCCTATTAGAGGAGGAAGGCTATTGATTTCACAATCTGTTTTTCCTCTTCAAAAATGCTAAGATCTTCCTTAGTAGCAGAGAAGAATAGTGAAGTTAGGGAGCACAAGAAACTGATCAAAGGAATCAAGGATTTCTTAATCATCTACAGGAAAGCAAATACAGTGAAGAAGACAATCTCTCTTTTAAATGATTTTACATTCTAAGGGAGAATGTATGTTCACAGTGAAGGAGACAGAGAAACCACCAAGTAGAAAAGCGCAGCAATCTTGGGTAATTGAACAAAGGGGCAAGTAGTCATCATACAAAGCAATTCCCCTCCAGTTTGTCATAGTGTTATGGGGCATTGCAGTCATATATGTTCATAATAATGAATCTGATTCAACAAGAAAAACTTGAAATCTTGTGAAATTCCTTGTGTTAGGAATGAGAACCTTGTTGAAAGCTTTGAAGAGTATAAACTCTGGCAGACCATCACAAGTCAGAATCACATTGAATACAGTCCAGTAATAGATGGTATGCTTTCTACCTGAGAGCTAGCTTAACTAATCTCAGAGATGGCTAATACCAGAAGACTAATCTCTAGGTGACAGACCCTATTTTTTTGGTGTTAAAGGACTCTACAGCAAAATATGGAGTCTTTTTATTAAGGCAAGGTAAACATGCAATCTGCACTGACAAAGAGAGTAATAACATGATAAAACCACAACTTCTTAAAGCATTGATGACAATGCAATTTTTTTTAGTTTTTTGCAAGGCAATGGGGTTAAGTGACTTGCCCAAGGTCACACAGCTAGGTAATTAGTAAGTGTCTGAGGTCACATTTGAACTCAGGACCTCCTGACTACAGGACTGGTGCTCTATTCACTGTGCCACGTAGCTGCCCCAAGGCAATGCAATTTAAAAAGAAAATGTAATACACACAAACAAACATATATATGGACAGTTCAGAAAATTTTTACAGAAAAATATTTATTTGTAAAGTTTTCAATTATAAAGGAATGTTTTGATTAATTACAATACTCCATTCATATTGAACACCTTAGTTTCCGAAAAGGCTAGATAAAGTTTTATTACTACTAATGATTTATCAATCCAGGTATAAGATTTACTATTGTACAAATTATATAGGGAATTGTGATGAGTAATTTTAATGACTTTTTGAAGAGATTTTTAATAACACTCATATGCTAAAGAAGAATATTCAAATGTATCTAATTATTTTAGATGTTACTTCCATGAAGACTGTTATTCATCTATGTAAGACAAATCTTGGTATTATTCAATGTGCTTGTGGACTTCCTTGTAGTCTACCATATAAGCTACCATTGAAGCAGTCTGTAAACTTGTCACCACTAACCCTTGCCACCTGACTAATTTTATCATGCAATTCCTTGCTGACATCTTTTACTTGAGTTCTTCTTTGGAATTTACATCAATTATATAGCAAAGCTTACTCATATCCAACATGTAATCTTTCCATTATCATCTGATCTACAAGAGCTTATGGTTTTTATAAACTTCAACAATCTAGGTTCTTGCTCCCATCCCAATGGAGGATTGAAATAGTTGGAGAAAACCAAGAGTTCACGTTTTTCTTGTTGAATCAGATTCATTATTATGACCGTCTATGATTGCAGTGTCCCATAACACTGAAAAACTGGAGGGAAATTGCTTTGTATGGTGATTGATTACCCCTCTATTCAATTATTCAAATTTGCTGTGCTTTTCTACCATATTAGTAGTAGAATGTAGGCATTTGAAAGATGTGTTTTTGGTTTTTATGGGAGTGTTGAAGTTGTTAAATGATATTTTCATTTATCCAAAGGCAAACTGTCCTTTTGTTCTACTCTGTAATCAAGGCACTGATCATTTTTACAGAGAGAGAGAGAGAGAGAGAGAGAGAGAGAGAGAGAGAGAGAGAGAGAGAGAGGAGAGGAGAGGAGAGGAGAGGAGAGGAGAGGAGAGGAGAGGAGAGGAGAGGAGAGGAGAGGAGAGGAGAGGAGAGGAGAGGAGAGGAGAGGAGAGGAGAGGAGAGGAGAGGAGAGGAGAGGAGAGGAGAGGAGAGGAGAGGAGAGGAGAGGAGAGGAGAGGAGAGGAGAGGAGAGAGGAGAGGAGAGGAGAGGAGAGGAGAGGAGAGGAGAGGAGAGGAGAGGAGAGGAGAGGAGAGGAGAGGAGAGGAGAGGAGAGGAGAGGAGAGGAGAGGAGAGGAGAGGAGAGGAGAGGAGAGGAGAGGAGAGGAGAGGAGAGGAGAGGAGAGGAGAGGAGAGGAGAGGAGAGGAGAGGAGAGGAGAGGAGAGGAGAGGAGAGGAGAGGAGAGGAGAGGAGAGGAGAGGAGAGGAGAGGAGAGGAGAGGAGAGGAGAGGAGAGGAGAGGAGAGGAGAGGAGAGGAGAGGAGAGGAGAGGAGAGGAGAGGAGAGGAGAGGAGAGGAGAGGAGAGGAGAGGAGAGGGAGAGGAGAGGAGAGGAGAGGAGAGGAGAGGAGAGGAGAGGAGAGGAGAGGAGAGGAGGAGGAGAGAGATTGAACTAAACTTGTGGATTACAGAATTTTTCCTAGAAGTTCTGCAACATTCCAGGGTCTGATACAATAAGTACATTTTCATCTACAAACAGTAATGTCTGGAGGAATTCATCATCCACAATAAATCGTTCTTCAACTTCTATTCTGCATTGAATTTCTTTCATTATAGTAACAAATATCTTTAGTGAGTGTACAACTTCCTTATAGTTTTTAATCAGAGGTTTATGAATTGAATTGGATTATATCCATTATTATATTTTTCAATGATGTTAACATATAGATAGAAGGTATTGTTGAAAAAAAGACCATAAGGTGACATTTTGATCAATTTTTTTTTTGCTTTTTTTGCAAGGCAAAGGGGTTAAGTGATTTGCCCAAGGTCATACAGTTAGCTAATTATTAAGTGTCTGAGGCCAGATTTAAATTCAGGTCCTCCCGACTTCAGGGTTGATGCTCTATCCACTGTGCCACCTAGTTGCCCCAATCTTTTTAATAATTAAAAAATTAGTATAGTAGAAGATGATATTCTATTTAATTTTGAGTCAATTTAAACTGCAAATATATATTCTATTAATGAATATTGCTTAAGAAAACCTGCTAATTTTATTTTCTTCTTAGTCCTTCATCAATAATACCCTCTATTTGTGGGCTATTAATTTGAATACTGTACTTTAAAGAAAGAATTGAGTAATTGATGTTTATCAATAACTTTTAGTCACTTATTTTTGATAGTAAACAATCAGATTTTTTTTCTCACATCACTTGTGTCTTTCTCATCTTCAGTCTCTTAACGTGTATATGTCTATCATATCCAGCATAGAGCTTATATTTATTTGGTGAAACATAGTTATTTCTCCCATCTTAATCCTCCCTTATAAGCATATCTTCCACTGACTTTGAAGATTATAATATAGCTCTGTCCTTTTTCAGTCATCTCTTCTCATTTGGCAGGTATGTCATGTGTTTACCCACCAAATGATCTGTGAGCTCTCTCTGTCTCCTTATTGTGGCAATTAATTTATATTTTTTTATTTTTTTATTTTTTTGTTTTTTCTAAGGCAATAGGGTTAAGTTACTTGTCCAAGGTCACACATTTAGGTAATTGGTAAGTGTCTGAGGCTGGGTTTGAATGGGCCAGGCCATCACTAGCTGCCCCCTAATTTATACTTGTTAAACTTCTCTATAAAATTATTATAATCAATATTGTTATTTCTGTTGGTCATTTGAGATTCTAAACTGGCCCCTAAACCTTCTATAAATTGTTTTCCTTTCATACTTCTACTACTGAATCCTGATGCACTAGCTTTATTAGCAGCTAGCTCATATTGACTCATATGTGGTTGGACTTATTTTTAGAGATTTCATTTTCAATAAATTACTGTCTAATAACTATACTGTACTTTTATACATTGATTTTTTGAACATAAGAGCAAGTCTTTATTTCTATTAAATTTCATCTTGTTTGATTTATACCATATCCTAAATTGCCAGGAAAATTAAAAAAAAATTCTCATTGTAATGCAATTAATTTCTCCTTTCAATTTCATGCCATCTCTACTACAAAGTAGGTTATATACCTATATAACTATGTCAATATTTGTCTATATCCACAGTGAAAATGTTGAATAAGTTGAGGTCATTTAAAGAATCCTATGCATATAATAAGGAACTCTTTCTGCAAACTGACATGAATTCATTATTTAACACATTCTGGATATTGTGGCACAACTAATTATGAATATATCTAAGCGTACAGTTCATATTTTTCCATTTCATCCTCTAAGACATCACAACACTTTGTCCAATACCTTGCTGAAATAATGAGGCAAGACTTCATAGGATAATAGATTAGAGAAGGGAATTTTCTCAATAGTTATCTAGTTTAAATTCATCTTATAGTTGAGAAAATTGAAGTCACCAGCCATTAACTGACTGGGTTCAAATTACATAGCTTGTAAGTGGTTGAGCTGAGATGGAAACTTCAGTCCTATATTATGATTCTAAATCTAAATTTCCAGTATACCACAATACCTTCCTATTTATCCTTAGAGAAGTCATTCTGACTGCTACTGGTAACTACTTTCTATCTCAGCAATTACAAACCAGTTATTTAAGGAACTGTCTGAGAATTTACAAGAAAACTTTTTTCCTTTTGAAGAAAAAATAATTAGGAAATGTGAATGTTTCTAGTTTTCTATCAGTAATACTCTTCTCTATATTTCCTCAAAATCCCTGCCATGGGTTCAGTGAGACCATATGCAAATTACTTTAGTACCCAGGCTTGTAATTAATCTAAGACAGGAGACATGAGCCCATTATTGAACAAATAACTGACCTTAGTTGTACTCACTCATGGAATATATATCAGGGGGTTTAGATGCCTCATATATCTTTTTAAAAGTGCTTCTTAATTTGTCAGATTTGTCAAATACAATGAATCCAATTTAAAAGAATTATGCTTCATTGATTGCAAAAGTCATTATAGGTTTTACTTTTTTTTCCTTCTGAAATATCATTTACTCTTGAAAAAAATTTCACTTCAGGATTAAAAAACACAAAATATTCTAGACATTCCCCTTTTTCATGATGTAACAACCAAAAATTTCAATAAAATGAGAAGAAATAATATTGGCTACTAATGGTTTTACATAATGAGAGTTATTTAACAATCTTTGGAAATAGTAATATTTGAAATACAAAAATACATATTGGCAATTGACATCAACAAGCTAAAAGAAAAAAAAAAGGTTGTTGGAGAAGAGCAGAGTGTCCCTAGTACCAGCAGAGGGGTGTTTTGTTTGCTTTTTACTTTAAATAGACTGCAGCTGTGAGAAGGGTGAACAGAAATATAAACTTCCTAGGGATGATCTACTTTTTTAGTGTGCTTTTTTGCCATGTATTTTTCTGCCCTACTTCCTCAGTAATGATGCTGTGTCCAGTGCAATGAATGACAGTGAATACAGAATATGACATGAATTTTCTTTGGGAGTGAACATTCAGCTTCTTGTTTTCACTGCATTCCTGTTCAATGGGATGTCAATGTCAATCAAGACACTTGATTTGGACATTTTTTTTTAGAAATGTAACATTTCATATAAATAAAGCCTCTGAACAGTTAACATTTCAACACTGTGAAAAAGTAAAGGCTTCTTTGACAAATAGTTTGAATACTACATTATAATCATTAGCTTGTGACAGTGAAACAAGCTGTAATAATGAAACTATTCCTACTGAAGTGCTAGAAAGATCATATTAACAACTGAATTTAAAAATAGAATGGTAAAGTTTTGGCAGAAGAACTCAGGAGTTTTTACAATTGACATTATCTGATTCAATTTCCACTAAAGTGACAATGATTTATGGTGTCTATAATCCTCAATAACTTCATTCATTATTTGATCAAATTTCACTTTGGAAATGCAATCCTAACCACAGAATTGAGTTTTTTAGGGTACCTCACTGTCCACATAAAAATGTTCTTTTTCCTAAATTCTTGATGAAATTGAAATAATAATAATAGTATGAAAAAGGTACATAGGATTGTATGCTATTTCCTTAGAGATAAATGACCCTTGCTTTCCTGGAGCTGATTTATTACAGAATTCTTTTTTATATAATGATACACAGATAATATAATAAAGTAATAATCTATGGTCACCATAAATATTTTTCAGATACATTTATTATGGTACCTTTATGACAATCATCAGTAATTTACAAATCATCACTTAAAATATGAAAAAGATTTCTTACTGGCATGGTTATTATCCAGTAATAATGATTTAACTTCTACATTTTAAAACATTCATCTGACTTTTGTTATGAAAAACACAGAACTATGTTCATTATCATTTTCTTTGAATAGGTATCTTTTCACGAGGAAAAATAATCACAATAACTGCACACACAAAATCATGAAAGTGCTTTTTTCCTACTTTAGTGTTTACTTTTGTTTTGTGTTCCTGATATATCAGCACTGAAGAAAAATATTAGTGAATGTTCCTGAGTCAAATACTTGTTTTATTATTTTAGGTAAGAAATAGATGTATAAGTTCATAATATAATATATGAATATTTCTCTGTGGATTGAATTTTAAGTTGAAAAAATCAAGACTAAAATTCAAATAATGTCACTTGATATCTCAAAAATTGTGGCAGCCACCGTCCACACCTTTTTTCATGTATAAGTGGCAAAGGAAATAAAAAATAGAAAGTCAGGGGAAGTTTAGAAGGGCAGTATTTACAAAGGCTTTCTAAGATCCACTCTAGTTTTAAATTGTAATATTATTCTCTACTCTTACTATAAATTATTTTTGTCTTTAGGAGAAGGTGAAGTGGATAGAGAAAAAGGAGAGGAGATTAGATATTTGGAGGGCTGTGATTACTGACAGTGGCAGGGTGGAGAATAATGAAGTAGATGTGGGGTCTGTGGGAACATCACAATATCAGAGTGATACCATCTCTGATACTTCTGTGTTTTTGCCCTAATGTTATCACTGCACAGTACATAGCTTTTTGTATTTTTCAACCTTAAACGATTCTCTTTTGGCTTTCTTATAATCATTCATTTAATAACTTGCTTCGCTTTTCCTGGGGTATGTCACAGAACTTCACTGGATTTAATAAAATGAAATACTTTTTATGTTCTTTTCACAACTACATTAACTTTTCAATCTGAAAAATAAGGTATGAAGAACCTTCTTGGATTCATTGCATCATTTAATCTTATCCTTAGATAATATTACTATGGTTACAGTTTTTTCTAAAATGGAGAATTCATTTTCAATCTACAAATATTCCTTGGTGTCTGCATATTTAAGAATGGATCATTTTAAGATTAAAGGGCAACTAAAGATCTGTAAACAATGGTTAATCATCTACTATATTTCAAAGGAAAATGCTACCAGAACATTAGCAACCCGTAGCCCAAGTGAACAAGATTAAAAAAAAAAAATAACGATAGCCAGAAAAAAGCTCAACTCATAATCTCCAGTCCCTCTTTTCCCCTTATATGCCTCATTGAGCTCTATCCTTTCCTATGTCTTTCTTTCCGTTCCTTAACTTCTTCTCAGACTACTCCTTTTTTACTATTAGTAATAGAGTTGAAAATTTTAAATTTTAATTGTTTACATGCTATGTTATCGTTCTTATCTAGAAAAATAACTGAACCAAAAAAAACCCTCATGCGTAAAGCAATAAAAATACATTAGTTTTAATGAACTGATTTGTTTGCCCTTATAGATTATCACCCCACAGAACTCAGTAATTGCTTGATGTAATGGCCTGCCTTCCCTTTTCTTTCAAGAACCTTTCTCTATGAAAAAAAAATAATCTGTCCATTTGGAAAGATTAAACAATTTAACAAGAATTCTTTAAGGGACTATTACATACAGAAAAAAAGAGAAATGGTCCCTGTCCATAAAGAGTTAACATTACATGGGAGGAACAATCATTCTTAAGGCAGCATTCCTAAAATGATAATAAGAAATACACATTTTTCTAGATATATATTTTAGTTGATTCAAAACCCCTGCTCTGTCATATACTTTCTGTGTACCATTGAGCAATGATAGATCTGGGTCTCATTTTCATCATCTATAAATTAAGGAGGGCAGACTAGATGATCCTTAGTTCCCTTCTATCTATTATATATGATCTCATTATCACAATTTTATGCTAAACATATTGAAATTCATAATTTTAAGTACCTATTTTGAAATTCAAAAGTGGATTCAGTAAAGTACAAAGTTTTCTTCAAAGTATTGATTATGCAATTAAGGAAGAAACACAAATCAAATTATGGGATATATAAGGCTCTTTAGTAGAACTTAATTCCTTAGTAGAACTTAAAATATATTTGAATGAAGAAACACATTGTTTGATAAAAAAGCTAAAAATTCAGTTTCTGTACAGCATTTAATAAGTGATTTTGACTATTAAAAATATCCAAATTAACTAAAAAACAAAACATATGAGGAATGTCACTATCTGCATCCAGAAAAAGAATTGATAACAGGAAGTATGTATATAATAACTTTATACACACACACACACACACACACACACACACACACACACACACACATATATATGTATATATATTTACCTATTTGTGTCCAATGGAAACTACTACCATTAGACACAAATTAGATGGGGGAAGGGAAAATTTGCTTGATAACTTTATTATATATTTAGAAAGAATAGTAAACATTATGTAATAGATTTGCAATTTCATGTATAATCATCTGTTTATTATAGTTTGGAAATTCTTATTTTATTCCATAAATTAAAAATCATGTATATATGTATATATATGTATACACACACACACACACACACACACATATATATATATATGTATATATATATATGTATATATATGTGTATATATATATATACACATACATATAGTTCTGGTTCTTCAATTCCCTATCTTTATCTTAGAAGATTTGATTTTTCATTAGTTTTCTCATCTATTAAATGGTGAGATTAAATTAGTTGATCTCTAATTTTCTTCCAATTTTAAATTAATCTCCATTGACCAAATAGGTGTAGCATTATCTGAACCATGTTTCTGTCAAAATGTGGGCTAAATAATCACAGGACGGAGAGAGTAGGAAAAACTAATATTAAAGCCCCAAACAGGTCTGGAATTGGGCAAAGGCGTGAATATAGAAACATATCCATTATTCTAAGGAATGATTACTTGGGAAAATAAGTTTCAAAGGGATTCCAAAACTGGGAGATCAAAAGTAAAGGGCATGAATTGTTTAAATCAAATCCCAGAACCAGAATCTTGTCCAACTAAGGGTTAAATCAGGGACCATTATAAGGCCAAGGGGCCAGAGTATAAGACAATGAATAATATCAGGAAAGTCTAACTGATCTTAGGGAACCAAACAAAGAAAGACTTTAAAGCTAAGAAATCAAGTTACTCAGATGACTTGGCAAGAAGGGCTCAGAGAATTTTAGTTCAGAATTTAACAAAAAAAGAATCTAGTCCTATAGGCTCAAAAACAGAGCACCTGATTATCAAAACAAGAAGATAATTAACAGAAAACTAGATTTCAATATTAGAATGCAACTAGAAACAATACTAAAACTCAATACTAAGCCAATGTTTCCTATCTAGGACTTTTCCTATTTCTCTTGATTCAAAACAAGATTTATTCAAGAATCTGGGGCACAGTTGAAGCTAGAGGTGGGAATTTAGCAGGTCCTCAATCCACAGTTATTCAAATACTTGCGCCATATAAAAAAGCAATAAGATAAGTTATTATTGGAAGGCTCCAGTTAGAACTGACATTATTGTGTTCATTCAGCACAATGTCTATACCTGACTGACTGAATGGATGAATTCTATATTCTGCTATTTTAATGAACTATGGTCAGTTTCCTACTTGTAAAGTGTCTGTTCTCTTCATTCAGGTTTTTGTTCATGTTTTAGAAACAGCTTTGCCCTTATTAAGTTTACAATAAATAAAGAAGTCAAGAGCATCCTCAGTAGAGTCATTCAGAAACACACACACACATTTTTTTTTGTCTTTATAAGAAATTGCACTTCAGTTTATTGCTAGACTTTGTGACAGGAAGGAAAAGAAAACAGAAAGAAGGTATGGGGACAACATATGAGTCCATAATTATTTTAACATGTCTTTTAGGTTTTTAGGTTTTTTTTGCAAGGCACTGGGTTAAGTGACTTGCCCAAGGTCACACAGCTAGGTTATTATCAAATATCTAAAGCTGAATTTGGCCTCAGGTCCTTCTGACTCCAGGGCCAGTGCTCTATCCATTGCACCATCTAGCTACCCTTTAATATGTCTTTTAATGTTTATTTATGGAAAACTTTTTATCTCTCATTCTCCTTTTCTCCCCTCAAATCTAAAGAGCACATCCTGATCTGGAACTAAAGTAATTATCATTAGGAGTTAAGTAGCGATTAGGAATGATGAACAGAATAGTACTTTGGAATTTCTAAGTAATTCAGGGAAACAAGATACAGGAAAAACATTATTTGTCAATAAATGAACCAAAAAAATACTTGGATCAATAGCAATCAGACAGTATATATGGATTCTCAGATTCAGTGAGTTTTCAAAGGAAATGTTATAATAGAATTTAAAGTTGGATGGAACCTTAGAAATTATTTTAATGTTTCTATTTTACAAATGAGGAATCTGAATCCAAAGAGATGATTGACTTAAAAATATTGATGTTTTATTTTAAATTAAAACTTTTAAAAATAAGAAAAGTCTCACATGTTCAAAAATATTTATAACAGTTTTTCTTATAATAAGAGAAAGGAGTTAAAGAGTTTCCTAAGTAGCCTTATTCAGATACATAAACATATTTAGTTCATCATAAGAGATAGCACTTCAGTTTCTTGCTAGACTGTGACAGGAAAGGAAAGAAAATTGGAAGAAGAAGAATTGGAAATTGAGGGGCGGTCCATCAATTGAGGAATGGCTGAACAAGTCATGGTATATGAATGTTATGTAATACTATTGTTTTATAAGAAATCATAAGTGACTGGACTTTAGAGAAGCATGGAAAGATTTGCATGAACTAATGATAAGTGAAGTGAGCAGAACAAAGAGTATATTATACACATTAACAACGTTGTGAGATGATCACCTATGCTAGATGAAGCTTCTCTCTGTAGTTCAGAGGTGAAGGACAACCTTAGAGAACTGCTATGGACAATGAAATCCACATTCAGAGGGAAAAAAAAAGGTATTGAGCCTGAATGCAGAGCAAAGTATACAATGTTCACTCTTTAAAAATCTTCATTTATTATTTTTCTTTCTTTCTCATGATTTTTTCTTTCCCCTTTGTTCTAATTCCTCTTCTACAACATGACTAATATGTAATTATGTTAAACACAAATGTATATGTACTACTTTTACCAGATTATTTGCTGCCATGGAGAAGGGAGGGTGGTAGAAAAAATGTAGAACTTAGAAATTTGCAAATTGATGAATATTGAGAACCTACCATTGCATGTAATTGGAAAAAATAAAATGAAATTTAAATGAAAAAAACATAATTTTTCCCATCCTTATACATATAATAAATAATAAAAACAGCTACTGAATTAATAAATGAAATTAGGGGATACCATTCAAGATCATATCACATTAGTTCTAGAGCCAAGATAGGAATTTGATCTTCTGGTTCCTAGTCAAATGAAATTTATAAAGGCATATAAAACATTATGAAATAGAAAGTGATAGCAGCTCTAAGAGACTCCTGCATTGGGCTATATGACCCTTAATAAATCAGCTAACCTCACAATACTCCAAAATAAATCTCAAAGACTTTTAACTGAAGAACTATAATGATATGTTTTTCCTTGTTGGGAATTTTTTATACCAATGAAATCACAGGCAATATTATACATAGCAGCTACTATACATAGAATTTATATGACAACTACAATGGATTTTTTGATTATCACCCCATGTGATCCTCACATCAACCTTGGAATGTAGGTGCTATTATTAAAAGACTGAGGCTAATAGTTAAGTGACTTGCCCAAGTTCATACAGACAGTGTTTGAGGCAGCATTTGAACTCAGTTCTTTCTGACTCCAGATGCCACCTAGATGCTTTATGCATACATCTATGTATATAGTCATGTAACATATACATGTAAATATGCTTACAGTATAAATTGCATTATTTATGTATTTGTACATACTGTGCCTGAATACATGTATTATGTATACTGGCATTCATATTTTTGTGGATAGGTTCATTCATTTAGAATTGGTATATTTTTTGCAGCTATGAATTTAAACAAAAATACTTAAAGTTTTAAAATACTTTCAAGTTATCAAAATCTTTAACATTAGTAATTCAGCATTATTCAATGTATATGCTTCCTTCACAAATACTAAATTAGGAGATGATTATTTACTCTATAGAATGATAAAATATGATTTTATTTATATATCATTCTTCTTGGAGCATATACATTACCTAGAGTGATATACTATAACCCAATACTGCTTTAGTTTGACAAATTGTGAGAAAAGTTCAAATTCAGTCTACTGTTGTCTGGTAATTCAAATCATTAAATTAAGCAAGAGACTGCAATCAAGAAAGCAAGCAGAGCTTAAAAGCAGGACTCCTTAATCGATTTATATGAGGGGACAAGTATTAAATGTCAGACATTCCCAGTACAGGAAGGTAGAGATTTCATTGTGCTTCTAAAGTAGTGGCCACTGAGGCAAAAATAACTCAATGAAGCATACTTCATTTCAATGAGAATCACAATTTTGCACAAATCACCTTGAGAACTCTTTTCCCTCTGATTATATCTATTACAGATGTTATGCCCTAGTGAAGTACCACAATTTATGACAAGTTGTTCTAAATTATAAGTAGAAACAAAGCAAAAGTGACATAAGCATACATTCTTTTCATGATTATCAATCTAATTAAGCTTATTTTGACCACTTTTGTTTCTCTATATTTTGAATTATTGCTAAGAGTTCATCAGTATTATTTTCAACTCTATGCAAATTCTTATCAAATGATTTGTGATATTTTCCCTCCTTTCTAAATTCCAAGGAGTTGGGAATGACCAAGCAGGTAATTTGAAGTATAAATTCAAAGATTTTCCTGATGAGTGATTTTATCTCCTTCAAAAAAATTACTTTATGTTTGAATTGAATTGAATTGAATTGAATTTGAATTGAAATAAAAGTGAATAATAAAGTGAATAAAGTGAATATAAAGTGAAATTTTTACAACTATTGTGGAATGTTAGACAATTAGACAAGATATAATGAGAATAGCATTCTAAAAGTTTAAAATTTCCCCAAAATTTCTCTTAATTTTTCCTTAAACAGTTTTCTTTCTATTTTTTCTTTTTTTTTGCAAGGCAATAGGATTAAGTAACTTGCTCAAGGTCATGTCTGAGGCTGGATTTGAACTCAGGTCCTCCTGACTCCAGGGTCAATACTCTATCCACTGTATCACCTAGTTGTTCCCTTCTAACCACTTTTCTTACTTCTGAAAGGCCACATTATCCATACCACCAACAAAAACCACATATCATCACCCCTCTTCCAGCCCATTATAGTCTGAGGAAACTCTTGTTAAAACTGTACATCCTTCACTACTGATATTGATCTCCCACCCATTGCTTACTTGTTTATAGAGTGTTTCAAAAAGCAAAGAGAATGAGCCTTAAGCAATCAAAATCATTGTGACCTATTTACAGAATGTCTTGGGATTTTTTTCCTATTTAAATTCAGGAGGGAAAAGCATAAGTTAGATACTGAGAATTAGTTATTTTGTTGCCCATGCATATATTAAATGCTCAATTTGGATATTCAATTTGGAAACTGGAGAAATGGGAGAGGGAAAAGGAAAGGATCCCAGGATAGATATATGCACAAATATATCTGTCTAATTTATCTGTCTGCATACCTGTCTATCTGGCTAAAGAATATATAAATGAATATCTCTATATAAATATATGTATATATCTCTATATTATATGGAGAAGAAAAAGATAGAATTTACACCCATAAATATAGTTAGATTTTAGTCAATCTACAAAGGTACCCTTTTCACATAAGATAACTCACACTTTGATTGGCATATGCTGTCTAGATTTTTTCTTTTCTAGTTTTTTAATATTCAAAGTTGAATGGTATACTCATATAATATGAAAGTATATTTCTATGCAAGATATAGTGCTATACATATACATACACACATGCATTTGGATGACTGAGCGTTAATTGAAATTGCCAAAAAAAAAAGAAATAGAGTCAAACAGAACATTTTAGTAACACCAGAATCCCCATGCCAAGACCACTCCTTACAATTTACCATTGGAGACACTCTATTTTTCAGACCTAAGGCCATCAAGCAAACTTTGCAATGACCTTGGCATAAAACAATTCTTTGCACTCTCCCTCTGGATGAACTCTGCTTCAGCAAAATCAAAGAACTGTTATGCTCCAGGTAATTTCTTGAGTTTGGGCAAAATCTACAGCAACTATATTCGAATAAAGAAGTCCTATTATGAATCAAACTTACCTCATGATCACTGCGTGAGCAAGCCATAGCTATAGCTAACAAAATGTTTCTTTTCTTTCTTTTGCTAGGCAATGGGGTTAAGTGACTTGTTCATGGTCATACAGTTAAGTAAGTATTAAATGTCTGAAGTCAAATTTGAACTAAGATCTTCCTGACTCCAAGGCTGGTACTCTATCCACTGCACTATCCACTGTGCTGATTGTGTGTTTTTTTACTCTTGCCACTTGTATATGTATCAATGCTCTCAGCCTTGCTGCTGTGGGTCTCCTCTTAGAAGAGACTCCCAGCATGCATGCCTATTTTCCCTCCTCAAAGGAATAAAGAAGGCTTTTTGCCTATTGCCTCTGTGAGTTCTTTGATCATTTAATTTTCAGAAATTGTCAGTAAGATACTTGAAGAAAATGAGTTTAGTTACAGAATGGGATTACATAGATACATTGTGGGTAATTGTTTCTATGAGCAATTTTCTGCTTATAGACAGCAAAGAAAAATATTTATAATTTTAAGGAATTGGAAGAAATTTTGACCAATAATTGAAGGAATAGTAATTTCTTGATTAGGTAGTATCAAAGAGAATAGATAAACTTATATTTGGGAATTGAACTTGAAATAATACTGGTTTTTGCTTTCTGAAAGACAAACTGAGAAGCATCAAATTGGTGCCAACCACTATTACCATGTGTATTGCTTGAGGGAAACCTGAAAGGGAAACTGAAAATCTGGGAAAGGAAATCCCATCTTGGCATGGGACTACTTATAACTTTTACTCTTAATCATTGTCTTCCCAGTTTGCTATGAGGAGATGCTTTTAACCATTGGCTTAACTGCCACACCAAAAAAGTGAAGTCAGGTGGATTCTGTCCTCCCAAAACATGAAAAATATTTCATCTTATTTACTATTTCAATGATTTGGCACAAACTTCATTTCACTGAGTAGTTAGAATGTTTCCTTTTTCTCCAATAATACCCCATTACATTAATCCAGTATAGGAGTCTATTGACTTGCCTTTTATATGACTGGTCCTTTCATCCAAGATGATGTGCTAAATAACTTTTGCAATAGGAATTTTATCAAGTTTCAAAGTTCTCTTAATTAGAAAGAATTCCTAATCAGACAAAACGAACCTCAGGAGAAAAAAATTTATATAAAAGCTATATTTATTCTAGTACTTTGCAATTTTCCTCACAACAGACTTAGGAAAGAGTATAAAACTATTTTACTTCTTTCATTCAACTATATAGGTTCTCAAGTGAATCTATGATTTCAAACATTTGAATATTTCCTCCAACATTTAGATTTTAATCCATCCATGCTTGCCCAACCTGTATGATACTTGGTCATGTCTTCCCACAAGTTTGACCCAACACATCCTCCACTTAATGTTTAGGTAGCTTTATTCCATTTTTGTGATACTTGGAGATATCAGTGGAATACAAGACCTATCAAGTATCCAAAGCCCTCCTCATGTGACCAATCCATGTTCTTTTTTTGAATTTTATATATATGTATATATATATACATATATATATTTAAATGACATATATTATTTCACTTTATAGATTGGGAAACTGTAGGTTGGAATGATTACTATAAATTAGCTACTGACACAGAGAAAATTATAAATTCTGGATCTAAACACTATTCTTTCTTAATATCAAATTCCTTGCACTTTCAACCATACCACAGAAGATTATAGTAATAAAGATTATAATAAGCTCCATTTATATACAGTGACACTGGCTGATGACTTTGCACAGCTCTGCCCCACTTAGATCCAAATCACATGCAAGTCACGTCACCCTCATGATATCATTGATCCTATTTAAGAATGAAGGATCAATAACAACAACTACAACTTTATTATCTATTTGAATCCTACAAAAACCCTGAATTAGAGATGACAAGTGGTATATCTTCATTTCATAGATAAGAAAACTTAAATTGAACTAATGTGCCCATTGTCCCAAAGATAATATATACAATTTTTAAAAGGATGACAAAAATACTAATTAAAAAAGACCAATCAAAAAATATAGTTCCGGGTTAGTTTTAAATGACTAAAATTTAGTAATCATGGAATTTATAATATTATAGTGTATGTTACTTTGAACACACCCAAAATATTACTTGTTACCTCCAAATACTATCTAGAATTTAAAAACAATCTTTACATTTTTTATGACGGCACAGATAATGATAGCTGAGCTTTTTTGCTTTCAGTCTAGCTCAGACAAGAGATATAAATGGAAACTGAATTATAGACAGACTAGATGCCAAGAGCTATTAGAAATAATAGATTGTGAAGGTTCTTTTTAATGCTCACTATAAGGACCCAGGCATATTTCCTGTCTGGTCCAGGGAGATAGAACCTTAAGGGCTTTTGCTTTTTAGTGATGTACATATGTATATATAACATATATATGTACATACAAACCATATTTTTGTGCATATATATTCCTATATTTATGTGTATATGTATGCATGTATATGTAGATAGGCATGAATGTATATATAAATATAGTCATGTGGTTGTCCTAAAAGTCATACTGCAGTTTTAAACTTAAAACTAAACTTAGAATAGCGCTAAGACTTTTGGGGGCATCACACACACACACACACACACACACACACACACACACACACACACACATATATATGTATTGTATTTTATTTATAATCACCTGGCAGGAGAAGATACAAGACAATGAGGTCCTTTCTCAAACTAATCTGCAAAGCATTTAAATATTACTACTGAACATACAATTATGATGGATTGATCATGTTGTTAGAATGTCAAATGTATGCTTGTCCAAAAGACTAATTTTTATGGAGAACTCACAGAGTGCAAGAGCTCTCAAGGGGGTCAGAGGAAGTGACATAAGGTCACCCGAAAGTTTCTCTTAAGAACTTTAGAATTGATTGTACAGTATGGGAGATACCAGTACAGGATTACCCAACATGGTGTGTCCTTATCAGAGAGAATGTTGCTCTCTATGAGGCAGAATTGAAGCAGCTCAAAGGAAATGTGACATATATAAGTTTAGAGTACCCAATCCAGGTTTTCACATGGGCTATTTGTGCCTTATCTATAGAGTCTTCCAAGCTTGTTTGAGGCTGATCAGCCATAGTTGTAGGCACTGTAATTTTTCCCTAACATAGTGTCCCTAACATTGCTCTTCTTCAATAAGGAGGGGCAAGAACAAGTACATCTTGATTTCCATGTTTTTTTATTTACCTGCCTTTATAAGAAACACATAGGCTAGTATTATGTATAATTTAGAACTTAAGGTAAACATTTGAACTTCTTTTGCTATTTTATTAAAGGACTTTTCCTAAAAATGTCTTGTTTGTGTAATTATTAGTTATGTTAGTGCTGATACCTGTATGAAACTATTTCATTCATATGAAATCTGGAATTTTTGATTTTTTAATACAGATAGTATATGCCTTAAAGTTCCTTTAAAGTCTAAGACCCCCCCCTCCAAAAAATTAAAAAAAGTCTAAGACCAAAGCTTTTCTTTATTCCAGCAAACTACACAAGTTGGGGAGAGAAAGACAGAGAGAAAGAGACAGAAAGAGAGAAAGAGAGAGAGAGAGAGAGAGAGAGAGAGAGAGAGAGAGAGAGAGAGACAGAGAGAGACAGAGAGAGAGACAGGGAGAGAGAGACAGAGAGACAGCGAGCGAGAGAGAGACAGAGACAGACAGAGACAAAGACAGACAGAGAGAGAATAGAGCAAAATGAATCTTATTGAATACTATGAAGTATGAAATATATAGACTTATTTTCTAATGATATGAAACTTATAAAGAAAGACATTTGATACTTGCAGAAAGGATTTTAAAATTCATAATAAGATAGATAGACAGACCATTTTTCTATCTTGTCTATTGGTGCATTCTTGGTACATGGAAAACATTCCAAACACATAATTCTTCAGAGTTTAGTTTTAGTGATTATTTTCCCTTTTCCAAACTTGTCCTTTCTGCCTGAAACTGGGTGCTTTAACATTAAAAACATAATTTTTATCTTTCTTTTCAACTTTCATGTGAAGATCTTAAAATCTCAAGGGAAATTGACCCACCTCATCAGAAACAGTCAACAGCAATAAAGGGAATAGCATTAAATATACCTGTTCTTGGAAATGAACATGTTTTCTTTCCTTTATTCATAAATTAACTCAATGTCAAAATTATTCCTTTGATGGAAGGAAGGGCATAGCTGGGGAGCAAGTTACATGATTTCCCTCCCCTCACTCTTAAGAACTTTTGCACTAGGAACAAATTGTATTAAATTTGGTTAAAATAAGTGTAAAAAATAAAATGTGACAAGGGAAATTCTAAAGGTCAAAGAGATCATGAAACGACAGATTTCTGATTGTAAAGTTGGAGATAGGGCTGAAGAGGCTGGTTAAGGGGAATAAGAGGGTGGAGTTTAACTGACTTGATTTTATGGATGTGAATAAGATTATTTTAAAAAATTTTCTTTTTTTTCAAAATTAACTTGAGATTCTATCATATTTACAAATGGGTAGTGATAGACTTAATAGATTTTCTACTTAGAAGATGACTCTGGATCTTTGAAGAATACAGACAATATAAAAAGATCATGATGATACATGGATATTAAGGAGATATAGAGCACAGTAATAAAGCAAACAAGCAAAATTTCTTTCCTTAATTAAATTTCATTTTATCTATATCTGGGTCCTTATATCTTCATAGACAACTTAGCTTGTTATAGCAGTAAAATAAACAATCTTACCTGATATGAAATTCAGGGAATGAACCTGATGATATGGTTTAAAGACTTATCACTTATAGACTTTCTTCTTTGTTTCTAATGACTAGGAATAGTCATGTTCTAGAGGTGTTGGATTGGGGGAGTCTATTTGAATGTGAAATAAAAGAGGAAAATGGAACTAGTTACTATAGTGGAGAAAATAGATCCTGTCCCACTTCCAAGTTTGAGAATAGGAAAGACTCTTTTGTATAGGACAGTAATATGAATACTTGTATAATTTCAGAATGTCTAAATCTTACAATGAGTGAATCTAGTCATGCATGGACAAGGAGAATTTTCAGAGTGTTCACTTGTCAGAAAACAGGTAAAATGAAATTTTATATTTGAGATGAGTATCTTCATTTGTACATTTCTAGAAGAAAAAGTGTTTGTCGAATTTACTTGTTAATGAAATTCAGCTAGAAAGGAAAGGAAAGGAAAGTGTTTGACAAAATCAAATTCCACAAACATTTTTATATCCACAGTTCTTGGGTATAACACACTGAAAGACAACGTTCATTAATAGATTTCACTTTGCAGAGTCAAAGGAATCAACAATAGGACATCAAAGTCTACTGAAAGTAAAAACAAGGTTGTACAGAAGAATTTTACATTGATCACATAGAACAGAAAAAAATATTAAGCACTTACAATGTACCAGTTTCTAGGAACACAAATAACAAAGCAAAATAGATTTTGCTTTCAAAGACCACACTTTCTAATTGAAAGACAACACATATAAAAGAATTCAGTTTAAGGACTATTAAAAAGACTGAAGTCTCTTTCTGGTGCATATCCTGTTAGTATATTACTGTGGTTCAAGTTGGGCCAAATAGAGATTATCTGATCATGTCATTTTCTTAGGCCATACATAAAATATAACAATTGAATGTCTGAGGTGCCTGAGTTCAAACCCTGCCTCAGCCACAACTGCATGTATGACCATGGGCAAATTATTTGTCAACTATGAAACTCAATTTCTTCATCTATCAAATGAAAACTTTTGACTACATCATGTTTCTTAATCTTTTATACTAGGAGATCCTTCTCTTAATGTTGAATAATTTTGTGTATACTTTCCCCCCAGGATAGTAGTTATATTACTACCATCTGTTGGTTGAGAAAATACTTAATTAACTAGAACTTAATTAACTTATCAAAATAAGAGACAGATCTGTAACTGTAAAAAGCAATTTCAACTGCATGAAATTTAAAAACATTGATTCAGATAATATCATTGCTGTTATTATAGGAAAAATTAAGAGGAAAATGATCTTTGCATCAAGTTCCTCAGGGACAAAATATTCTGACAGCCAGGATGTAAAGAAAAGTGACAAAAAATATAGACTACCCAAAATCATTCTTCAATATATAAATGCCAAGATAGGAACAATTTACAGAAGAAAAATTGAAAACTATTAAAATTATATTTAGATTCTCCAAATCACTAATAAGAGAAATGTCAAATAAAGAAACTCTAAAGTTTTATCTCCACACACAGAAAAACAAACAGGCAAATATATTTCATTATGGAAGGGCTATAGGAAATATGTATGCTAATAATAAGTTGTTGCTGAAGCTATTGAATTATGTTTGAAAAGTCATTAAATTGAAATTGTTCCAGTCTTTTGTTATATTTCTCTGTCTCTCTATCTCTATCTCTCTATTTCTAAAATGTGTAGCCAACATCTATAAATCTATATCTATATATCATCCATGGGAGACAGTTAACCAAATCATAAAATCTGACTATAATGGAATGATAATGCACAAATAAGAATTGATGAATCAGGAATTCAAGGAGACTTAGGAAGACATATGAACTAATGCAGAATGAAGTAACAGAACCATGAGAATAATATGTGCAAGGATATGATGATAATGTAAAGAAAGAGAGGAAGCATATGTCATGTGGTGGACAGGGCATCTATTTGCTTTGATTCAAGTAGGGCTGGGTTTAAGACCTGCTTCTGACAATGCTGTCTTTATGATCATAAATAATTACTTAAACTCTCAGTGACACAAGCAATTTTTTTTAAGACAATTGACTGATGTGTTGCCAATCTACCATGGTGGAGGGTACTCTTTCATTGGGAGTTCCACAGAATGAGGAACTTTCTTTCTTCCCCTACCCACCAAAAAAAAGTTCCAAATGTAAACAACATTGAAAGGGAGCCAAATTTTGCCATGCTTTTAGAGATGATGAAACACACTTCTCTTTTAAGGAGTTCAATATTGCAAGCTCTGTCAGATGTGATTCTTATATTAGATGGTTTTTCTTCACTTTTTTTGTCTTTGTTATATGTTAGAGATGAATGGAGAGGTATTCATTGGCAAAATACAGTGCCAGGCATCAGTACAACTTTGAAAAGATTTTTTTTAAAGTAAATACACATTTCCAGTTGATAAATGGCCAAAGGATATGAACAGACAGATTGCAAATGAAGAAATTAAAACTATATATATAATATATATGAAATCATATGAAAAAATGTTCCAAATCATTATTGATTAGAGAAATGCAATTTAAAACAACAATGAGGTATCACCTCAGATTTATCAGATTGGCAAAAATGAGAAAGAAGGAAAAATAATCACTGTTGGAGATGTTGTGGGAGGATTAGGACATTTATGTGTTGTTGGTGGAGTTGTTAAGGGATCCAAACTTTCTGGAGAGCAATACAGAACTATATCCAAAGAACAATAGAACTGTTTATGCCCTTTGATACAGCAGTTCCAATTCTAGGGCTATATTAAGAAGAAATCATACAAAAGGGAAAAGTCCCACATGTTCCAAAATATACATAGCAGCTCTTTTTTTGTAGTGGAAAAGAATTTTGAATTGAGGGGGATGACCATCAGTTGGGGAATGACTAAACAAGTTATGGTACATGAATAGTATGGAATACTATTGTTTTATAAGAAGCCATAAATGATCAAACTCTAAAGAAGCATGGAATGACTTAAGGGATCTGATGCTGAGTGAAGGGCATAGAACCAAGAGAACAATGTACAAATCAACAATAACATTGTGAAATGAATAACCCTGATGGAAGCGGCAACTCTCAGCAGTTCAGAGAGCTAGGATAACTGTGTCAGATAGGCTATGGACAATATTATCCCCATCCAGAGGAAGAAAAACAAAAGAAAACAAAACACAAAAAACAAACAAAACCCCACCCTTCAGAATATGATGAATACTTTATAAAAATTTTCTCTTCTATATCTCTTTCTCTTAATCTTAATTCCTTATATCAAAAATAACTAATCTGTAAACATGTTTATCAAAATTATGTATGTACAATGCTAAGCTGACTGCTCCCCACTGTGGGCAGGGGAGTAGGAAGGGAGAGTGGAATGAAATTTTGTAACATAAAAATATACATGTGCATATGGATGAAAATAAATAAAAAAATAAATAATAAAGTAAAAATAAAGTAAATACAGAATAGCAGAATAAAAAAGAATGATGTGTATATGTATTTCCAAACATCTTGGGTCCATGTTCTATATAAGAACATATTCTTATAAGGTTCATATTCCATATAAAAATTACTGTACTAAAAGTTCTTTAACATTCCATCTCCAAGATCATAGAGCTAATCCTTTTTTATGGGGTAAGGGGTATAGGATGTGGTCTATGAAGATTAGAACCTCTGGTATGAGGGCTGCTGAGCCCTTTTAAGAGTTTTCACCTTTGATGTCCACCACTCTCACCTGTTGCTCCAAGAAATTATAGAAGGCACAGTGGCCACACCCTGATTAACCTTTTCAGTTGAAGGACTAAACAAGGTTGAGGGTAGTCAAGGGAATACCAAACTCATCAGTGAGTTTGCATGGGGTGTCTCCTCCAAGCATGTGAAGTCTTCCACTGGGGAATAGGTGGATAAGAATACTGTGTTCCAATGGCCTTGAAGGCAGCTGAAGCAGTCATTATGGAGTGCTTAGAGCTTGGTTAGAAATCAAAGATACCAGCGACATACATTGCATCTGGAGTCATCACCAATTGCATTACTCTGTCTTGCCACTGTATTATGATGACTTTAGTGAGGTCGATGACCATACAACTCTACCTCATTTAAATTCAATTTATGCCTACATAAAAGACATCACCCATTCCACTTTATCATTCCTGAAATTCCTGTGGTGTTAGGTAAGTGATGAAGCAGTAGGTGCAGATACACTGGGAGCTGTGGTCATAACCCTGCACACAGGTGACCCAGGTTATAAGGTTGTTTCCCCACTGAAAGAAGCAAGGGGATTCGGCAGCAATCTGGGTGACTGAGCAGACCTTTTAGGGATCATACTGCTTACCTCCTGATATGAGTAAGGGGCTAGAAAAGGTGTCCTAAAAATTGTCAACTTATCTAACACTGATCTGATTGCCATAGCAGGTGGGGATTCCCTAGTGAATTTGAGACATAAAAAAATCTACAAAAAACTGCTTCAAAGTACATTCTATTTTTCCATTGGTACATAGAATGTGTACACAGTCATAGATGACACCAGATCATGAGAGAACTCAGCAGGTATAATATCCAAATACCAGCCCTGAGTGAAGCAAGGCCAGTAAACAAAAGCCAGTTTACAGAGGTCAGAGCTGGATATACGTTTTTCTGGTGTAGATTAAGTGAAGGGAAGCTTCCTGAAGCTGGGATAGGTTTTGGAATAAAAAATAATCTACTCAACAAGACTGAATGCATGCCAAAATGAATGAATGACAGGCTCATGACAATGTGATTGCTACTTCCAGGGAAACTCCATGTCACCGTATTAGTGCCCATGTTCCCACCATGATGAGCACTGATGAAATCAAGAAATTTTTTTAGAAGACCTGGAGATCCTTATCTTAAATGAACCAAAGGATAAGTTCATAATTCTTGGTGACTGTAATGCTAGAGTAAGCTCAGATTTTTAGATATGGCAGGGAGTCCTTGGGATTAATGGAGTTGGAAACAGCAACAGCTATGATCACCTAATACTGAAGACTTGTGCATCTATCTCATGACCTCATAACAAACATTGTCTTTTGTTTACCTAAATGCAAAAAAACTTCCTGGATGCCCCCTTGTAGCAAACATTGGAATCTAATGGACTATGTGATTATAAGGAGAAGAGACTGACAGGATATGAGAGTGATAAAAGCAATGCGTGTTGCAGAGTGTTGGACTGATCACAGACTCATCCTCTCTAAACTAAATATTCATGTTCAAACAAAGCAGCAGAGCCAAGGCAAAATGAACATTAGAAGAATTAATGTCAAGAGATTAGAGTGTCTCTCTGGGTGGGAACACATTGTTGAAAACTTGGAGGAAAAACTGAGCCAACACATAGCAACAGTGGAGAAGGAAAAGAGTTGGTGGCTTTCAGAGATATGGTGTACAGCCCTAAATTTGCTCATCTGGGTCAGAACATTTGCATTCATCAAGACTGGTTTGATGAAAACGATGAGGAAATACAAAAACTGCTAAATGAAAAAATGAGAACACAGGGGTTTACCAATAGAATAGTTCATCCATTTCTAAGAAGGAAACCTTTAATTCCATCAAAGGTAAAGTACAAGTAAAGCTTAGAGAGATGCAGGATTCGTGGCTCAGTAAGAAAGCAGATGAAATCCAATTTTATGCATATAGTAACAAAATTAAGTTCTTTTAGGATGCCCTGAAGGCTATTTATGGGCCAAAGACCTATGGTGCATCTCAGCTACTCAGTGCTGATAGATCCACATTGATTAACAATAGAGACATGATCCTGGAGAGTTGGGCTGAACACTTCTATAGTGTTCTTAACAGACTGTCATCAATAAATGCAGAAGTCATGAACTGTTTACCCCAAGTTGGATATAATCAATCCCTAGTTGAAGTTCCAACTGAAGAAGAGGTTTTGAATGACATCAGGGCTTTTAAGTAGCAATCTCCCTGGGTGCTGATTCTACTCCAGCTGAGAATTACAGGTGGGGGGTACATTACTCATCTAAAAGTTAGTTGAAATTTTCTAGGTTATATGACATGATGAAGTTATCCCTCAAGAATTCAAGATTGCCTCCATTGTCCATCTCTATAAAGGTAAAGGGGTACTGTGATAATTGTCCTGTGATAATCACAGGGTTACTTCTCTTTTAGTCATTGCTGGTAAGATTTTTGCCAGAGTTCTTCTCAATAGATTGATCTTTCATCTGGAAGATGGTCATCTCCCTGAGAGCCAGTGTGGTTTCCAAAAGGGTTGAGGAACAGTTACTATGTTTGCTATCTGACAACTCCAGGAAAAATGCTGGAAGCCAAACAGATCTCTGCATACAACATTTTATATCTGATCAAGACCTTTGATGGTTTATGGAAAATTGTGTCAAAATTTGGTTGCCTGGAGAAGTTCATCAGTATTGTATATCATTTTCATGATGGTAGGCTTGCCCAGGCTCTGTATAGTAGACTATACTCTTGAGATTTTCTGGTCACCAGTGGAGTGAAATAAGGATATGCCCTTGCTCCCATGCTTTTTAGCATAATGCTTTCAGTCATATTTTTATTGCCTTCACTGAGGATGAACAAGACATCAAGGTCAGCTACACTACTGATGGCAAATTCTTCAACTTGGAAAGATTACAAGCCAAAACCACAGTGGGCCGAGTATTGGTGCATGATCTTCTGTTTGCAGATGACTGTGCATTCAGTGCAGCTTCTGAAGCTGAGATGTAACAAAGAATAAGTTGATTCTCTGCTGGTTGTGCTAATTTTGGTCTAACAATTAACACCAAGAAAACACAGCTGCTCCCTCATCCAGCACCACACCATTCATATATGGAACAATTGATTACAGCAAATGGAGAAGTTTTGAGTACTGTAGACAAGTCCAGTTACCTTGACAGTGTCCCTTCCAGGAAGGTACACATTGACAATGGGGTTGACACATGCATTGCCAGAGCTCCAAAAGAAAGTGTGGGAGAGAAGAGTATTAGACTGACTACCAAACTGAAAATCTACTGAGTCACTGTGCTGACCTCATTGCTGCATGTCTGAGAAACCTGGAGAATCTTCTAGCTCCATATCAGGCACTGTGCTGACCTCATTGCTGCATGTCTGAGAAACCTGGAGAATCTTCTAGCTCCATATCAGGAAACTGAATTGCTTCCATTTGAATTAAACTTGGAGGATTCTGAAGATCACCTAGTAAAAGTTACCCAACAGTGAGGTCCTTTCTTGAACTAAACTGGCCAGCATTCCAACATTACTACAGAGAGTGCAAGTATGATGGACTTGTCATGTTGTTAGAATGCCAGATATCTGTTTACCAAAAAGACTATATTATAGAGAACTTACTAAAGACAGGTGCTCATAAGAAATACTGGGACACCCTGGAGGTCCCTCTTAAAAACTTTAGAATTGATTGTATAGCATGGGAGGCACAGGCACAGGATCACCCATCAAGGCATGACTTCATCAGTGAGGGTGATGCTTAACAAGGAGGGAAGAAATGAAGCAGCTCAAAAGTGACATACAGAGATTTACAGTAAGCCCCCACCCCAGGTGGACTATTTGTATTGCAGAACATTCTGAGTTTGTACTGTTCTGATCAGCCATAATTGAATATACTGTAATTTGTCTCAAACATAGTGATGTCATTTTGGTCTTATTTAATAACAAAGGACAACATACAAGAGGTATGGATTATGGGTTGCTAGGTGGTACCCATAGACTACTGGAGTAAGGAAGACCAGAATTAAAATCCATCCTTAGATACTTGACATTTATTAGCTGCATGACCCTAGAAAAGTCACTAAACCCTGATTGTCTCTAAAAGAAAAGGAAAAAAAAAGAGAGATATGGATGATAAGCTCTACAGAAGTTCAGATGAAAGGGAAATCAGGTAAAGTATCACTGAATGGTGGTTAGGATTTGAATAGCATTTTGTGGGGGGAGTGTAGGTTAGGAAGATGAGCAGAGTCTTGCATTTGGAAATGACCATGCTATTTTGGGTGGCAGATGATGAGCATAGGATCTATAGCTACCCCTGGAATGGATATCAGTGACCATCTGATGGTCACATTTTGTAGGTGAATAAGCTGAGTCAATGCAGTGTGAAATGACCTACACAAGTAGAAAAGATAGGTTATAAACTGAGATGTTCTACATCCAGATTCAGATAACTAAACTCAATGAAGTACTGGGTTATCTCATTTTAGGGAACTGCAGGAAACAAGGTTAAAATTTTATTGCTGAGAATATATTATTGAAGGTCATAAATTCCAGGAAAAGGTATTTAGAAGTAACTAATTTTTGTCACTGCATTAATGTCTTGATCTGATGGCTTTTTGGGCATTAAGGGTGATCACTGGGTTCTCAAAGGCTGTTCCAGAGGAGAAATGGTTATATCTTTAAGAATGGGCCTGATGGGTTAGCTAGGTGGTACAGTGGATAGAGCACTGGCCCTGGAGTCAGGAGTACTTGAATTCAAATCTGGCTTCAGACACACTTAATGCTGTGTGGCCTTGGACAAGCCACTTAAACCCATTGCCTTGCAAAAAACTAAAAAAAAAGAATGGACCTGATGATGCACTGTAGATAATGGCTTTAGGACTAATCTAAATAACTGCATGGAGAGTGAGATTATTACCCATTGGTTAATCATTATGTGATAAGATTCTGTATCTCAATGACCATTGAGAGATGCAGAAGGATTATACCTTGGTAGATGAAATCAAATGTCCTTCAAAATATGGATCTGGCAGCAATGTACAAGATGTATTGGGAAGTGGTAGTGATTGAGTAGGTTGGAAATAAGGATCAAGTGACTACAAGAATAATTCAATTTCTGAATAGGCCATGTGTTTTCCTCAGAGACCTGTTTCTTTCCCTTTCTATTGACTTTAAATGTGTCTGTGTTCTTTGGAGGAAAAAAATAACACTTTACCTTACCAACTCTTTGTTTGCCCAGATCTTTCTTGAATGATCTTCCATTTAGGATTCACTCTGTCCAACACTGTCTCATTAGGAAATCTATCATTAGAATTGAAAGTAACATTTCCAAGGCACAGAGACTAAAATATTATTTTCAACATTAAGAACAACTTAATCCAAAGATATTATTCTAAACAACAGGAAAACCAATTCCAAGACACTCAAATGGGTCATATAGCAGATTGAAACACTATCTGTTGCAATTTGCAAAATCCCTAAAACCTGAAATTTGGCTGGTTCATTGGTCTTCAATCTTCACTTTCTGTTTGGCTATCTTGATTAATACAGCTATGAATTCTACATTCTCTGTTGGATAGTTTATTTTATGTTCAAAAGTAATCCACTTCCTTTATACTAGTAATTTCAGCATCAAGGAAATGAATCACTAGAGCTTGACACTACCATTCACACGGCAGTATTGTAGATATAATAATTAACATCCTCTATCTTGTGTCATTAGCTGTGAATAATCCTAGTGAAATAAATGGTTTCCAACAATATAATGCACCTATACCTGCCAACAAGAATATTTTGTTTTGAGATTTTGGATAGATTTTAATGTCTCTAATATCACTCACTAAGGGACACTAAATATTTGGATGAATGTAGAGGAAAGGAGTTTAAAAGCACTCCTCAGCCGCATGCCAGGACTTGAACATTAAAATTCCTCATTTGGAACAGAAGGAAGATTTTTCCTTCCTATATCAAATATTCATTGATCTTTACATACTTGGAAAAGCAAAATTTTAAGAATGTGGTAACAGAATACATTATAATCACAGTGTGATCACTGTTTAGACTTCCTAGGGAAGATCATCATGTAAAAGAATCCATGAGAGGAACTCCAAAATGGGAAATTCATGCAGTCTTCCATCAAAGTACTCAAAATACTTAGAAACTTTAAAATTAACAGACTGCTGGGAAACATAACTATTGATATCCTTATTTTTGTAACTGAGTAAGCCCTAGATCAAAGAAATCACAGAGCAATTTCCCAGAAATAATTTCCAGTGGTATTTAGATGCAGAACTAAAAACTTAACACTAGTATATCAATCAATTATAAGCATTTATTAAACTCTTGCAACATACTAGTTCTAGGCCCTGGGAATACAAAAACAATGACCATATCTACCTTCAAGTAGCTCACATTCCATAGAGAAAGACAACATACTCATATATGGCTATATGGAACATCTAGGTCGCACAGTGGTACTGGACTGGGAATCAAGAAGACTCATCTTAGTTAATTCAAATCCAGCTTCAGATACTTACTAGTTATGAGACCCTGGACAATTCACTTAACCCAGTTTGCCTCAGTCTCTCATCTATAAAATGAATTGGAGAAGGAAATGGCAAACTACTCCAGTATCTCTGCCAATTGTCACGTAGAGTCAGACATGAGTGAAGTAATAGAATGCAACATTGGCAATATATAAAAGGCACTCAAAGGAGTTAAACAGCAACATTGATAAAAGAGGAAAGATGCTTCATTAACATTTGGAAGGATGAGGAAAAGCCTTATGACCTATGTTTAGGTTGCAGCTTGAAGGAAACCAGGGGTGATAAGCTCTTAGGTGATAAGCCTGAAATTGGTCATTGAAACTAGGCCAGATAGATCATGGACAGGAGCAAAGTATATGATAATTGGAAATGTAGGAAATGACCAAGTTATAAAGATTTTTGAGTGTCAAAGAAAGGAATTTAGATTTGATCCTAGGGGTAATGGGGGAGCTCATTGATAAGTTTGGGGAAAGGGTGACGTGAATAGAATTTTAAAAATAGGAAAAAATACATTTGTACCAGAGTGGAGAATAGATTCAGTAGGAAGAGATTTGCATTCTATTTTGGAGAAATTTTGGAGAAAAATGAATCTATAGATTTGGGAGACATCTTAATAGCAAAGATAATTAAACCTATGGCAGTTGATGAATACACTGTATTAATAGAGAAGAGAGTCCCCAGGACAGAGTTGTTCTCACAGTCCTACACTACACTGATATCTCCTTACTTCAAATATTTTTTTCTTATCTGTCTTCCATGCCTAGAATACTCTCCCTTCTCATTCAGGCCTCTAAGCTTTTTTGACTTCTTTCAAATTTCAAGAATAGTTCCATCTTCCAAAAGAAACTTTTATCACTTCCACAATCTTAGTACTTTCCCTCTGAGATCTTTTTCAAGGGCTCTCAGTATGTACATACATTTCTGCCAATTGCCTTGTCCTTAGCCCATACACTATGATGAACAGAAGTTATCTTTTGTATTTATTTTGTATTTATTTCTTTTTTTCAGTGGTGCATGACAAAATGTGGGCACTAAATTAAGGCAAACAGACTAAATGACTTGCCTAAGGACACATAGTTTGAAAGTGTTCAAGGTCAGATTTAAACTCATGTATTCCTGATTCTAGATCCAGTATTGTAGTAACTGTGCTACCTAACTATCCAATAGCATAGGAAAAAAGCAAACAAATTGTTAAACAATCTAACAGAAATAGTGGGAGATCTTACACTAACTTAATATTCCTCTAAGAAGCTTAAAAATTCATATATGCATCTTTCATATATGTGCATATATTTTTCATATATCTATATCTATATCTATATCTATCTATCTATATATATATGATTTCTCCAAATTAAAAATAAAGGAAATTTTAGAAAAATTGGATTTGAAAGACCCATGAACACATCTGAAGTAGGATATTAAAATTATTAATGCATAAGGCATTCATAAACTCATACCATACCCCCAATTTTAAATGACTTTGTGATACTGTAAAGCCTATAGTATTATTAAAATCATAATCAATAATGAAAACAGAAAAAATAGAATTCTAAATTTAGACTAAAAACAATATAAAGAATGAGTGGTTCAAAGTAAAACAAACCAAAAAAGAGAGTAAAGATGATGAGACAATTGATCCTTTTCTGCCCTTGGCAAGTACTTCCTGGAATATTCATTTTGAAAAGCTCATGTCACATCCTTCATTTCTCTCCAGACTTCTTTCTCTATCCTATTTCACTTTCCAGCTCCTTTTGTGTGTATCTTTTTCCCATCATGTAAACCTCTTGAGGGTAAGGATTATCCTTTATCTTTGTGTTCATATTCCCAGTATTTATCATAGTATGTGATATACATAGTAAAAATTAAAAATATTTCTTGACTTCCTGTTGATTTATGAATTGCAGAAGAATGCTTAGTGTCTTCATGTGGAAGAGGAAAATGTTTGGAAAATAATCACTTAACCTCATATGATTACATATTAAATTGGAGAAAATTTTTCTTTTAAAAAACACAATTTTTTTCTTTCACCTTCTATTTCCTTTGTAACTTGGTATATAATAAATTATTATCAAAAGCTTTACATCATAATGAATTTTCTTGCCTTTCTTATCTTTTTCTTTCTAGACATAAGACAAAATATATAAAGGGTAACAAGTACAGAAACTTAGATTGAGCAATGTCTGATGTTCCTGTTACATTTCAGTCAGAGGAACAGGTATCTCCCGTAAAAATAGGTCTAAGTAGACATGAAGAACATAAAAATCAAGGCAATCAGTAGTGTATAACAGGAAACAAACTGAGATTTGCTGCTGAGTTCTCCAGGAAACATTTTATATTTATTAAGAGGGGAAATATATTTTATTACAAATACTATTGAGAAGAATATATTCATTAAATGAAGTTGAATTTATGTGAAAGTAATAAAAAAAGCATACTTGTATGCACTGAAAATTTTACAGTGAAAGTAATATTTATGGAATTTAATTTAGTATTTTGATATTACAGCTTTGATAAAGGAATAACTAGGAAAGATCAATACTTTCACAATGACTCAAGATATATTTTTAGTACTAATGGAAGTCACATATGAATTCTAGTTAAAGTCTTTTATTTCCTAACATATTAAATGAAACAGGAAAGTATATCTTACTAGTATATTTTCATACTACTTAATAAAAGCAGATTTTTTTTCTTGGTTTCTTACACATTTAATTACACATTTAATAAACTTTTTAATTTTATTTTGAGTCACTCTGTAAAATGGTGTCCTATGCACAGGATTTGAATGAACTGATATTTAATGAAAGAAATAGAACCCAATAGAACAATTTATAGTAAACCATCAATATTATGAAAGAAACAATTTTGAAGACTTTTAAAGAATGAAGTAAGCAGAACAAGGTGAATAGTTTAAACTATAATAACAACTTCATAAAAATAAACTTTTGAAATTTGTAAGATCTTTGCTCATTGAAATGATTATTAATGATTCTAGTGAACTTTAGTGTTTAGGTGAAACAAGGGATTAGAACCAGAAAACCTGAATTCAAATTGAGCCTTAAATACTTTTATGTGTATGTGTGTGTGTGTGTGTGTGTGTGTGTGTGTGTGTGTGTGTGTGTGTGTGTGAATGTAAATTATCTATGAATCAGAATGACTAGAGATAGCCCAGGATGCAAGGCAACGAGTGTTAAGTGACATGTCCTAGGTCACACAGCTAGTAAGTGCCTCAGTCCGGATATGAACTCAGGTCCTCCTGACTTCAGGCAGTGCTCTGAATCTGGATAAGTCAATCAACTTCAGTCTGCATCAGTTTCCTCAAGTATAAAGTGGGGTATAATAATAGCACCTACCTCCCAGGATAGTTGTGAGGATGAAAGGAGATAATATTGACAAAGTATTTATCACATAGTAGGTGCTTAATAAATACTAGCTATTTTGAAATGATGATAATTGAATCAAGTTAAACACCTCCTGAACAGGAAGATGATCAATACATATTGCAGAATTAGATATAATTTTTGGAATATTGTCAGTGATGGAGTTTTGCTTTGGTATATATTATGGTTTGATTTTCCTTTTTTTCAATTAGGTAAGAGTGGAAGGGAGCAAAAAGAGGTTCACGTTAATTAATTTTTTTTGTTAAAAAAGACTTTAATAGCATTCTCATATAAATACTTTCCTAAACCATTTTTTTGCTAAACATATATCCCCTTCATCACTTTTTACTGATCTGCAAAAATTATAAACACTGGCATTTATAATTGTCTAAAAAATTTGTCTCAATAATCATGGACAGCTGGATGGCACAATGGATAGAACACTGGCCCTGAAGTCAGGAGGACCGGAGCTTAAATTTGGACTGAGTTACTTGCTAGCTGTGTGACCTTGGGCAAGTTACTTAATCCTTATTGCCTTGCAACTGGGGCTACCTTTAGTCATTCTGATTCAGATGAGTCTGGAGGAGAAAGTGAAACTGGTGACTTTGTACAACATTCCATTGCTTAATTCTAATTCACTCATATAACATGGCATCACTGATGTCATGATCTTTAAATGAAGGAGAATTCACCAATTGGTAAATGGTGAAAGGATATACACTGTTTTCAAATGAAGAAATTAAAGCCTTATATAGGCATATAAAAATGCTCCAAATCATTATTGACTAGAGAAATGTAAATTAAAACAACAATGAGGTATCATCTCACAGCTATTAGATTGGCCAAGATGAGAAAAAGGGAAAATGTTCAATGTTGGAGAGGTCGTTGGAATTGGGACACTGATGCATTGCTGGTGGAGTTGTTAAGGGATCTCTTTCTGGAGAGCAATATGGAACTATGCCTAAAGAGCAATAAATTCTCCATATCATTTGACCCAGCAATTCCAATTCTAGGTCTATATCCAGAAGAAGCTGTAAAAAGAATGGGAAAAGTCTTACATGTTCCAAATTATTTTTAGCAGTGGTTTTTGTAGTGGCAAAGAATTGGAAATCAAGGGGATTTCCATCAATTGGGGAATGGCTAAACAAGTTATGTTACATGAATACTATGGAATGTTATTGTTCTATAAGAAACCAAAAATGGTCACAGATTCTAGAGAAGCATGGAATGACTTAAGGGATCTAATGCTGAGCAAAGCGAATAGAATCAAGCAAACAATGTACACAGCAGCTCCTCTCAGCAGTACAGAGAGTTAGGACAACTGTATTTGACTAGATATGGACTATATTATCCCCATTCAAGAAATACAAAACAAAACACACACAAAAAAACCCCAACCCTTTTGAATTTGATGAACATTGAAAAAATTATCTCTTGTGTATCTCTTTCCCTTAATCCCAATTCCTCATGCCAAAAATTACTTATTTGTAAACATGTTATCAAAATATGTATGTACACTGCTAACCCGATTGTTCACTGCTGAGGGATGGGGGTGGGAAGGGATGGTGGAAGGAAATTTTGTGATTTAAAAATGTACACGTTCTTGTGGATGAAAATAAATAAATTTTATAAAATGAAGGAGAAACAAATATCACAATAACCATGAGAACTAGATGCTATAGGTATTATCATCTTCTTTTACATATGGAGAAAACTAAGGCTCAAGGAGGTACTTGCCCACAATCACATAGTAAGTAGTTGGAACCTAAGACTAGATGTTTATGACTATGGTTACAAAACTTCTGTTTACCTGTCCACTTGTCCTTTTTCATAAAAATCTTCTTGGTAAAGACACTAGAGTGGATTTCCATTTTTTCCCAGCCCATTTTACAGATGAGAAGCTAAGACAAATAGGATTAAGTGACGTGCAGACTTAAGGGTCATGCAGCTATAAGTGTCTGAAGCCAGATTTGAACTCATGAACATGAGTCTTCTTGATTTCAGGCTCTGTACTTAATCCACTGTGCCATCTAGCTGTCCATCTATTTTGAGTATTCCATATATACAAAAACACGCACATTATGTATATGCATGTGAATATGTAAATGTGATTTTATTCTGTTTCTTGGGGAAAATTTATTTATCTAAGACCATGATGACAGATCTTTGTGAGGTTTCAAATCACACAAATTCTTACCTCTGGCATTTTTATATAGTCAAAAGTTCTCAGTTCTAACTTTTAAAAATTTGTTTTTCTGAAGCCTCTTAGTTCTATTTGCCCACTCACAGCGTAGGTAGCCTTTACTTTTCACATTCTTATATATTTTTACTAAGGGAAAGCTCAAATCATATTTAGTTTCTTCTGTTTATATATTTCAAGTCAAACATAGACACCACCAACTTAACTAAGTGCTTCGATATGTTACTAGTGAACATTCTGTACTGCTTGAGGTCCCTTTTGGCACTTGAAGTAACTTGTATTATATAAATGTTTTTACAAAGACTAGAATTGGAAGAATTTGAATTTATTAGAACAGGTTAATTGAATCAAAATATCTGCCTTGATTATGATTCAATTGAAAACTTTCAATTTTATACTTCTGGTTTTACATTTTCTTTAAAACCTTGACTATATTTAGCAGGAAAAAAATCAAGGGTTCATTAATTTCTTACCAAATTCTGTAGGGGGAACACTATTTATTTATACCTTGAGTAAAGTAAGTCATTTGCTAATGTGGGAATAGATTTAAAAGATTTGATTCACTTCTTACTGAAACATTTTGACATTTCTTTTGTATAGATAACTCACATTTCTAAGTTATAAGGTAATATAATTTGAAATAGACATGAAAAATGCCCAAATTAGATTCAGAGAAGACTGTCAACTAACTGTATCAGGGCAATTCCTATTAAAAATCTACTTTTTCAGGAATAGCCTGAAGTTTTCATCTAACTTTTGTACTAGCAAAAAAATGGTTTTAAAGAAATGCAGTGGTAAGTAACAATAACCTCCATAAGAATATCATTAAGTTCCCTGAAATACAGCATTCTAACATGTAAATCAATGCCACACCAAAATTTAGACTTACTATAGAAAAGAATAAGTATCAGAAAAGTCTCAAATTTCAATTTAGAAACTCTGTATGATTGAGTCAATTCAGTTAAACATCCAATAAAGAAACCATGAATAGATACAAATAAAAAGAATTTAATGATAAATGAACTACAATTAACTTATCTTTTGCTAATTTTCTCCTATCTTGACACAGAATCACATAATCTGGAAGTGGGAAGAATCCTAGAAGATCACTTTGTCCAACTTGAACAGGAATTGCTCCTGCCTCTCCAAGTGCTAATCCAACATTGCTAAAATATCTTTAAGTTAGGGGGAAACATTACCTCTTAAGACCATCTATTGCAATTACTAAGATATATCCTAAAGAATATTTGATTTACATTGAGCCTATATATGCATTTCTGAAACTTTCTGACCTTTTATCTTCTGAGGAAATCAAATCAAATCTACATTCTACATTTTCACAGGTTGGTTTTCTCAAACATATGAAGTGATCTACTCTGTGTCCTCATCTTTTTTTATAAGCTAATTTATATTATGTTTCAATGAATCCATTCTTATATAGTAGAACTACTGACCTAATCACTGTCCCCTGGATTGGTTTCTATTTGTGTTTTAAAGACAAAATTTCTAAAATTTAAGAGATAATCACCTGTCTTGTTCTGGATGTTATCATTACTTTTATTATTTCAAAAATTTGAAGGATTGCCACATGGAAGACATAAGATATTTGTTTTTCAGGCTTCAGAGAGCAGAACTAAGATCAGTGAGAAGAAGTTGCTTTGGATGAAATGAAGACACAAATGTATGCTTCATATACCTACTATATAACAGGCCTTACACTGTGCACTGTGTTTATAAAGACAAAGAATATTAACAACTAACATTTATATAATCTAAAACCTATGTTTTTACAAGTTCTGGGATTTTCCCCTCACTTCCATTTTCTATATTCCCTTATTTCCTTCACACACAACTCAAGTGCTATCTTCTACCTAAAGTTTTTCCTGCTTACCCTAGGTTCTAATGCCCACCCTCCAAAAAGTTAAAGTTTATTATTATATGTATAAAATACATTGTGAATTTATAATTATGATATAAATATAAACTGTTCTTTGTCCTTCATTTTCTAAGGAGAACATTGACATCATGATGTGAATGATACCTCAACATGGAGGTGACTTTGATTTAAATAAGGCAGAACTGTGCAGTCATTAACTTCACTTTCTCTTCCAGAGTTTTCAATGTCTGGTGGCAAGACACAAGTCAGAATGACTGATGATGGCCTGGGATGTAGTCGAAAACCTTGGTGTTTTTGATGTTTAACCAAGCTTTAAGCTTTTCAAAGAGTCTGCTCTAGCTATATTCATAGTAGAAAGAACAAATTATACTCCTCTGTGCATTCCACTGGGAGAAGTCTTCACATGGTTTGAGTAAGCATCCCCTGGGTCACCAATGGACTTGAAGCCTGGTTTAACTTGTCTACCAAAAAGGTTTGTTGCTGCTGTGAATACTACAGTTTTTGGAGTTACAGGTGAGAACCAGATGAAAGGTGGACACCAAAGGTAGGTGAGCAGTCCTTAAAAGAATTCAGTAAGCCCTCAAGTATGTGTATATATATATATATACATAAATATAAATATTTATGTATCTATATTTGTCTGTCTGTCTATCTATCTATCTATCATCTATCTATCTATCTGTTTGTCTGTCCATCCATCCATCCATCTATCTGAATATATTTATCCACTGATGGATTATTATATTCTTGAAATCAGAAACTATTTTCCATTCTGTATTTGCATCCCTAGTAATTAACACAGTGCTAGCACATTTTAGTACCTCATTAAATACTTTGTAATATATTGATAAAGATAAAAAAAAAGTTGTCTAAAGGTACCCAAAGTCCAGTGGACATTTCAGTCTTCATGTCAGGACAGTAATGTTGTGGCCCAGATTTGTATTACCCATAGTGGTGGGAAGTCAGATTGAGAGGTAAAAATAAAGCCTGCAAAATTGCATCTGGGATATTTTACACCTAATTCTTGTGGAATTTAGATTTATGACCATTATATTGTGCCAAGTGAGTTCTGATACAAATTTTAGAAACAACATTCCATTTCTTTGCTGAGGTTGTAGGGACAGGTAGATGCTCAGTCAGTATTCTGATCCAGGAAAATAAAAATACCTGATGCCTCCAGCCTATAGACGCCTTTCTTTTCCCTTCATGTACACCCAGGAGAGATATTCCAACTTTCTAAAGCATATAAGAACCATCCTTAGTCAACTGCATATTTTAAGATGTAGTTTTACTGGAAACAAGAATTTTTGTAACCAGATACTGATACTTTACTAGTTCTATAAAGTGGACTATAGAGGCTGATGGTAGGTATAAGGACACAAATCCAAATGCTTGGAAAGGTTAATATCTTAATTTGTGATTCTCACATGAATTGTTTTGATATGAACATTTACATTTATTTTTATCATCGATTAAATTCTTAATGACATTGGAAGAAGGATGAAATGAAACACAATCAAAGGACCAAATAAAAAAAAGAGAATGATGGGTGTATGAAAGAAAAGATTATAGGAATTTGTTTGGGAAAGCTACAAAAATCACCCCTAGAAAGACAAGAGAGCTCAGAACCACTCATGCATGATAGAAATTAAGTGGTGATTTACAACCTGACAGAGAGGAAAGTAAAGGTTAATTATCTTTATCCGCCAGGATTTAGCTAAAGCTAGAAATTTGCTTTGTTCCTTGTAGCTCCCTACTTGTGACTACCAGGAACAGCAAAACTTCCATAATTGGAGCTTTAGAGAATGGAACAAAGAGTTCTATCTCTATAAATATTATTAAGAATCAGTTTCAAAACAGCAATCCCCTTTGCTGTTTACTCCTTGGTAATGAAATGACCAAGTAAAGAATTTATTGCTACACTGTCTTTGAGATTGCCTCCAATAGATGTATCTATAGTTTAATTCTTCCAATATTTATTACATTATGATTCTGTGATAGCTCTTTTAAAATATTGCCAAAACCCACAATCCATTTCTTCCTTCTGATCATTTTATATTCATCACAATATATGTTAAATTTCTCCTTCCATTAATGTTCACCTGACTGTTTTCTATGCTAAACTACTTTTGTTTTTTTAAACATTTCCTCACATTAGAATATTTGTTAAAATAGAAAGCTATAACCATTATTATCTAGATTGTTCCTTTTGAAAAATATATACACTACAATTTCCGATTACACTTTGTGTGAGGTGTTGCTGTTGTTTAGTCACATCTGCCTCTTCCTGACTCCATTTTGGAGTCAGGAGCCAAGATAATGGAATGGTTTTCCATTTCCTTCTGCAATTCACTTTATAGATGAGGAATTGGAGGCAAACAGGATTAAATGACTTGCTCAGGGTCACACATCTAGTAAGTGTCTGAAGCTAGATTTGAACTCAGGAAAATGAAGTCATGAGTCTTCCTGAATCCAGACCTGGCAGTTTATTTACTATGCCACTTTACTAAGATCTCTATGACAAAACTGTTATCTAATTAATTAATAAGTCTGATTCACCCTGATTATTTGCAAAACTTTATACATTTTTACGTGGGGGTCAATGTTTTTACTACCAACTCTCTTCTTAAATAATTGTTTCCTGAAAATTATTCACTTTGCTATTGATAATTTTTTCTACCTTCCTACCTGTTTTTCTCTTTACTATTTGAAATGGCAGTTTTGATCAGATCCTCGACTTGAAAGAAATAGCCCTGTCTACTAGACAATAAGTTACCGGTAATTTTTTTTAGCAAGGCAATGGGGTTAAGTGACTTGCTCAAAGTCCCATAGCTAAATAATTATTAAGTGTCTGGGGCCAGAGTTCAACCTAGGTCCTCTTGACTCCAGGGCCAGTGCTCTATCCACTGCACCATCTAGCTGCCCTGTTACTCATAATTTTTAAGCAGGGTTATGACATAGTCAGATTTGTGCCTTAGAAACATGTCTGTGGTCAAGATAAAGATCAAAGATATCAGAAGAACTGAAGTGAAAGATGACTAGTATTTGAGACATGATGATATCAGTCTGAGGGAAAAGAAGCCCCATATATGTAGCATTATAAAGGTAGAATCAAAAGATTGATATGGGGGTGAGAGAGGGGAAAGAGTCAGGTTATTCCATAATTTTGAACTGACTGAAGGGGGGGGTAATTCCATTATAGAAATTGGTAATTTGGGAGGAGGGACACAGGGTGGAAGATGATATTTGTCATAATCCCTGAAAAACAGCATATTTTCCTTAGCATAGCCTGGTGCAGAGTAAGTGCTTAAAATAAAGGTTTATTGGCTTGTCGATTTACTCATATCAGGTTGACATATGGATGCCTTAATGCTAAGATCGTGTTTGATTCCTATGGTCAATAATGGATATCTTTACTCTCCTTGTGGAATCCTCAGATGATCATCACCATCCTTTTGAAGACTGTGAAGTTGTTCCTCTTCAGAGGGTCCCTTTATGGAAGGAGTCTTTCTTTTTATCCTTTTCCATATCATGTTCTTCTATTCCTCAGTCTTGTCAGAGGTAATGATTTTCCTCCAAAATTCAGTTCACTGGAAAATTCCTCCTGCCCTTCATACCTACTGAGACTGAGACCTTCAGTTCTTGGCATGCTTGTTGCCAGTCTTTTGGCTAACTCCTGTAGCAAATGCACCTGCTTACTTTTCTGGAGAATCAATCATTCAGTGATTCCTGAGTAAGGGTTTATATTTATTGCAATCTTTCTAATGTTTGGTCTTCTTCACCTTTTCTTAAGAATTAATGTATTTTTTCTTTTGCTCAGCTGCAATTGATCTGCAAATAGAAGATTCCAGACTTGATCACAATGCAAAGTGAACATCTTCTCAGTGATTGTTTTCAAAATCTATTTTCAATACACTTGCTTTTTTCTTCCTCTTTTCTCTTCACAGTGTTTATTAGATGTCAGGCTCCTTATGCCCCTATCTCATATCTTTTTTCCCCCAGGAGGTGAGGAAATAGGGATGTATATTTATTTGTCCACATAGAACAGTATATCAATCCCCCTCTATTTCATATCTTGGTTATTTTATCAAAATTCAATTTAAAGCTTGAAGATTCATTAGAAATAAACTAATCCAATTCTTTCATTTTATAAGTAGTGCATGTGGAGGCAAGACTAGACATTTGACTCGTCCACTGTTAGTGGAGGAGCTGACCCTTGAACTCATGCTTCTAAATTCCAAGACCCTGAACTATATTATAATGCTGGTCATTGTGATTATATATGTGCCACAGAGAAAATTAAGCTTTTGTGGAGGATAGGTGGAATAGTGGATAAAGCACTGGCCTTGGAGTCAGGAGTACCTGGGTTCAAATCCGGCCTCAGACACTTACCCTAGCTGTGTGGCCTTGGGCAAGCCACTTAACCCCATTTGCCTTGCAAAAACCTAAAAAAATAAGCTTTCTTTTTTCTTCCTTCTGTTGGCTACCTAATGCAATTTTGCCCATCTTTTAATTCCTATCACTTTATGAAGTCTTTGACGAGAGTAGCCAACAGTGATCACTCTTTTCTTAGAGTATACTTTTCCAGAGTATCATAATCATAAAACCATTGATCTTGGGTTGAAAGGTATCCCAGGAGGATATGTGGTGCTGATCTCTGCATCAGGCAGACGAGGAAGATATTAGCTTTATATTACAACTGTTGCACCTGAGATCCAAGGATGGTAAGTGATGTGCCAAAGGTCATAGAGCTATTAAGCAGCAGGGAGAAATACAAATTCATCTCTTCTGCCTCCCTTCCAGTCCACAGTAGAAAATTGAACATTTGATCTGATACTGTTTTGGACTCTTGTACATATTTTTTTCCTACAATAAGTCTTGACTCCCAGATAGTCTGTAAATTTTTTGAAGGTAGGAGCTATAGTTTATACTTTACCTATACTTTATGATAAGCATATGACAAGTACTTGTTAAATACTTGCTGATGGCTTGGTAGTTGAAAAGCATGAAATGACAATCAAAATAATATATTTAGCAATTGCTCTAGAGAGTCCTTCATTGAGTATTCATGGCCAAATCTACATGAGGAACAACTTTCCTTTTATGAAAATATTGGGGCAAATATTTAAAAAAAAACCTCACATTTTTCTTGTAACCTAAAATGCAAAAAACTTCCTTATGAACATGACAACATCAAAGGAATCCTTATTTTCTTACAAAACCAATATAATAAACACTGTGCTTCAAAATTAGAAGGTTGGATTGCTGCAAATACTAATAGACCTAGGATTGAGCTTCAAGGAAAGATGCTTCCCATTGTTGCCTTAGGCAAAAGAGCAGATTTTGTCAGATAAAATGAACATAACTTTTAAAAATCTCCAACCAAAGGCAAATGAGTTATCGAATATTAAGATATATGTAATCCCAACCAGAGTAACGTATAGTTAGTATATTCACTGGTTACTGAGAAGCTAATTAAGTAACATCTCTCTCAAAACAAAAGATCCATTGAATTTGTTAAGAAATGAGCAATACATGCTTAAACATATTAGAAACACAATTTTAATGTGTTAGCCTTCTTTAAAAGTAGGTTGCATGTCATAGATCTAGAGACTTTTGGAGTTGGATGGAACCTCTGAGGTTCTCGGTGCCTGAATCTCTTCTATTATGTTCTTAAGAAGTGACTCTGCTTAAAGATCTCCAGGGCTAAAGAACATTATCTCTAAAGGTCATCAGAAAAATTTCCTTTGGTATTCTTCCATGTAGTTTTGAGCCACTGACTTTCACTTTATAATTTAGGGCAAAGCAGAAGTCTAATATTCTTCTATATGAAAATTCTAAACTACATGATGATGATTTTTGTTCTACAACTCTTATCTTCTCTCTCATGAGTATGGAGGGAAGGAGGGAATTACTGGGCTCAGAATCAGGAGAGGCTTGAGTTCAGGTATTTCCACTGACATATAATAACTGTGTGATAATAAGACAATCACTGATTTTAAGCCTTAAGATGCTTATTTGTAAAATCTGCATAATAATGCCTGGAACATTTACATCATAAATGTCTTGAGGTAATCAAATACAATGTAAAAGTGTCATATAAATAACTATTATTCTTATTATCTGAAATGATTTAGTGGGAGAGACTGTGTGGTAGAGTGTACAAAGTGGGGGACTTGGTCTCTGGAAACCACTACCAAATCACATAACTAAGGATGTGTTACATCCTACTTAGATTACCAGGGAAAAATTACTCAAGTTTTTTGAGTCTCAGACTACTGTCTGACATAGCCAATAAGGTAGATAATGATTGCCACTGATCTCAGGATTCTAACAAATGAGATGTCCAAAAGTAGAATGGGCTTCCTGTGAGAACTGGTAGTTTCCTTTTTCTTTGGTGGTTTTTAAGGAGAACTGGATTAATCAGTTGTCAAGAATGATATAGTAGGCATTCCTTTCTCATATGAGTTGAACTAGATGACCTCAAAATATCTTTCAACTCTCAAATTATATAATTCCAGACTTAGCCATACTGTGTAAAGTGGCCCTTTACACATTCATGCCACTCATTTGTACTTGTCTTCTGTTGCATGTCCTCACTTCTACTTTTTAAAGACAATCTTTTAAAAATTGGTTCATAATCAACTCCCCATATAGCCTCAAAGGTCCCTTTAGATCCCACAAACTTTATTCATGATTTCATTCATCTGGGACTGTTTCCTCAGAATAAACTTTTTTGAAAAGTCTTCTGTTCCTCTTGAGTCAATTTCCTTTTTATAGCAAAAGTCAATTTAAATTAATATATCTTATATTTTAATTTTTGAAATCTATCTCCAGATACTAAGATACATATTAGACAATGCCCAGAATTCCTCACATAATTCGAATGGAGAAGATAGTGCTAAGCATAATGATGTAGTAAAATGTACTTTGTTTCTGAAGACTCAGAATAGAGGAGAGTGCCTATAGTCTACATACTAGGTACTAGGATACATTTACTACATACTAATATAATCCAATAGGCAATTCTTAAACTCCTAAATAAAAGGCCTGAGAAGGTACATAGAGAATAAGAGCTGATTAAATTGACCTGGGTTCAAGTGACATCTCTGCCATCTCCCAGTGGCTTCTCTTAAACTCTCATTCAGAGTTGTTAAATTCAAAAAATCACCAAAGTGATCAGTATCTGATAAATATGTAGTAGGGGAATTTTAACACAATAAATAAATTATAATAAAACACAAATAATATTAATGTCTTTTAATATGTGGCCCTGCAGGAATATATTTCTATTTGGCACCATTGCTGCTTTTTGTCATGGTTGTAAATAAAATTGAAGAGAAAGTGTTAAACTGAATTATCAAGAGATTCTTCATCCAGAAGTTCCCTGTGCCAGCACAATCACAGATCTAGTCTCTTTTCTTGCCCCCACAGATAAAGTCCTATACTAAGTACAGAAGAGACATGTCACTATAGAAAAACAGCTCTGGCTAGAAACAATTAATCTTTCACTGACTCTAAGATCCTCCCCCCCCCAACCCTTACTACAGGCAGCCATTTGGCATCTCTAACTTTCAATTTCTTCCTCTGTAAAAAAGAGAATAATTCTCATACTCCGATCTGACTGTATTGTTGTAAGGAAAGTAGTTTTATAGTTGGAATGCACAACTCAAAAAGGAAATGTTATTATTATTGTTGGAAATGTCACAATTAGTGAATACTGAAAGACATTTTATCACCAGGGACTAAACTCTGTGTTTTTCATTCAAAATTAAATATGATACCAGAGAAGGAAAAGACCAATGTTGACTGGAATAATATAAGAAGTTTATAAAGATTCTAACTCAGAGTGAATTGTATCCATAGGGTTTGGAAGAAGAAGAAGAAGAAGGAGGATGGAGGAATGACCATCAATTATTAATGTAAAGGGTGGTGGTGGCATGTGTAGGTGTTATTTATACACTCATTTAAATTCTCTTTCTCTCTGCCTTTTGAGTTAAGGTTACTTTAGTTACAAAGGCAAGATGATGCAAAATTTTGCTAAAAATTAGAGGGTTTTTTGGCATGGTTGTTGGAATTGTGAATTAGTGTAATCATTATCGAAAACAATTGGAAATTTTGTAAATGAAATGCCTAAAAATGCAATACACTTTGACTCAGATAATATCTTGCAAGAAACATTTCTCAGGGAGATTAACAACAACAACAAAAAGAAAAGCTGTATATATACTGAAATATTTATTGCAACACTTTTTGTAGTAGCAAGGAACTGGAAACAAATTAGATTTCCATCGATTGGGAAATGGCTAAACAAATTGTGGTACATGAAAGTAACAGAATCTTACTTTGCTAAAAGAAACTATGAACATGATGAATACAAAGAAGCATGGAAATTCTAATATGAACTGAAGAAAAGTAAGAAGGCAGAGCTGGGAAAGCAATATATACAATGACAATATCAATGTAAATAGAAAGAAAAAAAATCACAAAACAAAGATGAATATTGTTCAATTATTAAAATCAAACTTGATCTCAGAAAAGAGATTTGAACAAACATTTTCTATTGTTCCTTTGCTGAAATGAGTGTTAGGAGTATAGATTTGGAATATTTTATAAACCTCAGAATTTTTTAATCATGTATTAATTAAAGAAAACAAGGGAATTCCAGAAAAAAATATCCACTTCTGCTTCACTGACTACACTAAATTCTTTAACTATGTGGAATCACAACAAAATGTGACAGGTCCTCAAAGAGATGGGAGTGCCAGATCGTTTTACTTTTCTGCTGAGGAACTTGTATGCAGTTCAAGAAATAAGCTAGAACTTAATAGAGATCAACAAATTGATTTAAGATTGGGAAAGGAGTACAACAAAGTGATATGTGTCACCATATTTATTTAACATATATGCAGAGTATATTAATTAAGAAGAAATGAAGTGTCAGGTTTTATATTCTTGCAGTCAAAGATCATTGCAGACAGTGACTGCAACTATGAAATTAAAAGCTCCTTGCTCCTTGGAAGGAAAACTATGACAAGTCTAAAGAGAATACTCAAAAGCAAATATCACTTTGCCAACAATTTTAAAAATCTAAACAGAGAGGTCTCTATTTTCCCCATAACTTTGCCAAAGTTATGTTTTGTCCAGTAGTAATGTATGACTACAAAAGTTGGACTATAAGGTACATTGAAAATCACAGAATCAACATTTTTGAAATGTGGTTCTAAAGAAGACTTTGAGAGTCTCTTGAACTGCAAGGAGGTCAAATCAATCAATTCTTAAAGAAGCTAATTAAGACTACTCATTGGAAGAACATACAATGAAAAAGCAGCTTAAATACTTTGGCCACATAACGAGAAGGCAGGACTCAATGAAAAAGCAACCTGATGTTAGGAAAGATGGATGGTAAAAGTAGAGTGGATGGAAGAGGATGACATGGATAGATTGTGTCATGAAAGCAATGAATGTGAGCATTGGGAATACTTAGAGAAATAGTGGAGGATAGAAAGATTTAGCATACTCCAGTCCAAAGGACCATGCAAGTAGAAACCTAGGCAATGTAAAAACAAAACAGAAGACATCAAGTAAATAAAAAGGGTTTCTTCCTTTAAATTTTAAACTGTGACTATGAAGAACTATTATCTAATGGTTTATGCTTTTCCTTCTCTCGTCCAGCTTCTTAAGGAATCAATAAAGAATTGTAAAGTTTTAATGTAAAGAGTTATCAGAGGCAAGATACATACAAATGATATCTGGGGGAGTTAAAGAGAAATCGGGGTTTCATATTTGTAGGATATTTATCCAGCATCTCTCTTATTAATTTCTCTTTTTTCATACAGTGAAAAGTGTAAAAAAAATAGTTCTACGTTTCATACAGTCTTGCTAGTCAGATATTATGTTACAGAATAGCTCTTTTTAGAAGTTCAGAATCTGCTCAGTGTTGGTGGAGGGAGTTTCTACACTGAAGAAATCATAATTTCTTGAATTACTGGCATTAATTCAAGTCAATTCAATTCAGCAAGCATTTATTAAGTATCTATTATGCCCTAGTCTTATTGCTAGATGACTGGGATTTAAAGACAACAATGAAATAGTCTCTTACCTCAGGGACCTTGTATTTTATTCTGGAAAGAAGAATAATATATACAAAGAAAAATCTTCTTAATGTACATTTTTATGGTAGAATAATTGCATTAAGGTGAGTGTTGAAGCAAGAAGTTTCTATGAAGTAGAGGTGCAAGGAAGGCATCAAAGATATGAAAAGAAAGATGGAATATTTCATGTGAGGAATAGAAACAAGGATATTTTGTTTAGAATGTACAGTGTGAGAATGATATTAGGAAATGAACCTGGAAATGTATGCTCAAACCATTTGGTGAAGAATTTTAAAAATCTAAACTGAGAGGTCTCTATTTTTCCTCTAGAGGTAAGCAGAACCATTGGAGCTTATTAAATTAGTTATTAGTTAACAGTTAGGCTATTAGAAGCATGTGGAAGATGGTTTGGAGAGGAGAAAGAAGAGAACCATAGATACTGGAGAGGAGATGATTGAAATATGAAGTAATATGGGGGAAATATGAATAGAGAGGAGACCAATGCAAGATAAGTTGTGGTGGGTAGAATTGGTAGGATTTGACAACTGATTAGATGAGAATGAGAGGTCAGATGACTCCAAGGCTATACCTGGGTTACACTAAAAAAGTGATTGAAAGGTGAGAACATATAGTCAAAGAATACAGAATTTTTTTTATAGATGCCTGGATGTAAAAGAAAGGAGTCACTGGATAAGAAGAGAGAGAGAAAGAGAGAGAGAGAGGGTGATCCACTTGACAATTTTCTTGGAGAAGATAGGAAGGAATAAGAGCATAAATAGATGAATTTGCACTGATAAAGAGGAAAATTCTAAGACTGGAACATAGAAAGAGGAAATAAAGGATGTTAAGTTGATATGTGATTGTGAATCATAGAGGAATCAAAATTTCATTTTATTCAAATTAGATTCACTGTCAGAATAAGTAGCTTGCAGCATATTGCCATAGATAACTTGCATACCAGAATCATGAAAGCCATCAATAGCAAAGTGCATGTTTGAAAAAGAGGTATAGTAGAGACAGTTATCACAGAGGATGGAACACTGGGGTTATAATGAGAAGACTCTTCTTCATGATTGGAATTCAATCTCAGACATTTACTAGTTGTGTAACATCAGACAAGTCACTTAACTCTATTGTCTAGTTCCTTAACTGTAAAGTGGATTGAAAAAGGAAATAGGTAACTCACTACTCCAATACCTGTGCCAAGAAAAATCCAAATTGGGTCACAAAGAATCAGACATGACTAAAAATGACTCAACAACAATAACAATATATGCTAACAATATTTTGCAAATGCAGGTTTTTAAGATTTGTTTGCCTAGAGATATATACATTTAATGTCATAAACTAATTGATATTTCTAGTCTTATTAAAAATTCAACTTTTCCTTTTTGTTTTAACTCCTCGAATAAGCTTAAAATGAAGCAGATGGGGCACAAAACACCATAATCAAAGACTTGATTATCTCTGGCAAGTTATCAAATGTTTCTATAAATCATTCTGTAATTGACTTGGTCATTTTCTTCAAAATGAATTTTGAACCATGTAGATTCTTCTATAGTTCTAATGATCTGAATATCTGTTGGTCAAGAACAGACTCCAAAACATAAAAATTTAATTATGTCAGTTCAGTAAAAAAGGGAGAGCTAGAAAGTTGTATGACTATCCCACAGTCCCTGTGAAGTTTATATCATATGTATTTTGAACAAGGGTATAAGAACAAGCAGTTGTGTGGTCAACACATAGAAAAAAATGCTCTAGAATATAGAAAAGATTGCTCAAGATGAATATCAGAAGAATTCACTAAAAGTCTGAACAAAACCAAAGTTATTGGGTGGATCAAAGTTTCATATTTTGGGTTAAACAATATCTAGCCATACAAAACTCGGTTTAAACAATATCAATAAATCATAATTCATAAAGTAGTAACCCATATATTATATCATCTAATCTGAGTCTAGAATTTATAGAACATGCAGCAACTAACATCACATTTCTGTACATATTTTCTACTCTCTTGGAAGATTAATTTGATATAAACATTTTAAGAATTCATTTTTCCTCTGAGTCCTGCTCTGTTAGATGTTACTAATAGGAGATCCCTTCTACCCTCATTTTTCCAAGTTCTGGTTTTATTTTATCCAAGAAATTTCTAAAAACTCACCTCCTTTAGGAAATCTTTACAATTGTTAAAATGGATTATGATTTCCTTTTAAATACAATTATTATCACTGTCTTTGTACTAAAATCATTTAACCTACAAATATATACTAAACTGAGAGGAAGAAAAGGAATTTTGCCACTATAGTAGGAATACAGCTTAATATTTTCTAGGTAATTTGCATGTGACCAGAGTGCTGATTGTTGGATTCAAAATGATAAAAGCAGTATTGTGCATATGTTTAATACACCTCCAGAGGAATCTCACAGGAATTGTGGACTTTGTGAGGAGTCACTAAACCTGCTCTCTGGGGCACAAATGAAATGAAAGAAATCATCCAATCGAATTTGGAATAAACACTATTAGAGGGTATGGGGTGAGGTAGCAAGTAGAAAGAGTGTTGGCTGAAGTTTAGAGTGAGCCTTTAGAGTGAGACTAAGAAGGTTGAATATGGGTTGATTAGGCTCAAAAGCATGTTAAACTGGGACTGAATCACCAAAAAAAAGTTACTACTTCATTTTCATCCAATTCCCTTTCCCTGCCTCCAAGAAGATGATGTAATTGCAGCAAAAGTCCATTATTGCACATGGTAACATCTCAAAGGAAGAGAAGTCAGCACATAATATTATAGGAGCAAGGGAGTTATTACTATCAGAGTATAGAAACAGCAGGGCATATATGGCTGCAAGGAAAGTATCATGAGAGTTGTTGCTCCAATATTTAATCTTCCTATCATCTCTCAGCTAAATGTTTTTCTAGGTGACTTATGTCTCCTTCCTAGTCTATTGATATAGAATGCCTTAACCTGTTCAAATCTCAATAGGGCTTCAAGTCATAGTTATATTATTACAATTATTCAAAATACTACAAACTGAATCTGGAACAGGCATGAGTTACAAAGTAGAGGGATCAGTGTGCTATAAGAATAAGTCATATTTATTTTTTCTCTCAAAGGATGCATTTTTTGTTTTCATTCATTCATTCATTCATTCATTCATTATTTGTTTGGGCAAGACAATTAAGGTTAAGTGACTTGCCCAAAGTCACACAGGAAATATCAAATGTCTAAGGCTAGATTTGCACTCAGGTCTGTCAGACTCCAGGGTTGGTACTCTATCCACTACACCACCCTACTCCCTTAAATGAATGCATCTTATGGAAAATTAAAGTTTACAAAGTTCATATAATATACAGGAAGAATAGGCAGTATCTTGAGAGAACTATGTGATACAATCAATAGAGTGCTAAGTCTGGTATCAGGAAGATCTGATTTGAAATCCTATTTTAGACGAGTTGGTGACCTTAGGCAAGTCATATAACCTCTTCTATAGTTTTCTCAACTGTAAAACATACATCAACCTGACAGGATTGTTGTGAGGATCAAATGAGGTAATATTTGTGAAATTCCCAGCAAATATCAGTGCTTTAATAAATTTTTTAGCACAGTTAGTTCTAAACCAGTTCTTTAGGTATTTGCAAAAAATCTGTTCTTAAGTGCATGTTCTTTGATTAGACTACATTGGGAATATCCATACCATGGTAGAAACATAACCTCAACAGAATAGCAAGATCATTTCAGTATTATTCATAGCAAACTGAGACTTTCAAATTAGAATAAACTTTAGAGGTCACATAGATCAATGCTCTTTTTTACCGTGGAAAATGAAGATGTTTAAAATCCCCCAAAATCATAAAATCTCTGACTTAACATTTTAACCTTGCTCCATAAATTGATGACAGTCATAATGGTGATGTTGGTTTCGATTTTGCCTGATTTATTTAGAGGGTAAAACAGAGAAGTCAGGGAAACACCCCAAATGCTATCTATAGTACCAAGTACAATGTGAAGGAATAACTTCTGTTAAAAAATTATTTGGTTAACTAGTACCCTATTATAAACCAATCTGAAATAGTATAAGGGGGTGAAATTATCTTCAAATTTTAACTATGTTCTACAGATCCTTAGACATGGATTCCTATGTTGGAAATTATAAGTTATGTTTGTAACCATTCAAAATTTTCTTTCCCTGAATGCTTTTTTTGTATATGCATAATAGGTGCTTGCTGGATATGGAAGCAGATGTTTTCTTTTTAAGTTCAATACCAAGACATTTTGAAAGGCCTGCAAAACAATAGGAAAAAATGCTAATACTAAGCATTCATAGTTGTGGACCCAAAACATGGAAGAGTAGACTTTTTCTTTATCCTCCACTTTTTCTCGATCTTCCAGGAAGATTTTCCTCTTTCAGGGAGAATTATATACCACATGTAGAAAATTCACAGTTGAAATCTCAGGAAGAGAAAAATATAACTAAAATTGGCTCCCCAAGAGATATAGTCAAAGAGAAATAGTTCTCAAATAAAGACAAGCAAAATATTAATAGCCTTATGAAGGAGTTTTCCAAATCATGAAAAATTAAGAAAAATGCAGATCACAACATCTATGAAATTTTACCTCATGCCCAGAATATTGACAAAAATGACAAAAGTTAGGAATAGTTTTTTTTTAGCATTGTACATACATATTTTTGATAAGCATGTTTACATATTAGTCATTTTTGGTATGAGGGATTAGGATTAAGAGAAAGAGTTACATAAAAGATAATTTTTTATAAAGTGTTCATCAGATTCTTAAGGGTAGAATTTTTCTTCTTCCTTTGGATGGGGATAACATTGACCATAGCTAGTCTAATAATATAGCTGTCCTAGCACTCTGAACTAGGAGAGGAGCTGCTTCAATCAGGATCGATCATCTCATAATGTTGTTGTTAATGTGTACATTGTTCTCTTGGTTCTGCTACCTTCACTCAGCATCAGATTCTGTAAGTCATTCATGCTTCTCTAGAGTGCAACCATTTATGGTTTATAGAACAATAATATTCCATAGTATTCATGTACAATAATTTGTTTAGCCATTCCCCAATTGATGGTCATCCCCTCAATTTCAAATTCTTTGCCACTATATAAAGAGCTGCTGTGAATAATTTGGAACATGTAGAACTTTTCCCATTTTTTTATTAATGCTTCTGGATATGGACCTAGAATTGGATTTGCTGGGTCAATGGGTATGAAGAGTTTTATTGCTCTTTGGGTATGGTTCCATATTGCTCTCCAGAATCAATTCACAACTCTACCAACAATGCATCAATGTTCCAAGCCACCCACAACCTCTCCAACATTGATTAGTTGCCCTTTTCTCATCTTGGTCAATCTGATAGGTGTGAGGTGATACTTCATTGTTCTTTTGATTTGTACCTTTTTATATGATTATATATAGCTTTCTTCATTTGAAAACTGTCTATTCATATTATCTAATCATTTATCAATTGGGGAATGACTTATAATCTTATAAATTTGATGCAATTCTCTATATATTTTAGAAATGAAACCTTTACCAGAACTCCTAGTTGTGAAAATTGTTTCCCAGGTTTCTGCTTTCTTTCTTATTTTGGCTGCATTGATTTTATTAGTGCAAAATCTTTAATTTTAATACAGACAAAATCATTCATTTTTCAGTTTATAATGCACTCTAATTCTTGTTTGGTCATAAATTTATCCTCTTTCCATGTATCTGATGGATAGATTATTTCTTGGTCTATTGATTTATCTGTAGTGTCTCCCTTTATGTCTAAATCTTATACCCATTTTGACCTTTTTTTTAGTATAGGGAGTGAGATGTGTGGTGATATAAAGAACTTTTAGTGAAGCTGTGAATTTGCCTACTCATTCTCAAAAGTTTGTGCATATTCTTTGATTGCTCCATCTGTAAAACCCCATAGTTATACTAAAAGAAAGATCCCATAAATATCCAAATTTTCATATCAGCCCTTTTGGTTGTAGAAAAGGACTATGAATAAAATAGATGCCTGTAAATTGAGGAAAGGCTAAACTCCTTAATGAAATTCATTTCAGTTCCCCTTGCCCATGTCTAATTAAGATGCAGTTGTTCTCAAGTATTACTAGAGTTCTATATGGATCCATCTTTTTAACATATAAATGCCCTCAAAAACTCACTCTAACCTAATGTGCCAGGTTCCTCGTTACATCCTCTTCAATTTAACCACACTGACTTTATTTCTCTTCCTTATTCATAACATTGGTTATCTCCTCTCTGTCCTTTTGTATGGGTTGTCCCCCACCACTGGGCTAATTTCCTTTTTGATTTTAAAATCTAAAAATTTTTAAGCTTTTTCGAAGTTCACATCAATAACTACTTCCTATGAGATGGAATTCCTGATATCACCTAGCTGCTTGTTATCTTTTCCTGAAATTATTCTGTAATCATTTTGATATGGTTCTATATATGACTATATCTCAAAAGCAATTATTAAATACCTACTATGACCCAGATTCTGCCAGGATTCAAAGACAAAAAGGATATAGCCTTTGGATACAAAACATACTTTTGGAAGACAATATGCATGTACTGTATGTATGTGTGAAAATACATAAACAAATATCTATACATATATACATACACACATATAATATATATATATATATATATAATTTAGTGTGTGTGTGTGTGTGTGTATGTGTGTGTGTGTGCATGTGTTTGTGTATATTCATAGGTTTATACACACAGGACAGAAACAGTTTTATATTATAAAGCCTGGCATATATAAGCATTTAATAAATGTTTGTTGAGACATCAATATATTTTCTTTTCTGTCCTATATAAGATGAGTCACTTAAAAGTGAAACAAATTCTGTTTTCATTTATAGAATAATTTTATGACCTAATAAGTATTTCATTAAAACCTATATACTCCAGATTTTAAATGCTCTCAGAATATTTTATTGCCACAATCATATATACTCAAAAATCTAATTGGGAAAGAAATAAAATTTTTCATGAATTACAAGAGCTAGGAGAGATTTTCTGCATCCCTACATAATATGTAGGATTTGGTTAACTCTTACAACAAGACTATTTTAGTAATATGTAAACAAATAAAAAATAAAGTTAAATACAAAAAAATCCTTTTAATTAGTAATAAATAGTTTTGATAGTTTTTGTTCAATAAAATAGTTTGACATGTAAGAATTATTTTCTCCCTTCAGAGTTTGGTGGTATTACTTCTCTAATGTCACAGTTCTCTTTGAGAACAAAGGACATGATATAGACTAATACAAAGAATAACTTAGTTACAATTTGTTGATCTTTAACTTCATGACAGTTGGAGCTTCTGTGTATTTTGGGCAACTTGTATAGATACACTCTAATATTTATGTGTCATAATTGTTATTTCTAATCTAGTATTTTATGTATGAAAGAGTGGAGAGTTAAAAGACAGAGCTATAAATCTTTAGATATCAATTAAAATAGGAGTAAACATTCATTTGAAACTTTACTTTTCAAAAGTTAACCAACATTGAGGATCAATGACATGTAATGAAGTCATTAGATCCTATAGTAGCAAAGAATTCCCTCCCTCCTGTGAATATCAGGCTGGGTGTTCTGTAATTTGACTATAATATTCCAGGGGGTTATTTTTTGGATCTCTTTCAGGAAGGGATCAATGGATTGCTTCAATTTCTATTTTACCCTCTTCTTCTAGGATATCAGGGAAATATTTTTTCTGTAGAAATTCTTTAATAATGATATCAAGGTTCTTTTCCTATATCTTTTCTTTTTCTAGGCTCTTTTTTTGGTCATGACTTTCAAGTAGCCCAACCATTTTAAAGTTGTCTCTTCTAGATCTGTTTTCCATGTCAGTTCTTTTTCCAATGAGATGTTTCATATTTTCTTCTAATTTTTTTTCTAGAGATTCCTCACAAAGTCATCAACTTCCCTTAGCTCCATTCGACATTTGAAGTAGTAGTTTTCTTCAGAGAGCTTACTTATCTCCTTTTCCATCAGGCCAATTCTGCTTTTTTATGGTAGTCTTCTCCTCATTAACTTTTTGGACTTCTCTTTCACACATAAAATACTAGATTAGAAATAACAATTATGTCATATAAATATTAGAGTGTATCAATACAAGTTGCCCAAAGTACACAGAAGCTCCAACTGTCATGAAGTTAAAGGTCAACAAATTGTAAATAAGTTATTCTTTGTATTAACCTATACCATGAATGCTAACCTTGCTACATAATGGCATCTCCAGTCTAGATCATTTTCAAGGTGAACTGAACTCAACACTTTTATTATACCCTCAGCTACATCTCTAGGGTGATAGAAATGAATCCCAAATATTAGCTATGAGGATATTTCTAAATATCTAAGACATTACTGTTAGAGATATGTGTCTTCTGATTAAATAACACTCTCTCTAGGAAACACCTTTTGAATTCCAAAGGCATTTGAGAGAAGTAATATATTAACTTGTTATGCATTATTGACACTCAAATATGAATATAGTTTATGCATCCAAGAAAGAAGACATTCAGAATTATATGAAAAGAATGGTGGGAAGATGGCCTGCTAGTGGGAATAATTATGTTTTCTCTCAGGTCAAACTTGGTTAAATGGTACTTATATGTTCTATACCATTCCAACAGTGTCAAGTCTAGATAGAAGCATAAAAACTTAGAATTTAAAGTGTTCTTTATAGAGGTAGACAGAGTCATAACAATTCATACAGAGGAATACACAGTCTAATATAAAAAAATAAGCTAATAACCAATGGTAGGAATGAAGTTTTTTTTTTTAACCACTTTTTTCAGTCACATCCAAATCCCTGTAATCTCTATTGGGATTTTTTGGCAAGGAAGCAGGAATGGCTTACCATTTTCTTTTCCAGCTATTTTTAGAGAGGAGGAAACTGGTGTTTAACATGTTATTTTCTTTGGAATTTTTTTGGTATCTTCTTGACCAAGCTACTGACATGGTTTTCATGATTTTCCTGAATCACTCTCATTTCTCTTCCCAACTTTTCCTTTACCTCCCTTGCTTGACTTTCAAAATCTTTTTTTGAGTTCTTCTATAGCCTGAGCCCAACTCCTATTTTTCTTGGAAGCTTTGTTAGACTTTGTCATCTTCTGTTTTGATCCTCCAAGGACCCAAAGTAGTTATCTATGGTCAGGTTTTTTTTCCTTCTGTTTACTCCTTTCCCCATCCTGTGCCCCAGTTTTGAAGTGATTCCCAAGCTTTTGAGTGCTATTGGGACACCCCCACAAGGACCTAAATTCCTTCAATGTCTTATGAGAAGCTCTGATTGCTCTCCTTCCTGTGCACTGGTCTGTGAATGACCATAAGCACTCTCCTTTTCCCTGGAGCTATGAGGAGGTTCCCTGTCCTGTTATGGCAGTATGGGGCCCCAGATTGCTACCAGGGTCTGAATATGGATAAAGTACAAGAGTCCTGTCCCAGGGAGGGGGCAGAGACCTTGACAGTCTTCCCCTTACCTTCTGTGGGCTGAACATTTTTGGAAGCAGCTGATGGGTGGCTCTCTGCTGGGTGGCTCCACAGGCTTGCTTCCATTTCCCAGAATCGGGGATGCACTGAGAGCTCCCTGTAGCCTGAGCTCTGTATCACTATGCTAGAGGTTTGCTGTCTGATATTCCTTGTTGTTCTAGGTGATTCCTGAGTTGGGACATCTGGATATGATATCGCTTAGTGCCAGAGCCCCAGGAATCTAAGTAACCTGTGGCCTGTTCCTGGAAGTCTGGAGCTCTTTCACTCCAGTTCAGCATGGCCCTTAATATTACTTAAGTTTTATTGTATTTTTCTATATTCTGCTATATATTTCCCAATTGTATTTTAATCTGCTTCTGGCAGCACATGTAAGTATTTTGGACTGGACTGTTTGACACCTCTAGTCTAGAGGATGTGACCAGATATGCAAACTGCTGGAAATGTTCATTATTATCCTCAGCTAGGTTTCTAGAGATACATGGTGAATTAGCATATCTAACTTCCCTAGGGAAGGGAGGGAAAGGGGGGAAAGGAAGGACAGAAGGAGAAGGAAAAAGAAGGAAAAAGGAAAGAAGAAAGGAGATAGTAGAGTAAAAGAGAGGAGGGAGAGAAGGAGAATGAGTAGGGAAAGTGGAAAGGATAGAAAAGAGAAGAGGAAAGAGAAAGTGTAAGGAGGGAAAAGAAAAGGGGTAATATTGGAGGAAAACAGGAAGAAAGGAAGAAGAGGGGAAGGCAAGATCACTCTGACTACTTGGTAGAGCAGTTTATCTATAAGTCTTTCAGTGTGATAGATAAAGAGATTGTGGCTTTCAGAATTCTGGACACAGCAGACAAGCCTGCAAGAACTCATTTGGGAAATAATTTAGAAACAATGCAAGAAATTGCTATGGTGAGGCAGCAAAGAGCTATGGCAAGTGGTTATTTCTAGGAAATTTTTTTAACTGAATCTTTTTAATTATAATTTCTTCTCGTTAAGACATTTTAGACTGTAAAGTGATTGAAACTCCTTTGTATCATCCAAGGCAGGGAAGAATCAAAGAATTTTGGGTTGAATTTGTATATTTTCTGTAGTGCTAGAAAAAGGAAAAGTAAAAAAATCCAAGTTTATAAACAATTACTGGATTATAATGGGCAATTAATTTTCTGTATTGTATACCCTAAAGTGAACTGAGGGGAACCTTGGCCAAGTTGAAGTGAGAGTATGAAGAGAGGCAAGTATCTCCTGAAGTTAGGGCAATTTTATAAACTCTATCTACAGCAACAGAATGTAGGAAACGTAAGAAAGTTATTTTCTTTGCATCAACAACCCATGGGTCTTGCCTCTATTAGACTTTTGGAGTGTATTTTACCTTAATCTCTTCCCATGTGGATCACAGTTCTCATTTCACTCTGAATGGGACTACTCCTTAATTGAATTATAGCAACTGAATTTCATTTTAATAATGGCAACATAGAAATGATAAGAATACATATAACATATAAATAAGAATGTAGAAAGATCAAAATCTTCTTTAAAATGAAGAGATTCTGGTATATTCTGATCCAACCTAACCACTTTCATAGGCAAAGCTTTGACCCTATATGATTACTTTTAAAATTGTTATTGACATCTTTGTTTATATATGACTGACATTTCTAAGCTCCCTTACCAATGCATAAAAAAAGAAAATAGAGGGAAAAGAAATAATTTGATGACACTAACAAAAACATAGCAAAAAGTCTAACATTCTACAACCTTCCAAGGAGTGTGTATGTGTGGCGGGGTGTCAATCTTTTTGTATGGAATCAATTCTGGTCATTATATTTCACAGCAATTAATTTTTGTTGTTTTATTATTTTTGCTATTTTTCATTGTTGTCAAGCCAAGTGATTGCTGGAGCATGTGGATTTGATATGTGACACAAATTCTTTTCACAACTTATTATGTTGAAGAAATTTGCAAATTGTTGATTATAATGCATTTTTAATTTATATCTGTTTTTATTATTTTAATATTTTATTAAATTATTTCTCTGATTTAAAGCAAAGATACTTTGAAAAATGTAAAATATCACAAATATATTCATCATTCTAAAAAAAAACTATATAGTTTTTGAATTCAAAACACTGAAGTTCTTTTTATTTCAACTATCCTGGAACTTCTTTCCCAAATGTCTTAGTGTAATTTCTATGCTGTGATAAGCAAAGTACTCCAGAGATGATGAAATCTTTATTGTACCTTATAAAGTATGCCTATTATCAACATAAAAATTACATTATCCAGTTGAAGGCATAGATGGTAAAGTTGATATTTTCAATGTTTCCTTTTAAATAAATTTCTATACATTCTAATAGCAGAGGATCCCATATATTGTTTTTAGCATCATTTCCTACTCCCTTTTCAAATTTCTCTATTTCTGTTGAGGGTAAAACCATTTTCCTAATCACTTTGGTTTGTAACATCAGTCTTCCTTTCCTTCTCCTTATCTAATCAGGTGTTAATTCTGTCAACTCCATCACTATAATTTTAAATCAATTTCCTACTCTTTTGATGGCTACCATTTTATTTGAATCCTTAATATGCAATTTTTGTATATTTTTAATTTCTATAGTCCATATTTCTATCTCTAATTAAATATTCTTTCTAAGGCACAAATCCAATCATGTCACTCCTCTAATTAAAGACTTTCAATGACTGTTGATTTTAGAATAAAAAATAAATTCCTCTTCACATAATCTTTCAGTCCAATTGGCCCAATTGATCTTCTCAACATTTAACATTCTACCTCTTGTTCAACTTATTTCTACATTCTATTCCCCATTAATGTCCAAAATGTAGTCCTTTATAATTTCTGCTTTTCAGAGTCTGATATTTCTGCAGAGACTCAGGATTGGTTTTAACATCCTCCATACCATCTTAACTTTTCCCCTCACCATGTACTTTTCTCTCATTCCTCAAATTCAATTTTTTTTTATTTTGATACCATTATTACTTGTTGCATCCCTCCCCCTTTAGAATATGATGATGATGTTTATCCTTAGTTCTTGTAATAGACCATGACATCAGGGGCCATGGCAAGCATGTGAAATGGATTTGAGTAAGGGGGGATGTTATGCTAAGTCATCAGCCTCACTTTTTCCTCCAGAGCCATCTGGGTCCAAAGGCTAGATATGAATCAGAATGACTAGAGATGGCTCTGGATGAGAGTCAATCAGGATTCAATGACTTTGACAAGGCCATACAGTTTGTGTTTGAGGCCAGATTTGAACTTAGAGTCTTCTGACTCCAGGGCTAGTGCCCTATCCATTGAACCACCTAGATGCCTTACATAAGAATATAAGCTTTTTTGAGAACAGAGAGCATCTCATGTTCATCTTTTCACTACTAGTTCCTTCAAAATAGTAGGATTACTGAATTCAGTGGAATGCTGCTCTGATTAATAAAGCATAAATTTATTTAAAAGTATTTCAGAATTCATAGTAGTCTTTTTATCTTCATGAATTTTCTCAATCATTAGAATCCAAATTGTATAAATACCATAACATGTGGAACTTAGTGCAACTATTTAAATTTTAAACAGGTATCTGTGCTTAAAGTAGTTTGTACCTAGTGTTCAAGGATTCTACCGAATTTCAGACCTTTTTGATAGGATTAGCCACAAAGTAATATGTTTCTTTTAATACTATAAGAACTTAATCTTTTGTAGTGAGAATGGCTTTCCCTAGTTTGGCCTGTGACCTTTGTCTTTTCAAAAAGATTGTGTTATAATTCCATTTTCTGTTTAATTGAGGTTTAATTAAATTTTTTGAAACCAGATTCTTTCACTTTTTGAAATTTTTATTGTCTTCCCTTAAGTACACATCAGTATAGTTAGCTATGTCTGACTTAACATAGAAACATCTGGTCTTCAGCTCAAATTATAATAAAATTTAACCTGAAATAGCTCAATGTAAAAATTGCAAAAGCAATTTCCAGATGAATAGCTCTCAAAATCATTGTGGAAGCACAGAAGTTTCAAACACCAAGGTTTTTTTTTTTCTCTCTTTAACATAGCAAGCTTTGAAGGCATGTGGTAATGATAAAGACAGAATAAAATGTCATGTAGTATTTTTCATATTTCTGGGTCTCTTTACTTCCTCCAATCATATATATTCTTGTTTATAATATTATAGCTGCTGTAGCCTTCACCTGTGTAAGGAAATGTTCATTTGATAGGTTTATTTTTCTGCCAAATGATATTCAAAGATTAACGCAAACTGGATCTATTTTATGCCATCTCATATAATTATTACCAAATAAGTGACACATTTTGTAATAGCCTCAGGAGTTGTAATTCTCTCCATCTCTTGAACACCCCCACAGTACATTCTGACTCTGTTCTTACCCAAGCAGCCCCAAAACTGAGTAGGCGGCCAATGCAGGCAGCACATGGGCAACTTGGTGAATGTGGAACTGTGTAATAAACATGCTTAAGTGTTCCCCCACTCTTTCTCCCTGTAAACACAGTCACAGGCTATGATTTTAATTCATTCTTACCTCATTCATAATGAATTCAAGTTGTCCTTTCTGGGCTTTTAAAAAAGTCATCTGTAGAAATCCTTAATTGTAATACATACATATATGCATATATGTGTGCATATATGTATGCATATATGTATATATATTATATAAATATACTTAAAATAAATGAACACCAGGGATTCTAAGTGAAAATTAAAGAAAAAAATGGGATTGACAAAATAAATTTCATTTTTCTTCTCTGATGTTTCAGGGAAGTGGAAAATTCAAATCTTATTGACTCTTTCATATCAATTTATATAAGCAGGGGATTTGAAAATTTATTTCTTGATAACAGGAGGAAAATAATCCTTAAAATATCTTCCTCATACAAAACTGAAACCCATTCACTTCACATAGCAAGCTTGTATATGATAAATCTTTTTAAAAGTTGAAATCATTACTTGCCTTTCCCTCTCTTCTCAGACTCACTAAGAGGATGCCTTTGTCATTAAAGAGACCATCAATTCCTGCTGGCATAGAAAGCACATATAATACATTGAATGGAAATATTCTGACAGTTTTTCTACAGTATTGTCAACATTTATCTCTAAGATACGCTGAAAGGTTTCTTGAAATATAGAAAAGATTAGTCTTCATACTCAGGCAGGCAGAAATTATCTGGGCCATGATACTTTGGGTTTTTTGGAAGGAAGAAGTTAGAGATTGAAAAGCACCAACATACATCATCGGAACTACCATTATTATAGATCACTGGTCCTGACTGTGTCTTGGCAGCAGGATCCATTGGGATTACTGGCACAGAGTCATAGCCAACATTGAACATCTAACTACAAAGAGCTTTGGAACTCCCTGTCATTTACTCATACTTTCTACTGTGCAGAATAAAATAGCTGCTTCTGTTACAACTATCCTCTGAAAGTATTCCAATTGGGAGTATACACTACTCTATACTACTATTCTTAAATCAGTATAAATAAAACTCTAAGGTTAATAAAATGAATTCTAAGGTTACAATAAATGATTCTAAGGTTAATAAAATAAATAAATAACAGTACTGAACAGATTTACCCTTCACTAAAATTCAGTTTTATAAAGGACCTTAGATGAGCTAGAATGGACCAATAGGTCACCAAGGAACACAGTACTGAAAACTAATCCTACCCTAACAACATGAAATTTAATAAAGGATACAGCCTTACTGAACACTATAGTCTTGTCTATTTCTGTTGAGGGTACCACCATTTTTCCACTTGATGCTAGGCTGGCCTATAAGAAGTTAGCATGGAGAGATTTAGAGAATTTTGAATTACTTTATCTCCTCTTCTCCTCTTCTCCCCTTCTCTCCCTTCCCCTCCCTTCCTCTCCCTTCCCCTCCCCTCCCCTCCAAAAAGAGTTGGAATGAAAGTTCCTCTAAGGCTGCCATAAATTAATCTAATCATGCCTCATTTTCCTATGCATGATGAACCTTCAGTAAAGCTGTTTTGGGACAATTTAGTCTTCCTGGGCCTGTCAAATTATATTATTTAGACAAATGCTTATTGAATACACAATCCAATCCCTAATGTAATTCTTCGAATAATTAACTTTTTTTTTTTTTTTTTTTAGCAAGCAGATCATATCCTGGAATGTACTATTACTTCAAACCTGTCTCTTAAAATCCTTATCTTCCTACATGTTTCAGTTTAACTTCTATGGCCTGCTAAGAAATTTTCCTGATTCCTCAGGTTGTAATGATTCTCTCTTTCTTACCTTATTAAAAATGTTTCTGGGGTAGCTAGGTGGTGCAGTGGATAAAGCACCAGCCCAGGAGTCAGGAGTACCTGAGTTCAAATGCAGTCTCAGACACTTAATAATTACCTAGCTGTGTGGCCTTGGGCAAAACCACTTAACCCCATTGCCTTGCAAAAACCTAAAAACAATGTTTCCCTACTTTTCCCATCCTCCACTATGATGTAAGTTTCTTGAGTAAGAATTTTTTTCTTTCAGGCATCTAGAACAATTAACTCACATAAAGGAATTTCTTGTTGAATGAATGAATGAATGAATGAAGAGATCATGACTCATGTAGGTAAGAAAATCACAGCTATAAAGGAAATGATTTAATGGTGGTTTTAGGCTAAAATCCAGAAGGTCAATGAGAGTTTTACCACTGTGAAATATAAAGTGCAGGAAACCTCAGTTTAGGGATGTAGGTAAGGGATAGTTAGGATTCTGAAACTGTCAGGTCTCCTACTGATACATAAACTATCAAGCATACCACTAATTGACCATAGACTACTGCCACAGTAGGCGAATAAGTTGATAAGACCTTTCATGTTAAAAAGTCCAGATGGCAAGTTTAAATTCAACAAATATTTGGTGAGGAATTTCTGTATGTTAGGTGCCACAGTCAAAATAGAAAACATTAAAATATTCAATACTCATCATTACCTATTCATCCTACATAATGTCTTTTTGCTTTTACCCTATGAGGACAAAAAAATTGAATAAAAGTAACATTGAGTTTCATCAGTGTGAAGTAGACAGGATCTTACACTCTTTACTGTGTTCAGTCAGATCTGTTTCTTTTACTGCACACCACCCACCTTACAATATGTGTGTGGCTTTTAGCAAGTCATTTAATCTGTCTGTACTGAAATTTCCTCCTATATGAATTTAGGATTGTTTCTAAAATTCTTTCTATCTATAAACAATTCTTTAATTTCGGCTCTGGTATCTAAAACTCATCACATGACTTGTTCTTTAGTCCCCTGAGGAAACTCAAATAAGTTTCTAAAAAGTGTCCAATTCACTATTATGAGAATTCTCTAATTTTCTTAATAATATCAAGCATTTATATTGTGCTTCAATACTTACAAAGAATTTTACAATTTTATGTCATTTGATCCTCATACCAACCCTGGAAGGTCAGTTGCTATCTCCATTTTACATAGAGGAAAATGAGGCAGATAGCATTTAAGTGGCTTGCTTAGGGTCACACAGTTACTAAATGTCTGAAGCCAAATTTGAACTCAATTCTTTCCTGATTCCACTCAAGTCTTTGCACTACCTAACTGCTCTCTTATCAATCATTGGCTTAGCTTTGAGTTCACAGAAACTTCTTCTAGGTCTTAGCTAAATGAAGTTTTCATGTTTAAACTTTATATCACAAAATCTCATTATAGAATACCAACAATATAATGAGTTGACTTCTCTGAATGCCTCCACCATATACAGTGATTTATATCATATCTTGGATTAGTATATTTGGTATTGGGTGTTAATCCATCTATTCATCAGTCAATCAGAAACATATAATTAGCAACTACTATATGGCAGGTGATTACTAAGGTGTTGGTTACACAAAGACAGAAAGAAGATAGTCTCTGCCTTCAAGAACCTAATATTCTAATAGGGAGGCTCCATATGCATGTATTGGTTGTTGTCTGTTCTTGAAGAGGACCACAGTGACATTACAAAACTGGAATCAAATTGCAGTGTATCTGACTATGGCTATTCAGAGTTTCAGCATAAGTATTAACATTTGGGGTAGATTTCCTAAAATTTGTGTGTCTCATATTCTTTGAGGTACTAGAACTCTGCTTTTCTCATAGAGCATAGGACCCTTTATGATGAGGATATGACAGCTGGGTGATCTTGTGCCAGTGTCTCCCATTAAAATCAATTCATATATAGATATATAAAAAAGTCAAGGCTATATCAATTCCCTTATAAAGGTGAAGTGGTCATCACTATGATTATCAAAGGTAACAATTTCAATATCAAACAGCACAGGCATTTTGTATAAAAATTATACCTATAACTTTCTTCTATAAAATCACATTTATGGCCAGTGAGGAACAAAACCATCACACTGATGCAAGTCTTAGTTCTTGAGCATCTGCATTAATTCCTTAGTCGGTCTCGCTTCCTCAAATCTTCCCCTCTTTAGTCCCTCTCCCCTACAGTGACCAAAAGGACATTAATGCATATATCTTACAATGTCAATCTCTAACTAAACAAACTTCCATGGATTTCTATTATTTCTAGAATCAAATATAACATTCTCTAATTGACTTATAAAGACCTTTACAACATGGTCCTCTCACATTTTACCATTTTTATACTTTATTCTCCTGAATTCAATCTTCAATCCAGTGACTGATTTTCATACTATATTTAAGCACTATATTTTATCACCAACTCCCTGCCTTTTCACTTCCTTACTCCCATAGTTAGAAAGCAATTCCTTTTCAAAACCTCCACCTTCTGACTTGCTTCTAGATTCTGTGCTAATGCCACCTTTTACAAGAAGAGTTTGCTGTTCCCCTCACTTGGCTATGAGAGTCTACTCTTTGAAACCATCTCCCACTTTACATTACATATTTTACATACGCACAAAGTTATTTGTGCTATTTCTCACAGTAAAATGTCTGTTCCTTGAGGTCAGTAGGACTCTTTTTGCAATTGTTTCCAATTTTATCTTTCACCAAGCACAAAGAAATAAATTGTTGTTGATTGACTTTTGTGGGGGAAACAATATATAAATTGCCCTTGAGTGAAAACATGAAGGAAATTAGAGACACCAAAACATAGATGAGTGGAAAATGGACATTCTTGGGTGTAGGGACAGTAAGTACAAATGCATGAAGATAAGAGATGGAGAAGTTTGAATGAGAACCAGACCAGTTTGTTTGAACTTAGTAGTAAATGGATGGGATTAAAGTGAGGCAAAATAAGACAGGAAGGATGGAACCAGTTTGAAAAGAATTTAAATTCTGAATTCATATTTGATCCTAGAGGTAATGGGCAGTGACTGGAAATTTTGGAGTCTGCATGAGTGTGTGTGTGGGATGGGCGTGTGAGTGTATAGATTTTATCTGGGATAGGTTAGAGAAGGGAGAGAATTATAGCTGGAAGATCAATGATAAAGCTATGGAAATACAGTTTAGAGAGAGGGGTTGAGGACTTGTTAGGTAGTGGCCATGTGAGTGGAGAAGAAACATGTGAAAAGTATAGAAACACCAAATTTGGCAAGAGAATATATATTAAGTAAAAAGTGCACAGCAGAGAATAAAAGAGAACCCACAATGAAGCAAAGAACAGTTTCAAACACAATGTGTAGTGTTTATTATAGAGGCTTTCCTGAAATAGAAATTTATTGCTTTATATTTTGAACCCTCTCATATTCTGCTGAAAACATGGTGGGGTTTTTTTTTCTTATTTTTCATTTAAGCTCAAAATTAAATAAAAAGAGTATATCTATACATAGGTGAGAGTAAAGGGCTGAGGACATTGGAAGTGTTTTTGTGGGTAACTGGAAGAATAGTAGTGACCTTGACAGTAATAGAGAAATTCAGAAGACAGTTAAATGGGCTTAGCAAGAGAAGATTCTACTTTTAAATGCTTTAGGTATGTAAAGTGTGAGACACCTTCAGCATGCCTATAGCTGGAAATGTCTAAGTGGTAGTTGATGAGGTGGGGCTGAAATTCTGAATAGAGAGATGCTAGAAGTTTGGTGAGTAAGTTTTTAAATCAACAGTACAATATGAAATCTGTCTGCTAAGAAAGGGAGGGGTTGAAACTTATGTCAGTGCAGGGGATTTTCAAATTATTATCCTTTAAGAAATAATATATAATTACTTTATTTCCCAATTCAACATAAACCTCTCATACTTATTAAAAATCATTTTTGTCATCAGACACTCAATCCCATTTAAATATTATTTGTAACTCTTCTCTCACTCTGTAATATTGCTAAACTAATCTTATGATAGAGTCATTTATTTGCTTCATACAAAGGGAAAGGGAGGATTTTTCCCCCATATGAGAAAAGATAAAAGCTAAGGAAAAAAGAAATGACAAAACTATCTACACTTTATTACAGTTTTCATTAGAATTCTAATACCTAACTAGATGCAGTTTCTGAAATAAAGCAAGCTCTCTATGGTTGTAAAAGCTATCTGATGGATAGAAATGGTGTACTTAAGGGGGAAAGGAATAGCATCATTTTACAATCACCTAAATATGACTCTCCAATTCCAACCTCTGATAAGGGATTCAATCAGAGTCAGACAAGGAATCTTAAAGCACTTAAAATCTGTTCTTGGGAATGCAATCTGAGAAAAGATGGGTGGGAAGGAAAGAAACTACTTTATATATTTCATGACATACAAATTTGATGTACATCTGCTAATAATTTAGGAATGTGCTTAGTTTTTGAAGAAGACCGTGACAAAAGAGAAGTGATGTCATGACAAGTAAGTGGATTGGATTTAAGTGAAGGGGTGCTGTACCAAGTCACTAGACTCACTTTCTGCTTTAGGGACATCTGGCTCCAGTGGCCACATATGGATCACGATGACTATATATGGCCCTGAATATGAGACAAGCAGGGTTAAGTGACTAGTCCAATGTGACACAGCTAGTAAATGTTAAGTGACTGAGGCCATTTTTGAAGTTATGTCCTCCTGACTGTAGAGTTGGTGCTCTAATCACTGCATCACCTAGCTGCCCTGTTATGTCAGATAAACAGATTATAAAAAGGAAATTCCACCTGTTTAGTCCCATTTCCCAACTCATTAGGTAAAAGTAGTTCAAACCCTGAGAAAATATAATAGGCACTCTATTATATGCTCATGTCCATTCCTTCTCCCAATCCCTTTCTGGATTTCTTGAGAATGGTTTTCATTTGAAAGTGACTATCCTTTTTTCCCACTTGGAATGTCCTCCTTCCTACTCTCTTCATCTCATGTTTAAAAATCCAGTTCATACTACCAGAATCATATATGTAGAGCTAGAAGAGATCTTAGAGATCATCTTATCCCATCTTTGCAATAATCTCTTTTTTTCTCCAAATTCTTGTAGCACTTTTCCATGTATTATTCATTTTTTATATTTGCTTTACATGATTACTTACTGGTTTCACATATGTTCTGTTTACTTCAACTAGGTTGTAAGATCCTGAAGGATTAGGGATTGCGCCTCAAGTTTTCCTTGATGTCTTCATCAGCACTCTCATGTCATGCTATGTTCATAATGTGAAAAAGTAATGAATCAACTTTATATACACAAGAAGGGTTTGGAAAAACCCCATGGAATTTTAATCAGTAACAAACAGTACCATTGACATAGGATATGTTAGTCAAATGAAATAATGTAATTTTTTTGTAATAATGAGAAAGAATATTTTTCTTTTTCTGTCATATGAGGCAATCTGATAGTTATGAGGTGGTATCTCAGAGTTGTTTAATGTGCATTTCTCTAATCAAGAGTAATTTTGACCATATTTGAAAGTAATTAGAGATTGCTTAAATTTATTCATCTGAAAACTGGTCTGTTCATATCTTTCTGACCATTTATCATTGGGAAATGACTTCTAATAAATTTGACTATTCTCTATATATTTTAGAAATGAAGCCTTTTTTCAGAAGCACTGGCCGTAAAAAGGTGTTTCCCATCTTATTGCTTTCCTTCTAATTTTGGCTATATAGGTTTTTATTTGTGCAAAAGCTTTTTTAATTTAATATAATCAAAATTATATATTTTGCACTTTATAATGGTCTCCAATTCTTGTTTCATCATAAATTCTTGTCCTCTTCATAGAACTGGCAGATGAACTATTCTTTGTTCTATTAATTGACTTATGGTTTCATCCATGTCTAGATATAATCTATTGTTCTGTAAGAAATCATGAGAAGGCAGATTTCAAAAAACCTAGAAAGACTAAAATCAACTGATTATCAGTGAAGTGAGCAGAAATAGTAGAACACTGTACAGAATAACAGCAACATTTTGTGATGATCAACTATGATAGATTTAGCTCTTCTCACCAATACCATGACCAAAGATAATTCCAAAAGACTTGTGATGGAAAATACCATCCACATCTAGAGAATTTACTATGATGTCTGAATGAAGACCATTTATTCTTTCTCTTGTTTTTTCTCTTTTGTTCTTGGATGAAAAAGTCTAATCTAGTAATTGGAAATTGATTTCTAGGAATGTACTTATAATCTATATTGTCTCTAGAATAAAGAATTAGCAGTCTTTCAATTGATTCAATCACTGAATATTTATCAAAGATCTGTTATGTATCAGGCACTGTGCTAAGAGGCAAAAGATAGTTGCTGCCCTCAGGGGACTTAAGATGTAATAGGGTAAGACAAAATGCAAGCAAATTATTCAAACTATGTTATTTACAGGATAAACAGGAATTAAGTAACAGAAGGAAGACACTCAAATGAACAATTTAAGTCCTTCATGATCTGGCTTCAAACAACTTTTCCAAATTTATTTCATATATCTTCTCCACACAAATCATACTCAAATCAAACTGAATTATCCATTCCTATTTGAATTTAATGTTTCATTTCTCTCCTTTGTGCATTTTCACAGAATACTGTGCTTAGAAAGCACCCTAAGTTCATCTTCACTTCTTAAAATCATTTTCCCCTTAGAGAATGAATTTAAATCCATAAGCCCCCAACTTTTACTTTTTTTCTTTTTTTTTCTTTTTGCTTGTTTTGCTTTTGTGAGGTAATGGAATCAAATGACTTGCCCAAGGTTACAAAGCTAGTAAATATTATATATGTCTTAGGTTGAATTTGAACTGAGGTCCTCCTGACTCCAGAGTTGGTACTCTATTCACTGCACACCTAGCTGTCTCTAATGTTTACTTTTTTTTAGGTTCTTTTTGCAAGGCAAATAGAGTTAAGTGGCTTGCCCAAGGCCACATAGCTAGGTAATTATTAAGTGTCTGAGACTGGATTTGAACCCAGGTACTCCTGACTCCAATGCCTGTGCTTTATCCACTGCCACCTAGCCGCCCTTAATGTTTACTTCTTAATAGCCTTTCCTTTTCTATTTGCTTTGTTTTAATTTATTCTTCCAGTAAGGATGTGAAATTCCTGAGAATAGGTACTATCTATAATACCTAGTCCAGTGCTTTGAGACTAGGAACTACTTAACATGTTTGTTGAATTCATATTGAAGCTAAAATGCAGTCTCACAAGTTTCCACAGAAACAGACAATTCCTTAGGCTCATAGCTTTCTAAAGGAGCATCAGGTAGAGCAGTGGTTAATTAGGTCAGACCTTACTGTGGTATAATTGTCCAGAACCAAGGAGGAAGTGATTGCCCTAATATGGTCAGAAGGAATTAGGGTGACCTTTCATTATAAATAGAACACACATACTTTCCTGCTGGGGTAGTGCTTTCAATAGCCAGAATGAGCAATCTCATTATACCTCCTTATTTCTAAATGTTCTTGTATGTGAAGACTCAAGAAAGGTTAGAAAAACTGAGATGAACAGTCCTCTAGTTAGATTCTGTCAAACAGCTTTATCAGGATGTTGGTTGGATAACCATCAGACTATTAGGGTAGGGAAAAACAAAACAAAACATGTAGCTTTCTGGATAAAGTAGCTTCATTTCTCCTCCTTCCCCCTATCCACCCCCCCCCATCTACCTCCAAGATCCTGAGTGCCCTAGATCTGGGGAAAACAAAAAACTTTTATATCAAATACCTGGTGTTATCACACATAAACACATGGATACATGAATATGTATATTCCTACATGCCTGTTTGTATATTTAAATATATATGTAAATGCAAATATCACATACACATATATTTAAATAACCAGGGCAGGAAAACAACCCTCCCTTCTAATTTCTGAGGATCTTAGATATTTCAAATGAAACTAAAAGGCAAAAAATCACAAAAACACAGCAAATAATATCAAGTTATCAGCAATGATTGAGTTGTTTAAAATGCTAGATTATAATGTTCCTTCATTTTTTGCAAGGCAATAGGGTTAAATGACTTACCCAAGGACTCACAGGTAAGCAATTATTAAGTATCTGAGACCACATGTGAACTCAAGGTCTCCAGATTCCAGAGCCAGTGCTCTATCTACTGTGCCACCTCTAATGTTCTTTCAAATTAAAAGTGACCATTTATTACTTCCAGATTTCTACACTATTCATTAAAAAATACAGATCATAAATCACTGAGGTCAAAATATTTATGCCAGTTCTTTCATCTATACCAATGATATTACTGCTTGGTATACAACAGGAAATGGGCTGAATGATATAAAATTTATCTTAAAATAGGGTAATTATCTCATAATTTGATTGCACTAGGATACACTATATTTTTTTGACTATTAACATTTGTCTTTAAGTGACATATATTTAACAGCTCAGTACTGAAAAATGGAGTCATGGATTTCAGAAAAACCTGGAAAGACTTACATGAATTGCTGCCAAATGAACCAAATTGAATCGGGTGAATATTGTACACAGTAACAGCAATAGTGTATCATAATCAATTGACTGACAATACAATGATCCAAGAAAATTTCAAAAGACTCATGATGGAAAATATCCATATCTAGAGAAAGATCAATGGTGGTTAAATACAGATCAAAACATATAATTTTCCCTTTTTTGTTTTGGGGGTGGGCTTTTCATTTTTGTTTTATTTTTTCATAACATGACTAATGTGGAAATATATTTATGTGATTGCACATGTATAAGCTATATCAGAATGCTTGCCTTCTTGGGAAGGGGATTGCTAGGTAGAAAAATTTTGAAATTCAAAATCTTATAAAATGTATGCAAAAACTATCTTTACATGCAATTAAAAAAAATACTAGAATACTAGAATGCTAGAAACAAAATACTATAGCAGGAGAGAATGCTCAATAAACTCCACCTATTGGTACATGAATACTATGGAGTACTGTTGGTTTATAAGAAGCCATAAATGGTCATACTCTAGAGAATGATGATCTGATGCTGAGAGAAGAGAGTAGAAACAAGGCAACAATGTACACATCAACAACAACATTGTGAGATGAATAAACTTGATGGAAGCAGCTCCTCTTAGCAGTTCAGCAAGCTAGCACAACTTTATTAGATAAGCTATGGAATATGTTATTCCCATCCAGAGAAAGAAAAAACAAAACAAAACACACACACACACACACACACACACACACACACACACACACACACACAAAGACAAAACAATCCTCCAGATTCTGACGAACACTTTATAAAAATTATCTTTTATGTATCTCTTTCCCTTAATCCTAATTCCTTTTACTGAAAATAACTAATACTAATCTGTAAATATGTTTATTAAAATATGTATGTACAGAGGGGAGGGGCTGGTGGAAATGGAGGGTGGAAGGAAATTTTCTAAGTCAAAAATTTGCATGTGCAAATGGATGAAAATGAATAAATTCATTTAAAAAAGAAACAGAAAAAATAAAATTCATATTTCATCTGTCCATCAAAAATAAAAAATAATAAACTCCATATATACACATATATATATTTCAATAAAGAAAGAAACAAGCAAAGAAAGAAAGATGGAACCATTCCAATTAGCCTATAATCTAAATCTCATTTGAATTTTTCTTTGGATTGTATCTTTTACACTAATCTCTATAAATATTTTATGTCAAAGTAATGAAATAAGTACAGGAGATAACTACAAAGTTATTGAAATTAAAACCTTTCTCCATCTTTTATCATATTTAAGATTCTAAGATAACTGAAGATTATCATCAAAGGTGACAAATAGCCTCCTGATAATAAAAAAGCTAGTTGTACTTGTATCCTTCCCATTTCCACATATCTACATTACTGCACAATACAGACATATGTGTGTGTGTGTATATATATATATATATATATATATATACATACATATATACATGTATGCATAGGTATATATTTATTTTAGCTATAGGTCACAATGCCTACAAATTTCTCTTTATGTGTTTCAACTAAAGAGAATTATCTAAATTAATAAGATGATATGGTGAGTTATAAGTCAGCTATTATCAGTTGAAAAAGATAATGAGAATTTACAGTCTAAGGCATGAAAAACTAAACATTATCTTCTCAAATAATCTTATTATCTCAAATTATCTTTTTCACCAAAATCTCTGGTAGCTGTACCTACAATTTCAAGATTCTTCCGTAGAATAACCATCTTGAATAGGAACAATTATTAATCATTAATTTTGATATCTTAACGCTATCATTTTTATTTGTTATTTCATCCAAAGTTGCTTCTCTATTTTCCTTTCAGTGTTTTGTTCTTTTATTGTTTGCATCACATAGCAAATTAAATAAGAATTAAAACCTGTGAAATTAATTAGCATAAATGTAAAGGAGAGTGATCTATTAGAGATCTACTTTCTTATTTATAATTCTAACACCTTATCAGAAATTTCAGCATTATGTACCTCTAATTATTTAGTGAGCAAACACATTTTACAGATCTAAATAAGTTCTAATTTAAATTCAGTTCTGATTTTATTAGCTGTGTATTATATTTTTAAAGCAAAATCATCACATACCTTTCATCATTTCAAGAATTATGCATTTTTCTTTTTCTTCTTTATTGATGTTTCATTATATCAAAAAAGTTATGAAAGCTTTTCAAGATTCATCCATATGCCTATGTATATTTTAAGTTACAAAATTTCCTTCCACCTTCCCTTGTTATCCCCTCCGCTCAGCGGTGAACAGTCAGGTTAATATTGCACATACAAATTTGTGTTAAGTGTGTTTACAGATTAGTTATTTTTGAGGTGTGGAATTAAGATTAAAAGAAAGAAATACATGAGATTTTTTTTAAAAAGTGAATGTTCATCGGATTCTGAAGACTTTTTGTTTGTTTTGTTCTGTTTTTCTTCCTCTTGATATTGATGGCTTTGTCTATAGCCTGTCTAATACAGTTGTCCTAACTCTTTGAACTGCTGAGAGGAGCTGCATCCATCAGGGTTGATCATCTCATAAAGTTGTTGTTACTATATATACTGTTCTTTTAGTTCTACTCCCTTCACTCAGTATTGGATTCTGTAAAGCATTCTATGCATCTCTAGAGTTCGACCATTCATGGTTTCTTATAGAACAATGGTATTCCATAATATTCATGTATCATAACTTGTTTACCCATTCCCCAGTTACTGGACATCCCCTCAATCTTCAATTCTTTGCCACTATTTCTATTTTTTTATGATGTTTTCTGGATATAGACCTAGAATTTTAATTGCTGGGTCAAAGGGTATGAATAGTTTTATTGCTCTATGGGTGTAGTTCCATATTGCTCTCCAGATTGGTTGGATCAGTTTACAGTTTCACCAGTAATGCATTGATATCCCAATCCTCCCACAACCTCTCCAACATTAATCATTTTCTCTTTTTGTCATCTTAGTCAATTTGATAGGTGTGATGTGATACCTCATCGTTCTTTTAATTTGCACTTCTCTAATCAATAATGATTTGGAGCATTTTTCATATGATTAAATAAAGCTTTAATTTCTTAATTTGAAAACTGTCTATATCCATTGACCATTTATCAAATGGGGAATGACTTATAATCTTATAAATTTGATGCAGTTTTCTATATATTTTAGAAATGAGACCTTTATCAGAACTCTTAGCTGTGAATATTGTTTCCCAGATTTCTACTTTCCTTCTAATTTTGGCAGCATTGATTTGGCAGCAAAAACTTTTTAATTTAATATAGTCAAAAATTCAGTTTTCACTTTATAATGTACTCTATTTCTTATTTGGTCATGAATTTATCCCCTTTTCATAGATCAGATAGGGTCTTTCTTGGTCTATTAATTTATCTATGATGTTGCCCTTTATTTCTAAATCCTATACCCATTTTGACCTTGTTTTGGTATAGGGTGTGAGATGTAAATCTATGCCTAGCTTTTGCCATATTATTTTCCAATTTTCCCAACAATTTGTGTCAAATAGTGAGAGTTCTTATCCCAGAAGCTAATGTCTTTGGGTCTGTCAAACAGCAGATTACTGTAGTCATTTACAACTATTTCTTTTGAATTTATTATCCTAGATCTACATATCTATTACTCTATTTTGTAAACAATACCAGGCAGTTTTGATGACTGCTGTTTTATAGTATAGTTTTAGATCTGATAGAGCTAGGCTACCTTCCTTTACATTTTTTATTGCTATTTCTTGACCTTTTCCCTTGCTATTTCCCTTGTTATTCTTGGCATTTTTATACTCCAGATGAATTTTATTATTATTTTTTCTAAATAGGTAAAATAATTATTTGGTATGGCACTGAATAAGTTATTCAATTTGGGTAGAATTGTCATTTTTATTACATTGGCTGTATCTAACCATGAACAATTGTTATTTAATTTAATCCAGTTATTTAATCTGACTTTATTTGCGTAAGAAATGCTATATAATTGTGTTCATATAGTTTCTGGATTTGACTTGGGAGATAAATTCCCAGTTATTTAATGTTGTCTACAATTATTTTATGTGGAATTTCTCCTTCTATCTCTGGTTCTTGGACTTTTCTGTTCATACATAGAAATGTTGAAGATTTATGTGGGTTTATTTTATAGCCTGTTACTTTGCTGAATTTGTTAATTTTTTCTAGGAATTTTTTAGATAATTTTCTTGGGGTTTTCTAGGCATACCATCCTATCATATGCGAAGAGTAAAAGTTTTGCTTCCTCGTTGCCAATAATGATTCATTCACTTTCTTTTTCTTCTGTTATTGCTAGAACTAATGTTTCTAAAACTATATTAAATAGTAATGGTGATAATGGTCATCCTTGTTTCACCCCTGATCTTATTGGAAATGCTCTGAGTTTATCCCCATCACATATAATATTTGTTGATGGTTTTAGATAGATATTACTCATTATTTTAAGGAAAACTACATTTATTCCTAAACTTCCTAGTGTTTTTAATGGGAATGGATGTTGCATTTTATCAAAAGCTTTTTCAGCATCTATTGTGATAATCATATGATTTCAGTTGGTTTTGCTATTGATCTGTTCAATTCTGTTGAGTGTTTTCCTAATATTGAACCACCCCTGCCTACCTGGTATAAAACCTACCTGATCATGGTGTATTATCCTAGTAATAACTTGCTTTAATTACACTGCTAAATTTTTCCCTACAAATGCTTTACTTTCACCACTGAGGCAAAATTAATCAGTTTACATTTATAAGGCACGTTTTTTAGCACTGGATTTGTGATTTCATCAGTTCAGGGTGATGGTGGTATTGGAATTCCCACCACCAAAGCTCTTTTTAGCAAGTTTTATTCATGTAATAATCTTGGTGAGTACCCTGTGACAATGGGAAGTCAGGGTACTTGCTTGGGTTCACACAGAGAGAAAACTCAAACAGATTCTTTCTTGACTCCAAAATTGTCTCTAATAACTATTATGCCACATTGCCTATCAGAAAGTATTTAAGGGCTATTACATTATCTCTAAATGATCTCATTTGGAGACTCATGGCAATCCTTTGAATTGGGTGTTCTAAGTATTATAATATCTATTTTAAAGAGAAGAAAAATGTACAAAAGGATAAATTACTTGTTCTCAGGTCATAGAGCTGGTAAATTGCAAGTTAAGATGGAGATCCAGGTTTTCCAATGCTAAGTTCAGTGATCTTGCCACAGTATCAAACTTCTTGGAATAGTAGTTCATACAATGCTTCAAACTATATTTTCATTTCTTTTTTTTTTTTAGAATTTATTTAAGGGGCAAGGGGGCTAAGTTACTTGCCCAAGGTCACACATTAAGTGTCTTAGGCTGGATTTGAACTAAGGTCCTCCCAACTGCAGGGCTGGTGCTCTATCCACTGTCCACCTAGCTGCCTGTCAACCCATATTTTCAAAATTATTTAACCTATTGTTATTCACACATTTATAAATTTCAGCCAAACTGCCTTGCTTGCAGTTTCCTGAATTTATAATTACTTCTACTATATGCATGACTCTGCACAGAATGTTTCCTTTTTCAGGAATACAATGCATCCTCAGTTGGGACTCTTAGGTACCAATCTCCTATCAGAATCCTTTCCTGATTCCCCCCAGAAAATTAGTTTATTAGTATTCTCTTCAGTCTAATAGCGGCTTGCTCTATGACTTTGGATGTAATATTTCTTATTTGTAGCACTAGTCCCCAATATCCATGAAGAAGACAATAGGTAAGATAAGTTATTTCCTTGATATAATCATTTTGAGGTCATGCTATCATATTCTTTTTAGGTTAGTAGGATACTACTCAGCTTTGCTATTTACTAAATGCAAACGGCCTAAAAAGGTGGCAGACTTCCAAATAGACCTGAAACATTAATCTATTTTCTTTATGAAAAAACATCACTCATACATTGTAAGCAATTGATTGATAATCTGTGGACTCTTATGTGGAAAGGTAAAAAATATTAAGATCTTAAACGTTTATCTTTTGGGAGAGGGAGTGAATTATCACTACAATATTTTGATAAATAGAAATATTAAGTGAGAAGTGAGTCAAAGGTATTTCATTTTTAAAAATTACAAGAATATTTTCCATAAATCTTCATAATAAATATCTACAGTTTAGAGCTCAAGAATAATTATTGAGTTTTATTGAGAAAAGTACTAATTTTCTTTTTCATTGAATAACATATTGATGAATCAATAAGCATTTTACAAGTGCCTGTGATATTCCAGGCAGTATACAAGCTGTGATGAATACAAGACAAAGCAAAAGAAAGTCTCCATTCAAGGGAATTTGTAAGTATATTTATCTCTATCTCTATCATCTCTATCTCTCTCTCTCTCTCTCTCTCTCTCTCTCTCTATCTCTATCATCTCCATCTCCATCTCCATCTCCATCTCCATCTCCATCTCCATCTCCATCTCCATCTCCATCTCTATCTCTATCTCTATCTCTATCATCTTTATCTCTATCTCTATCTGTCTCTATGTCTCTATCTCTATCTTCATATCTATATCTATATCTATATCTACACACACACGCAATGTACAGAATAGATACAGAGTAACCTTAAAAGGTAATGTTTCTAGCAGCTTTGGGGCAGGTTTGGGGTTGGGGCCAGACAGAGATATTGGAAAATCTTGAGAGGGCAGAAGTTGATGTTTGAGCTGAATATGAAGGAAACAAGAAATTCTAAGAGGTGGAAATGAAAGGGAAAACTTTTGCAAAGACATGGAGATAAAAGAAAAAGACTGTATTGTATGTAAAGAACAAATGAGTGGCTAGGGTTTAGAGTGCATTAAAAGGGGGGGAAACTATTAAAAACTCTGGATAGGTAGGAAGCATAAAAATGCAGGAATTTAGATTTGATCCTATCTATAGCTTGCTTATCTGTCTATCTATCTATCTATCTATCTATCTACCTATCTAATCTATCCATTCATTCATTTATCGATCTATGTATCTGTTCATTTTGTTGGAGAAAAAGATTGATGACATAGTCAGACCTGCAGTTAAGGTAAATCTTTTGTTTGCTAGGAGAAGGAGATAAGAAAAGTGAGGTGGGGAGAAAAATTATGATAAGAATCTGAACTAGAGTGGTTAGCTATGTGAGTGGAGAAGAGATCTTGTAGAGAAAAAAACAAAACAAGGATTGACAAGTGATTAGATATATGAGGTAAGTAAGAATGAGAAGTCATGGATAGTGTTGTAGTTGGGAACCTAAAGACCTCAGATAGCTAGAAGGAGGGAGGTACTTTAAAAAGTAATAGAGGGGTAGCTAGGTGGCTCAGTGGATAGAGCACTGGCCCTGGAGTCAGGAGTACCTGAGTTCAAATCCAGCTTCAGACACTTAATAATTGCCTAGTTGTGTGGCCTTGGGCAAGCCACTTAACCCCATTTGTCTTGCAAAAAACCTAAAATAAAAAGAAAGAAAAGAAAAGTAATAGAGAAGTTAAGAAGAGGGGCAGAATTTTCTTTTTGATTTTTATAATTTGGACATGTTGACTTTGACATGCCTGAGAGACATCCAAATCAAAATGTCCAAGAGGGCCAGTCTATCATGTCAGAGCAGAGAGATATAGTATATGTCCTTAATTTTTGAAGAGTACTAACAATGTCACAGAGTGATATTTTGACTTGCATGTGAATTTGGATTTAAGTAAGGTAGAGATGCACAAAGTTGTCTGTCTGTCTCTCTTTTCTAGAGTTATCCAAATCCAGTGGCTCAAAAAATGTCAGACCCAGAGTGCAGTAGAGGCTTTGACTTTTTCCATGTCCCCCTGATACCAAATCTAAATTTACTTGCTCCTTATTCTGTCTTCTGAATTCAAAATGAATAAGTGTAATCTCTTCTCCAAATTTTTACCTTCCAAATGTTTGAAAACAATTATCATTCCCCTTAGAGTCTTCTCTTCTTTAAGTTAAAAATTCCAGGTCTTTCAATATATTTTCATAAGTCAGTCTCAAAGACTTTCACAAATCTGACTATACTCCTTAATGATGTCCTTAAACTATTGTGCCCAGAATGGAACATGATGCTTCAGATGGGGTATGATGAAGTAGAATATGGGGGGGATTATCATTTTCTTATACCTAGGAATGATATTGATATTAATGCAGCCCGAGACTACATTAAAGTTTTGGTGGCTATATCACTCTGCTGATTCATGCTGAACATGCAATCTATTAAAATTATTAGCTATCTTTCAGAATGAATTCCAAGTTGATAGCATGAAGATGATTTTTATACCCATGTGTAAAACAGTTATCCCTATTGAGATTTCACTTTCTACATTTTACCTAATACTCTAGTAGCCATTAATTTCCAACCTTTTGTCTTTTCTGGACTACATTGCCAACAAAATCTTGACAAGGGTCACATACAGAATTTAATATTTATTAATGAATACAATGTAACTCATGCTACCAATGAACATGATAATAAAATATAATAATGCTGCATGAGTGTGCTTTGAGGGATAAATGTATTCCATAGGCTGTGGATTGAACACACCTCCTAGCCTATCAAGAGCCTAACTGGATTTCATTCACTGTGTTAATTATATGTCCCAGTATTGTGTCATTTGCCAATGTCTTTGTCCAAATCATTGACAAAAATGTTATAAAGTTCAAGGTCAAACACAGATCATTTAAGCCCTCCATGGATACCTGTCACTTTGACATTAAACTAATAACATCTCTTTTTAGTAAGGATTATCTAGATTGATATAGTGGATAGGACCCTGTACTTTGAGTCAAGAAGCCCCAAATTCAAATCCTCCCTTAGTCACTTAGGAACTATGGGACTCTGGATAAATTGCTCAATCTCTCTAAATTTCACTTTCTTCACTTGTAAAGGGACTCTACTTGATGGCCTTGAATGTTGCTTTTAGTTCACAATTCATGATCCTATGATGGTGGAGTTTTGTCATCGAAACAGTTTTGAATATATCCTGCCATTATCAACAGCATTCTTCTTAATTATAAATTCAACAGTTTCACGAACTCTGTTATTTTTCCAGGCTTGATGCTGGTATCCACTACCATGGCTACATCTAAGTGATAAGATAGTAAAAACTGAACTCAGTGGTTTTGGTCATTTTGGATACCTGGTCACCAGGACTGTATGTCATTGTATATGAACTCTGAGGTGATGAGACAGAATAGAATCTTTCATTGGTTTATGTATTCCATTATTATTTCACTATGGCAGGTTCAAGGTCATTGTCAAGGATGAAAATTGAAGACTAACCATCTTCCCAAGAATAAGAGTCAACAAATATTAAACAGAAAAGTACTGATTTTAATGTAGAGTTGTAGAGTCCACTGGTATCTTTAGCAAAGATTTTGACAAAGATTCAGGATTATCTGAAATATGGAATTATGTCATTGTCTCTGTCTCCTCCATATATATTTAATATGTACCAGCTGACAACTTAGAGTTTATGAGAGTGAAACATAAAAAATAAAATAATTCCAATAAGACTGTCAGTTATATCACTGTAATATCAACTATCCCTCTCATTTCAATTAGCTCAGGTCATCCATGACAAGTTTTACATGGTAGAAAGGTTATTATAATCCATGTGATTAATGGTACTCAGAAAACAGAAGATGGTCCACCTGGCAAGTTGTGGTATCAAGGGTATGAAAGTATCCATAATGTCATCCCAAGGTTATTTCTAAGATCAATGTGAAATTAAGTCATTTTTCCTACTTTCATAAATCTATTGTGACCTGCTTCTTGGATAAATATACCAAACATAACTATATGAAGTGATAAAATAAGCAGCAGAGAGACACTTGAAGAGTGTCTATACAGGACCAGGTTATATCTTTACTCTCATTCTCCATAGTGGTGAAGATTTTCAGCATTCTTTCTTTGATCGGCTTGTAAGGGGTTAACATCTCAACCCAGTGCAACTGACTGAATTTTTACAACCCCTTATTCCCCTTTAATAACTAAGCAACAATTCTCAAATTGCATTCCTTTATCTTAACAATTCCACAACCACAGTTATCTTAGCCTTCTCTTCAATATGGCACCAATATTATGACTATTTGTTCCCCCTAGAAATCAACCACCAATTTTCTTAACCTTTAGTTGTTTTGTTAATATTTTCTTTCTTATTTTTCCTATTCTTACCAACTACCTTGTTCTTACCCTTCATGAGTCTATCTCTTCAAGTCCTATTTCCTAATTCTCATCTTAAATCCTTCTTAATTTTTCTTCATTGTTTATGCTTTAACATGAAAGTAGATCTGTATCAATATGTAGCCCTGCAGATTGTACTTTTTCAGGTTTTCTGAATACCTCCTCAAACCTTACAAAATATATTCTTCCCAAATTCATCCTCTTACCTATTTCACCTCTCTAAGGCTCATTATTTTTTCCTTCTTATTTATCTCAGAGCCTTTCATGTCTTCCTATTTATTCTCTCTCCCATGATCTTTCACCCTAAAAATGAGAAGTCAAATAGTAGAGGGAACTCAACGCAAATGGCCATGATTTTCTTGATAAGGTTATGAAGTGAGGCTTCAGCTTAGGGGGTGGGGAAAGGGAACATTGGGATATTCTCCAGGAGAAAAATGGAAAGTTTGAAACAGTCTCAGTTATGAGTTGGATTGACAATCATTTAGGAAGGAGTAAAAGAATTGCTTAGATTCAGTGAGGGCTCATATGAGTTTAGATAATAATAACTGTAATAAACACAGTCAGCAAAATTTTGTCATTTCTTCTGGTTAAGTTTGACAGCATGTCAACAAAGGAGAAAAATGAAGGCAATAAGCAGTGTTGTGGTTGGGCAAAGAAATAACAAGACAAGGGAGCAAGGGTATTTGAGAGTCTAATTGGTCTACTAAGGAGCTACTGGGAGAAAGAAAGAAGAATGTAGATAAAGCTGGTATGATAGGAGGGGGGAATG